>NC_083717.1:38241528-38552828 GCF_028564815.1 Eubalaena glacialis
TCTAGAATGCACTGCCACTGTTTATTCATTTGGCCATAGAATTTTTTCTGACTGCCACATATTCATTCTACAAACTAACAGCCCTGTCAGCAGTGTCTTTGATCTTGCACACTAGCTTGACATAGCACTGTCAAGATTCTAGCTAGATACTGGAGGTACTGCATTTTCCTTGGAATTTGCACTCATATAGCATTATCATTCTCCTATGGAAAGAATACTTTTGATGATCCAACACCACAGGTTTGGATCTTTCTTTTAAGAAGTGGCATGCAAGGCAGAAATACAGACACAGACATAGAGAACAAACGTATGGACACCGAGGGTGGGATGAATTGGGAGATCGGGACTGAGATATATACACTAATATGTATAAAATAGGCAACTAATGAGAACCTGCTGCATAGCACAGGGAACTCCGCTGTACAGTAGAAACTAAGACAACGTTGTGAAACAACTATACCCCAATTAAAAAAAAAAAAAAAAAGACGTGGCAGCACTGTGGATTGGGCAACAGATAGGAGGCAGAGCTTGGGAGGGACAGTTTTGCAAAAGCCAAGGCCAAAAACAAGTACCTCTGCCATGGGGATGGTGAGAAGATGAACCAGAAGCATTTAGAAATAATGGGTAAGGGGACCAGCTGAATGTGGGGGATAAAAAGAAAAAAATCTGAGGTCAAAGATATAATTTCTTTTTTTTTTTTAATTTTTAAAATTTTATTTATTTATTTGGCCGCACCGGGTCTTAGTAGCGGCACGCGGGATCTTTGTTGCCGCATGTGGGATCTTTAGTTGTGGCATTCGAACTCTTAGTTGTGGCATGCATGTGGGATCCAGTTCCCTGACCAGGGATTGAACTCGGGTCCCCTGCATTGGGAGCACGGAGTCTTAACCACTGGACCACCAGGGAAGTCCCAAGGATATAATTTCTTGAATGAACAAAACTTGGGTAGATGATGAGAATGTCAATTAAGGAAACAGAGGAAGAGGAGCAGATTTAGGGATCCCAAGTGGCGACACGAGGTTCAGTGTGAGAGTTTATTTTAGACATGCTGAGTGTGAACTGCCCATGGAACGACCAGGTTGTAAATAATCGTGTGAAGCTCAGCAGTGAGACAAAAGTTTGGGATGGGCAAGTGGATAACAATAAAGGACAGAGACAGGAGATGCAACAAAGGAGGATACACAGAGAGAGGAACCAAAGGAGACGGAAGTGCAGCCTAGGAGAATGCAGGAGGACAAAAAAGTGTGTCATGGAAGCTGAATATGAGAATTACAAGAAGGTAAAGGGGAGCATCAGTGAGATCAACTTAGAAGACAACCACTAATAGATGTGGTTAGTGTTCACAATTTTTAAAGGGTAAAGGGAAAGAAAGGTCACTAGAATCAGCACTTAGGAGGGCACTGGTAACCTTTACAGGAGCACAGTTTGCCAATGCCTGAAATTGCTCTAACAAGGGACACAATCTTTCATCCTGCAATAAGAAACAAAAGGCTTAGAATTCAAGCGACTCCTTAAGTTAAAACAATAGCAAGCTCATTTTTTCTAAAGTGTAATGAATCACAGAATTTTAGAATTGGAAGGGTGCGTACTGATCATCTATCTAATCCTCATTTTATGGTTGAGGAAAGTCCAGTACAGTGCAAGTTTCAAGGAAGAACCAGACCAGTGCAAGTTTCAAGGAAGAACCAGACCAGGCCCAGAGCTACTACCCAGTCCAGGCCGCGGAATACACGAAGCCCCTATGTAAAGCCCCCTCTGCTTCACCAGTAAACATGGAAGTGCCTGTCTAGAACTAAACATAATATTGATACATTGAGAGTAGAGGCTTTATTTACAATGATACTCAAACAGAATTTAGCAAAAGATCCTCTTCCTCCTTATCTCATCAGCATGGGCTGTACTTCATAAACAAAAAAGAAATATCCTGGGGGCAGGAAGTGAACTCTCTCCTCAGATATGTTCTCTAAATCCAAATAAGTTCCCTGCTCCCCAGCTCTTAGGAGCATAGTTGGTAGACATTTTATTAGCAGCTGGGATTCAAACTCCTGCAACCCACTGAGGAACATGTCCAGGGAAGACATCAACACTGGCCGGGAAAAGTTCAGGCTTTCACCTCACTCATGGCCTCCATAAGGCGAACGCTGTTGGTGACTGCTGTCGTCAGAAAAATGAACCTGTACCCTAAGGAGTCAAAAGCACCACGATACGTGACTGAGAGCAGATTTAAGCCCCTACCACCAGCCATGTCAAGCCCCTCCAGTTCCACGGCCCTGGCTGGGTCAGAGCACCAGTTTATAGTCATAGATGCGTCAGTGCCATGCTCCTGGGCACAGCAACTTGCCACACTTGGTGGAACTGGGCTTCCTGCTATTCAGCCCACAGCAAGATGGCAGCAAGTGGTACCCAGAGGCCAGTAAAGAAGCCTTCCTGAGGGCTGCCCTTTGTCCCCCAGATCCCGCGGAAGCCTGATCTCACCTTTCTCTCTGCCCAGGAACCGGAGGGCTGAGATCTCAGAGAATGTGCAACCACCCAAGAACACCACCAAGATGAGGCGCAGGGACTCGCTGGAAGCCTTGTCTTCCTTGGTCATGTCTGCAAAGACCAGACCAGACTCAGCTCTTCACCGGCACTACTGGATGATGCATCCGGCCCTCCTCTCGTTTCACCCCGCCCCCACTGGGCAATGCCACGCACCTGTGAATGCCAGCTCACTGCAGTTGAGAAGCCGCACCACTTCGTCCAGGCCCTGCCAGCTTTGCCGCTCCAGCACCTGGGAAGGCACAAGCGCTAGTTTCAAGTCTAGCAGCAGCCAGACTGTCACATTTCTTGCTAGTCACTCAGGTAGTTAAAAGTTGGGCCAGGCCAGGGACTAAGAGAAAGCAGAGAGCATGAAATATGAACAGGAGCGAGCCACTCGTTCTCACCTGCTCGATGATTCGGCAGCTGAGGGGCACGTAAGCACCACTGAACACATATGCCATGTCACGTGGCACCTTCAGATCATACTCGCCATCCACACGTGGGATCTAGAGGGCAAAGGGGACTGTATGAGGCAAGTGACCACTCAGCCCTCCAGTCCTTTACAGGGTCAGAGAAAAGTGGCATACCCCTAAGAACAGTTCTTACTTCAACTAAAGTGAGAACAAGCAATAGCCTTGGAGGAAAAAAAAAAAAAAGAATCCATAACCAAAGATGAAAGCTGTTCAGTGCCTGCTGATTCTCTTGAATGAGTTTCCATGCTCGCTGGAAAGAGGGACCCCTTCTGACCCTTCAGCGACATGGGACATGTCTGTCACTGAAGGAGCACTCAGTGTATTCTCTGACATTGGTAGGTGTGAGTTACATGTTTATTAAATGAATGAACCTTTGTGTCTTGTCTCATTATTAAGCTCATGCTATAATGCTACCACACAAAAGGATCTTTATAAAAACAAAATGACAGAGAGGTTTTTGTGGGTTCAAAGTACTTCACAAAGGACTGACCCCACTGCCTCCCATGTCCACCCCTGTTCTACATACCAAATTCAGCTTCTTGCTGATGGCGCGGAAATTGCTCCTCTTGGCCAGAGAACTGAAGGCATCAGTAATCTTTCCTGGGAAAGAAATCTGCGCTGGTTTCATCTAAGGTTTATGGATTAATGATGCTGCTGCAGGTGATACCACTCAGGAAATGACAGGACCCCCTCTTCTCAAATAGCAGGACCTATCACATCTGAAGATCCCCCTCAAAGCCGTTCACCTACAGTTCCCTGGAACTGATTAAGACAATCACCACCCTTCTCCCACCCGCAGTCTTCCTCCTCCTACAGGGTACCAGCCCTCTACTAAATGCAATCTACAGGGTGATCCTAGTTTACTGGTAAAGTGTACGGCCTTTGGAGTCAAATCTGACTTACTAAGGGGCCCTGAAGAAGTCACTTAACCTCCCTAAGCCTCGGTTTCCTCATGTGTAAAATGGAGATAATAAAACTTACCACATAGAAACTTTGCGAGGATTAAATGAGAAAGTGTATCTAAAAGGCTTAGCACGTCAGTGTTCAATAACTGGAAGCTGCTCTTACAAGCAGAAGTAGTGGCAGTCAAGACAGTAACAGTAAGGAACCACTTTCTCCTTCCCCAGCTCATTCTCTCCCCACCAGGGTGCTCTGCCCATTGAGAGAACAGGCAACAACAGCCGAGGAGGGTGAAAGGGGTTACCTGCACTCCCTGCTCACCTGCAGCCTTGTCCGTCACCAGCTTGCTCACTTTACTCTCCACAGCTGTGAGGGTGTCCCCCGGGGCCTGCTCCGTTAGGAGCCCAGCTCGCCGCAGATTGGAGAAGGTTAGCAGGTGCTCAGGGCCATAGCTCTGAAGAAAATGCAATTCAGCTCTCTACCGAGCGTCCACCAAGGGGCTAGCACTGTTAGGTGATACGGAGGTGGGGGAGAGGAGGATTATGCGCTCTGTGTCCTGAACAGCGCACACTTGTTTGTGGGGAAGATTTTCATATCAGAAATCACCAAATGCCAAACAAAGAATAAAAGCAGCACGGAACAATTAAAGAGCACAGAAAGCTATCGATGTAAGGAGGTGGGGAAGGCTTCACAGAGGAGGTAGGACTTGAGAAGGACCTGGAAGGAAAGGTGTATCGACGCCTCGCAAGGTGCTAAATAAAGGGAGAGAGAATCCAGGAGTAAGAACTCTCCACTGGGTCCAACAGCTGAATTGTTCAAATTCCCCCCGCATTGGCCACATAAGAGGGGAGCAGAGTGAAACAAGGGCAGTGGGAAGGGTCTCTGCGTGTGAAAGGTGACCATCCCCACAACCTCTGAGAGGGAGGCGCATGGGAACAGGAGGGTGATGGGGACAGGAAAGGGACCGTTTCTTCTTTTGCCTCTTTCGAAAATGTCCAATGACCTCCCTCCACCAAGTTCCCTCAAGAACACAGTCTCCTGGCCTTACCTGCAGATACTGGGTTTTCAGGGATCGGTAATCCTTGGGGATCAAACCTGAGGGTAAGGAAGATAAACGTTCATGAGCCAGTTGAGGTGTCCTACAGTGTACAAACCAACCAACCAACCAACAAACCAACCCTCGTCCCCCCACCAAAAAAAAACCCTAGTCAGAAGGAAGGAGTCAGTACATAACATTAACCTTGCATCCTATGCAGTTGATTCTAAATTGACTCCTAAATTTAAGCTTGCTTTTTGAAAGATATAGCCTGGATCTGAGAGTTCCAAGGAAGAGCCCCGAGGAAGGGACACCGAAACAAAAGCTAATCTAATCCGTAGTGGGGGGTGGGATGCGGTAGGAGGGAGGACAAGGGCCTTCCCGTGCATTTCTCCCTGGCTATGGGCCAGTTTTCTGGGGAACTGCTCAACAGCTAGTGAGGAATAGGAAAAGTGTTCAAATGAGCTCCCAAAGTGCAGTCTTAAATGTTTTTCTCCACAGAGGTAAGAAGAAATGGACTTCCAACTACAATAAAGGAGATTTAGAATAAGCAAATAACGTCTTTGGGTAGAAAGCAAGCTTGAATATTTGCCAACTGGAAGACTTCAACACTCAAAACAAGTTGCCATGAAAGGCTGCAGAATCTGAGCTTTTAAAATGTTTATGAAATTGGTTTTTCCTGGACTGTATCTTGATTATGAAATCTTGTTGAGGGTAGGAGGCCAGATGGAATGATGAGAGAAATGCCGCTCAGCTCTACCCCTTTGCAGTCCTACGATGGGACAGGCCTTGTGCTGGGGGGTTGGGGAGGGTGGATGTGGTCCTGTTTAGGGCTGGAACAATAAATTACCTTACGACCTGGGAATGTTTCACCCAAAACAAAAACTGCTTTATTTTACAGGGGAAAGAATCCACGAGATTACAGGGGACTATCCCTAAGGTACAGCTTTTCAATCTGGCGTCTTTGGTCCCTGGGGCTCACCATTCTCAGTGATGGACAAAAGGCACATGAGGCGAAGGCTTTCTATGGGTGACACCTGCACAGGAAGAAAGAGTCAAGGAGAATTCAAGTTTCATAACACACGTTCTCTCCTCTTGCTTCCGCTTGAGCCCCACCTCTAAACGCTGTTCCCAATATCTCCTCCCTTCCCGCCTCACCTGCCGGTCTATGTGCTCTTCAATGTAGTTGGTGCTCTCACGGATGCTGAAGCCCTCCAGCAGCGCTGCGAATAACCAGAGGAGAGCCTGTTACTGGGGGAGCGGCTCAGCTGTTGCCATCTATGCTAATGGGCGTCTGTCTCCCCATCTCTTTCTCCATCCTTGGGGTGGGTTAAGGGGCCCCCAGGGCTTCTAGCAGGAACCAACATTCCACACAGCCAGCGTCAGCTGGAAAGAGCCAGAGAGCATCTTTTCAGGGCGGGCTGGGGCTGGGAGCCAGGGAAGCAGAAGCAGAAGTAGCCAAGTCACCATGCTCAGTCTTGATGAGCTCCTGGAAGTCCTGCTTGGTTTTCTTCTTCATGATGGATTCACAGGCCCCGATATCTGCAGACAGGACAAAAGGGGAGCTGACATATACCTGGCTCTGGAAGAATGTCTCTTTATTGTCCAGAAGAATAAGGACCTCTTAAGGCAAAGTGCAGGAGCACTTCTTCCCACTTTAGACCAAAGAAGAGCACTATTTTCCAAATGAACAGGGATCTCCTCCCAGATCTCCTCTGCAGGGATCCCTTTGCCCTACCCTCAAGCTGAAACCTACGGAGACTCAGCAGGCGGTGTTCCTGCTTCAGTCCCTTGAGCTCCTGGGACACGAAGTTCTTCATCTGCTTGATGTCCATGCCTCTCCGGCGCTGTGGGGACATTCCCAAGAGGTCAGCCCCTCTGCCCTCAGATGTGAGCAAACACTACCCTCCCTCAGTTCCCACCCACTGTAGCATCAGAAGGGGAGCCAAAGGGCAGCAGCCTGGGGAGCCACTGAGGAAACAGACGGAGGACCCGGGCTGGGAGCCTCACGTCATACTGGGCCTGCAGGTTCCGGGCCTTCTGGCTCAAGAAGCCAAAGACATTGGAGAAGTGCTCGTTACGAATCTCATTAAACACCTGCAAGGGGAATAAGACAGGAACAAATTACTATACAGACGCATACCTTGTTCCTTCCTGCCTCATCAGGGTAACAACAGCACAGGGAGAGTGCTCAGCTATTCTAGCAGAAGTACAAAGAAAGCTGAGCTGGTATCAGTCAGGACATGTCAAATCCCTGCTATGTGCTCTGGGTTGTGCTCTTAACTGGCAGGGTGTCCCTCTCTCCTGGGGACTCGGCCTCTCCTCCCAGTGCCGGGGCCCACAGCCTCATGGTGGCAGTGGCCCTGGGGAAATCCTCTGCTGGCACCCATGTGCTCACCTTGTCCTCGGCGTTGAGCAGCACCTTCAGACTCTTGTCAGAGGATGTGACTTCTGGGCCAAAGTCGACACTCCCTTTGAGAGCAGAGGAAACAGCTATGAGGATCTCTGATGAGTCCTTCCTTCCCCTCCCTTTCCTGAACTGCCATTAAAGGTCCCCCAGGGACTTCCCTGGTGGTCCAGTGGTTAGGACTCTGAGCTTCCAATGGCAGGGGCCCAGGTTCCATCCCTGGTCAGGGAACTAAGATCCCACAAGCCACGGAGCGTGGCCAAAAAAAAAGAAAAGAAGATTTAAACGTTCCCCCAAACTATTTGGAAGGCAGCAGTTCACTCCAAGCCTGGGTCTCTCCCACAAGTCCTGCACCCTCACCGTGGGAAGCCCCAAGAGCTGAGGACTCCTCCATCTCGCCGAGATGCCACTTACCACACTTGACGCGGAAGGTGTCATCCACCAGGCCCTCGTAAACCACCTGGGAGCAAAGTGCCGTCACAAAGTCCACATCTGAAACCGAGATCCCCGACCGTGAGGGTCCTCCCCGATGCAGCCTCCCACCCAGTTTGCTCAGTATCCGCTCAAGTGCCTTCCATGGGTCCCAAGTGCCCACGCCCCCAGTCAACGCTGGCATTCACAGCCCCAACTTGAGGATCCCAGCTGTGCCACCATGTTTCCCATATTCCCGTATCTTCTAGGGTCGACAGATGAGAGGAGTGCTGAGCATACTTCACCTCTGTCCAGGAGAAAGACATGTCCAATTTCTGGCCTTCGGCCCTTGGTTTCACCATCCTCCTCCTCTTCCAGTTTCCTCCACAATTCATGTGACATCTGCCAGGGCCCAAGACATTCGCAATCTTATGTCCAGGTCCCTTGTGCAGCCCCACACCTACAGAACCCAACCCCTTTCCATGTGATCCTTCTCCTTGACCCCAAGAGAGGAGCTAATTATTAACAATATTACCTCTTCTACTCCCACCTGTTCCTACCCCTCCCCATCCTGCCCCATACCAGTGAAGGAGTCTCTCCGCCCCCAAAGATTTAGGGATGCTACCCAGAGGTCCCGGGCTCTTGCCATTCTGTTAGCCACACAAGTTCTCCCCTCTGGGGACCTACTCTGGAGCAATGAAAGCAAGGTAAAGAATATACCTCACATCCCAGATGCCCATGAATAATCCTTGGTGGTTAGAAAACAAGTGAATAGGGGCTATCAGGACACAGAACTGCTTACCTTAGCACATCTGCCAATTCCATAGCAGTTAGGGAAGGGTCCATAGAGCGTGCTGAGGAGGTGCAAGGCCTGTGCCACAGTGTTGATCCAACACTGATCTCCTTCCTGCAGGGACCACATGGGCCACAAAGATATGGATCAACCCGACAGATCCATCTGGAAAGTGGATAGGCCTAGAAGCCCTGCGCAGAAAGGCAGGGTCTGGGCAACGCTTGCAAAAGTCCATTTTCATTGGCCCCAAAGGAAGCCCCATGAACATCAAGCGGTAGTATTCCGTCTCCAAATTACTATCACTCATGATAAATTATGAGTTGGATGAAGGTTGAATCCATACTTCTAGCCCACAGGACCCCATGTCTGTCCCGACTCCTTGATGCCAAGACCCAAGGGCCCTGCATTTACCAGGAAGTAGTCTCTGAAAAATTCTGGTAGTTCCATGCTCAACAGATCCACATCAAGAGGCAACAAAGAGAAGGCCCATTCGTCACAGCTCACATCTGTGGGTACAGAGAGCATCAGCCTCCCTGCCGAAGGCACGTGGCTCCACATTAAGAGGGAAGCTCCACTACAGCCATGCAGAAACTCCTGAGTGCCTGCCACACGCCAGGTACTGCACTGAGCATGGGATACTCAGAGATTAATAAGATACAGTCTCTGCCCGGAAGGGGCTCACAGGCTGATAAGGAAAGGAGACATGTACGTAACAGCCTGTAATACAGTGGGATCAGTGGTATGTTTTCATTAGAGTGCCAACCAAAAGTGCTGATGAAACACTCCTTCATTTATGCATTATTGGACAAATACTGACGGAAAGCCACATATTTACGGCGCTAGGCTAAATACTGGGGACATGGTGGTAAACAGAATGGACATGCTCCTGACTTCTGGAGCTGACAATGTAGTGAGAGAGTACACCCCAGGCAAATTCAACTACAGTTATATGCTCCAAAGAAGTAAAACAGCAACCTATGAGCACAAATATTTCAGGGATCTAACCTCAACTACAGGTACAGGAAAGACTTCCCTAAAGAAGAGACATTTGGCTTAGAATTTGAGTATGATTTGGGTAGGCAAAAAGCCATAGGGTGAGGAATATTCTAGGCAACAAGAACAGGTGTGTGAAGTCCCCATGGCTGGAGGGTAGTGAGTCAGGAGAGAGGAGCGGCATGTGATGAGGCGAAAGGGCCAGTAAGGGGCCAGACTGTAGAGGCACAGGAGGCCATGCTGAGGATTCTGGGCTTTAATCTGAGCCACTGCAGGATTTCCAGTAGGGAGGACGGTGACCAGCTTTGTGTTGCATGGAGGATGGAGTGAGGAATACACACAGGAGGGAAGGCATGATTTTTGCTTGTGGGAGTCTTGGGAGGTAAGAAGAGAGCATCGGTGATTTTCAACTATAGCCCCACTAGTTTTCTAATTTGGGGTCTTCCTTCCCATTCTCAGGACCCTCTCCTCCTGCCAGGCCAACAGGAATGAGGCAGGGAAAAGGAGGAGATGGGGACGGGGAACAACCATCACGGCCTTCTTCCACACGTCCTCCCCCTTTCCACTCATATCCATCTCCTCTCACCTCCGTAGATGCCCTCTTCCTCAAGCACCATCTCGCATGCATAAAACTGAAAGAGAAAGGGAAGCTGATTAGTAAACCCCTTCTCCATTCTTTCCATTTCTCTGGAGTTCCTCTGTGGTCACTGATGAGGACCACACTTATTGAACCCAGTGAAAAAGACAAGAGAACCCAGACTCTTAGATCTAGAAAGGACCACTGGAATCATTGGCCCAATGCTTTGTTTCCTTTTCAGCCATTTCATTCATTTATTAAGTCAATTGCTTTTTTCTCCCTGACTGGAAAAGCTTTACAAAGGAGAAGGTATTCAGCTGGCATGGAAGGGTGGGTCCTGCAGGCAGAGACAGGAAGCAGGGCGTGACAGTGCTATAGAAACAGAGGAGGAGGAGTAGGTGGAGGTAAAAAGCAATGGTGTGGAGAGAGGAGGGATGGAGTTCTGGTTAGGACATGTCCATGGGACCTCTGCAGACACCGAGGGAGGTCTGGACAGACAGCCTTGGGGGTTAAAGGCACATACACTGCATTTAAAGTGGATAGTTTGTCCAAAAGAACACACAGAGAGAAGAGAGCTTAGGACAGGATTCTAGAGAACCAAAATTAAAAGGGTGCACAGTCCAAGACCGGGCAGAGAAGACCGAGAAAGAATACATAAAGAGGTGAGACTAGGAGAAAACAGCACCCCTAAATAGCACCTCTAAAGGCAGAGTTTCAAGGAAAAATGGGCAACAGTCTCAAATGCCAGAGAAGTTAAGTTGGAAGAGCATGACACAGACATCACTGGATTTGACAACGGAGATCTTAGGCGACTAGATTAAAAGATGAAGGTGGACGTGAGGAAGCAGAGAAGTGGCAGCAGATAATTCTTCAGTCTGGCCACGAATTAAGGGAGAGTCGCTGTCAGGGACAAGAGATGAGGAGAGAGAACTGTTTAGAAGGGATAGATATGGTTGAAGATATAAAAGAGTCTACTTGATGAAGCAAGAGAGTGGAGAAAGCAGGCAGGGATGAGGCCAAGAACACAGGTGAGCCTCCGCTCTTAGATGGGGAAAGGCCAGTGTCTCGTCCTCCTTTTTCATTTTTTTATTTTTTGTAAATTATTTTTTATTTTTTATTTTATGTTTTTTTGGCCATGCTGCATGGCTCGTGGGGATCTTAGTTCCCCAACCAGGGACTGAACCCACACCCTTGGCAGTGAAAGCGCAGAGTGCTAACCACTGAACCACCAGGGAATTCCCTCATCCTCCTTTGAGACAGGTGGGAAAAGGGTGAAATATTTGGAGGTAATGAGGAAGAAAGTTGAGGGCACTTCTGTCTGATAATGATGATGACAATAATAATAGTGGATGTGTATTATTTGTTTCACATGTACTAGGCATTGTTGTCAGTGTTTTAAAAGCATTACCTCTCTTGATCCTCATAATAACTCTATGAGGTGTGGAAGATTAATGCTAGGTTCGCCTTATTTTAGTTATACAGAAGAGTCCTATTCATCCCTCATTCATTTATGTCAGTAAAACTGAAATCCTATAGGCCTTTTTTTTGGCCACGCCACGCGGCATGCAGCATGTGGGATCTTAGTTCCCCGACCAGGGATCGAACCTGCGTCCCCTGCAGGGGAAGCAAGGAGTCTTAACTACTGGACCACCAGGGAAGTCCCTATGGACCTACTTTTAATGCTAACTAATTGAATTCCATAGCCCAGTTTGAAAACTGCCAAACTTCATAATTAACAAAGGGAGTCTCAGGAAGAGAGACAGATTTCCTCTTCCCTACAGCTACTAAGGAAGACATCGTCCTATGATGGAAAATTAGGTCAAAGAATTTGATCGCATAGGGTGTTAGAAAGAAAAAATTAATAAAAATATCAATTTTCTTTTTCTGTGTGATATGGAGGCTTGTAGCATTATTTGAAACTGTTACCAACTTGTTCTATTCCCTGTTTAAACAAGTCTGTCCTTGGATGTATAAGTTGAATAAAAGGGTCTTGTAAGACTCCAAAAACTAGAAATTACTGCTATAGCTCCTTTAATAACATTCAAAAGTATCCTGTAATTTTGATTGGTTATTTTACTCAATAATTTTCTTGCCCTAGTAATAATGTTATACTTGATATATTTGTATTCCTAAACAGGATAAATAGCTGTAAGACTGTGCCATAGGGACTTCCCTGGAGGTCCAGTGGTTGAGACTCTGTGCTCCCAATGCAGGGGGCCCAGGTACGAGCCCTGGTCGGGGAACTGGATCCTACATGCATGCCCCAACTAAGACCCCACAGGCCGCAACTAAAGATCCTGCACACTGCAACTAAGACCCAGAGCAGCCAAATAAATAAATAAACATTTTTTTAAAAAAGGGACTTCCCTGGTGGCACAGTGGTTAAGAATCCGCCTGCCAATGCAAGGGACACGGGTTCAATCCCTGGTCCAAGAAGATCCCACATGCCGCGGAGCAACTAAGCCTGTGTGCCACAACTACTGAGCCTGCGCTCTAGAGCCCGAGAGCCACAACTACTGAACCTGCGTGCCCCAGCTACTGAAGCCCGCGCGCCTAGAGCCTGTGCTCTGCAACAAGAGAAGCCACCACAATGAGAAGCCCGAGCGCTGAAACGAAGAGTAGCCCCCGCTCGCCGTAACTAGAGAAAGCCAGCGTGGAGCAATGAAGACCCAACGCAGCCAAAAAAAAAAAAATTAAAAAGTAAATAAATAAAAAATAAAAGCATTACCTCTCTTGATCCTCATAATTCTATGAGGTGTGGAAGATTAATGCTATGTGCTCCTTATTTTATGGTTACACAGAAGAGTCCTATTCATCCTTCATTCATTTATGTCAGTAAAACTGAAATCCTACAGGGCTACTTTTTTTTTTTTTTTTAATTTTTTAAAAATTAATTAATTAATTTTATTAATTTATTTTTGGCTGTGTTGGGTCTTCGTTGCTGTGCACGGGCTTTCTCTAGTTGCGGCAAGCGGTGGCTACTCTTCGTTGCGGTGCGCGGGCTTCTCATTGCGGTGGCTTCTCTTGTTGTGGAGCATGGGCTCTAGGCGCCCGGGCTTCAGTGGCTGTAGCATGCGGGCTTCAGTAGTTGTGGCTCACGGGCTCTAGAGCGCAGGCTCAGTAGTTGTGGCACACGGGCTTAGCTGCTCCGCAGTATGTGGGATCTTCCCGGACCAGGGCTCGAACCTGTGTCCCCTGCATTGGCAGGTGGATTCTTAACCACTGCGCCACCAGGGAAGTCCCTACAGGGCTACTTTTAATGCTAACTAATGGAACTCCATAGGCCAGTTTGAAAACTGCCAATCTTCATAATTAACAAAGGGAGTCTCAGGAAGAGAGAGAAAATTCCTCTTCCCTACAGCAACTAAGGAAGACACTGTCCTGTGATGGAAAATTAGGTCAAAGAATTAGATTAGATAGGGTGTTAGAAAGAAAAAATTCAAAAAAATTTCAATTTTCTTTTTTCTGTGTGATATGGAGGCTTGTAGCATTATTTGAAACTGTTACCAACTTTGTTATATTCTCTGTTTAAACAAATCTGTCCTTGGAAGTATAATTTGAAAAAAAGGGTTTTGTAAGACTCCAAAAACTAGAGATTACTGCTATAGCTCCTTTAATAACATTCAAAAGTAACCTGTAATTCTGATCGGTTATTTTACTCAATAATTTTCTTGCCCTGGTAATAATGCTACACTTGATATATTTGTATTCCTAAACAGGATTAATAGGTGTAAGACTGTGCTATCAATCTTCAAATGATCTTCAAAGGAAGATCATTGATTCTTTCCTCTTATTCCTTTTAAATGATGAGAAAACAATATAAGCCTATGATTCCTCTAGACTTCTTAATAGAAACTGAAAGTCATCTTATTTAAAAGAGATAAGTACTATTATCAACTCCATTTTATAGATGAGAAAACTGAGACACAGAGCAGTTAAGTAACTTATCCAAGATCACACAGGTAATAGGTGCTAAAGCATGGATTCACAGCCAGACAGTTTGGCTTCAGTGTCTTTAGTCTTACCTACTGCTTCTATTTTCTTTAGAATTTTCTTGGGAAAATTGCAAAGGAATAAATCCCTGTCCTTTCAACTTTAATTTCTACCTGCTCTAAGTGTGGCATGCACTACTTGGTATAACTGTATAGTCCTACGACGGGCAATGTATAGACCTGGTACATCATTCCTCCCAATCAATCAGGTTGAGGATGTACCTACAACGCACCCCGTTGATGTGGGGATGACAGGGGAGCTTGATGGAATCGAGAAATGGAGATACTATGACAGACCACCTAACACTTGCTGCAATTATTGAGGTAAAGATGGAAAAAACCTAGCCTGGCTATGCTAATTCACTATGTGACTGTGGGCTTCAGTTCCCTCAGCTGCTCCAAGCTTAGAGACCATTTTACTGCACCCTGTGTAAGAAAAACCTCTTCCAAAGTACACTGATATGGTTCTGATAACCCAAGGGCAGCCCAGCCACATGACTTCGATGAGCATGGGGCAGGGGGTGAAGATTTATTGTGTTTGTTATTAAAGGGATATAGGGAGAAAGTCATTGAAAAGCCATAACATTGTGCACCATTACTACATAGGAATTGGTGTTAGAAGGGATACATAGCAGCTTCTACTTCAAAAATGTCAATCTTTTCATTTAAAGAAATCTATGTAGAGGACACCTCTCACAACTGTACAATCTATATTCGGGGCAATTTGATGACAGACTCTCTGCTACCTTAATAAAAAGACAGTGACAGGTATTTTGCTCAGTCACCTATAATTTGCTTTGAGGGAGATATAGCTGTTGGCCCCTTACCCCTTCCTAGTCCCCAATCCTGTGTTCTACCCTATGTCATTTCCACCAGGGTCCAAACTCACCTTCTGAGGACTGAAGATCACTTTGTATTTCCGAGTTCGGCCAGCCATTTTGTCAGCATTGACAAGATCTACAGACAGAAAGGATGCAACCCGAAAGCCATGGACCTTTGTTAGACTAGAAGCAAGGAAGCAGAGAGCCTCTACGAGGAGTATGGCCTACCCAAACAATTCTTTTCTTATTAAAGGGTTCTTATGGCCAAGGTCCTTAGACCTTCCCACCCTTTCCCAGGTCTTAGTTATAATGAACACCATGGCACACTCACTGGCAATGTACCGCATATTCTTGATGCGAGGTCTGACCAAGAAGCACAATCTATGGGAGAGAAGGGGGAAAAAAACCTCAGCGAAGAAAAATCTTGAAGTTCGTGATAGCAGCTTAGAAGAAACTTAAACAATGCCAACTCTTTCACCATTTGCTACAGTTCTCACCCCAGCCAAAGCCCTGCCAGCTCTTTTGGCTCACCACATACCAAACACACAAGACTCAGGACTTCCCTGGTGGCGCAGTGGATAAGACCCTGCGCTCCCAATGCAGGGGGCCCAGGTTCAATCCCTGGTCAGGGAACTAGATCCCACATGCATGCTGCAACTAAGAGTTAGCATGCCACAACTAAGGAGCTGGCGAGCCAAAACTAAGGAGCCCTGGAGCCGCAGCTAAGGAGCCCACCTGCCGCAACTAAAGAGCCCGCCTCCCGCAACTAATACCTGGTGCAACCAAACAAATAAATAAATAAATATTTTTTAAAAATATGAGTATAATTAACAGTTTAAACACATACACACACATACACACACACACACACACAAGACTCCCCTCGATAAAACAGGTATATCGTGGTGGGCTGGGGGCACTTATTGGCCTTATGGTGGACCCAGGAGTTCCTGCTCTCAAATAATTTACAGCCTATTGGGCAAAATAAGATGCACATATGTATGGAGTATATTAACAATCAAGTGTTAAAAAACAATACAAGAAAGTATATAAAATAGTGTTCTTCAAACTGGAGCTCATGGATGTATTCTCCATGTATCTAGGAGAATTTTTTCCTCTAAGGGAGGGTGTACATCACTTAAGTTGAGAAGTATTAAAAATAAAAACAAACACCAGACAACAGGCAGGATGTGACTGTGTGCCAGGTGAACAGGACAAACACTGAACCCCATGCAAATCCAGAGGAGGAGAAAATCACCCCGGAATGGCAACTGAGAGCTGCGTGGAGGAGGTGGGGCTGGATTCTGAAGGCTGGATATTTGTCGCAAGAACAGTGAGGAGAGGAGAGAATTTCAGGCAGAGTGGGTGGAGTGGCCAAAAACACGGAGGTACGTGTGTAGAGCTGGGAAGCACGCAAAAGTGCGAGCTGAGTAGTGGGGACGTGAAAGAGACCAGGCTGGAAAGGGGGTGAGAGGCCTCCCTGCAGGCAGCCTTGGAATCTATGACGAACGATGAGGACCTCACTCGGTAAGTAAGGGAAGCCTTGAAGGTTCTTCAGGAGAACCCAATGAAAATATTTTTGAAAGATTAATCAATCTGGTTAGAGATGGTAGGTTGGGTTAAAGAGGGAAGAGGACAAGGGAGGGAGAAACCGCAGAAAGGGAGACCAATTAAGAGGCTAAAGCATAACCTAAGGATGAAATTGTAAAAGAGGAGGGAAGTGAACCATGTCACAAACATCGTGGTGCCAGATCTCGGCCAAGGACCCATCAAAGGCAAATGTGTAGGGACCTCCTCCAGCTTGGAGCCGAGACAGAGTCTCCCAGACACTCACTGTTCACTGGAGCTGAAGGCTGGCTTGTTCTCCACTTTGTACAGCTTGTCTACTTCATGTTGCTACAGAGAGAATCCAACAAAACAATGGACATAAGTGTGCTTGGAAACCCAAAGCCTGATACAATGACAGGGGTCTTCTGGAAGGGCTCCCTCCTATTTATACTAATTCTAGCAGTCAAAGTGCCTCCCTGACAACCATCCCACTGAACCTTCCTCAAACTGTCAATAGAAAAACCAAAAATAAAACAATACAAAGAGTATCAATCCCCCCTTGTCACCGCAACTCTGCCATCCTCTATTTACCCTATAAGGGTAGTCACTCTTCAGTAATATGTACTGTTCATCAAAAGAAAAACTGCTTAATGGGAAAGAGGGGCCTGATACACGTGGGGAAAGGGGCAGGTACCTTTAGGATGGAGACATTGGCGATTCGATCCAACGGGCTCATGAGATCTGCCTCAATGAACAAGTCCTTTTTTCCTGGAAGCTGAAGGAGACACAGTATCTTGGGTTACTCTCAGGTCACACAAGCTCCCTCGGCTGACAGCTCATCTAGCCATCCATTTAATAGAAGCACAGTCTCTGAGTTGGAAGGGCACTAGACCTCATCTACCCCAGCACCTTATTTATTGCCTATATCCACAGCTGACATTTCTCTACATATTCACCTATTTTGTCTTCTCATTTTCTGTACCAGTGGAAAGATATTTCACCTTCTTTCTAAGGTTAAGTCCTTGTCACTCAACCCTCCTGCTCGCCTGTGACCTTGTTCTACATCATTGCTCCTCTACTCCACTGCCTCTTCCACTCTGTCTCCTGATAACCCAATCGATTTCCTGCTGAACGAAGCCAAACAAAAGAAAACCACGCCGTGTATTCTGCAGCCCCTCAACTAACTGCCAAAAATCTCTTTAAATGGCATTTTTCTTCTAATTACAAAAATAACCTATGTTCAAGGCAGAAAACTTAACCCAGGACAGTCCTCACCCACACACCCACTCTCCCACGCCAAATCCCTGTCATCTGGTTCCCACTTCATCACTCCTGATGCTGCTCTTTCATCTGTCCAGAGGAAGGAGAGGTCATACTGAGCAGAAGAGAGGGGGAAGTCATTGAAAGTTTCCTCTCAACTAGGCTTTGACAAATGGGTAGGATGTTGGCAGTGATAGATTGAGATGGCAATCTAGCAAAGGCCAGGAAAAGAGAACAGGCTGAATGGTAAGCGCAGAACAAGCAATTAAGTTTGCTTGATGGGTAAGGTACATGTAAGGCAGTAGTCCTCAACCGGGGCTGATTTTGCCCCCCAGGGGACATTTGGTAAAGTCTAGAGACATTTTGGGTTGTCCACCTTGGGGCAGGGGGTGTTACGGGCATCTAGTGGGTAGAGGTTAGGGATGCTGCTAAATATCCTACAATGCACAGGACAGTCCCACCACAAAGAATTAAGCAGCCCAAAATGTCCAGAGCACCAAGGTTGAGAAATCTTGATGTAGGGGAATGGTGTGAAACAAGATTGAAATCTTTGACAGGAATTAGAGCATGAAGGGTCCCAAATGCCAAGTTAGGGAGTTTGGTGTTGATCCTCTATGGAACAAGGAAAAATAGAAAGCTTTTGTACACTGAAGCATCCAATCAGCTGGGAATTTTCATTAGGTAAATCTGGGAACTGTGGGTAAAATGGATTGGAGACATGAGAAACTAGAGGTAAGGACTACACTTATGTGGTTAATGCAACAGTCCAAGCAGCCCAAGGACTTCCCTGGCAGTCCAGTGGTTAAGACTCTGCGCTTCCACTGCAGGGGGTGAGGGTTCGATCCCTGGTCGGGGAAGCGCGGCATGCCGCGGGGTGTGGCAAGAAAACAAAAGACAAACAAGCAGCCCAAGCCTGTGGTAATGAATGAGGACCTGATTTAGGCTGGTGGTGATGTGAACAAAAATAGGTTTTTTAAGAGATACATGGAACGTGTAACAGAATTTTTAAAAATACTTGAAAGAAATTAACAGTGTTAACAGTGCTTGTATCTGATGGTAGGGTTATAAGTGATTTTCTTTTCTTTACACTTTATCTTCTGCATTTTCTAGAATTTGTTAGTGTTATTTTATAATCACCATTTAAAAAGTCAGGTGTAAGGAAATATCCACAGGACTCAGCAACTGGTTTAGTTAAGTGTGAGGAGGGAAGAGAGTCAAAGATGATTCTGAGGTTTCAAGCCTGAATAGCGGTGCCCATTAATAAGAATTAAGTCAGAGGAAGTTAGTTTGAAGAGGACATTACTGCACAGAAATCCACTCTGGCCACGTTGAGTCACCCTTGTGGGCAGCTCTTCCTCAGGTCATTCTATTTACAAGTTTCTATCCTTGGTCTCATTTACTGTCTTTCATGGGGATCTCATCTGAACTAGTGGTTCTAACTAGCATCTTTTTTCAATTCCTCAGACATTTGTTGGGTGTCTTTCATGTGCCAATCATTGTGCTACCACTACAGGACATATTACAGAGAAAGAAAATATGGTCCCACATCCCCTGAGGTTCTCCCAAGTCCCCATCTTTACCCCAGCTGCAATTCTACCTTTCTATCTGCTGATGTTACAAGCAGTATTTCCTACTAGCATCTTAACTTCACCCTATCCAAACCCAAACTACTCAACTTCCCCCACCAAAACTGTTGCTCTTTCTAATTCTTTTTCTCATTTCTATTCAATGTTCATGCAACAAATATTTATTAAGCACATGCTAAGTGCCTGATTCTAAGCTAGGTACTCACTAGGTATACATGTTGAACAAAATAGGTATGTCCCTGTCCTCAAGGACCTTCCAATCTAGTGGGGAATATGAACATTAAACAAATGACTATATACGTAATCCATTAAAATTACAGTAACAGCATTACTTTCTTATTAGCTCAAGTTAAAAATGTCAAACTCAGCTTTGCTTCTCCCTTAACCTTTACGACCAATCAATGTCTTTGAGTCTTTGACTCAAAAAAACCCATCAATTCCTTTCATTTCCACTGCCACTAATTTTGTGTGGGCCTTTATTACTTCAGTCTGATCTATGGTCTCCTCACTGGCCTTCTTGTTTTGCCCATTTATCCAACTTCACAATGGCTATTAGAATCATCTTCAAGTACTGTTTCATGTCACATATTGGGGAAAATTTTTCAGTAGCTGCCTAATGCCTATTGTGTAACTTCTCATCCCTCTCTTCTCTGTATTACATGCCTGTCCTTCCCTGGTTCCTCAACTTTGCTCCTACTGGTCCATCTGCCTGGAACATCCTCTCCCATCTCCAAGGAAAATATGCTTATCTTCACACTCCAGCTCCTTGAAACTCCTAGATCACTCCAGCTAGAAATGATTGTTTCAGGCACCCTAGCTATCACTCGTTCACCACATGATACCCTGTGTGTGGTAATTTGTGTTTCATACTGCTCCCACTGGAACGTAAGAACCCTAAGGACAAAGTTGTCTTAACCATCTTTCCATCCCCAGTGATGCCTGGTACTAGTGGTGTCTCCCTTGTCTGTATGAAAAAAAAAAGGGGGAGAGGGGGGATTTCCATTAACTCTCTGGCCAGATCGTCCCAAGTTTTCCTCCCTGAGTGCTTCATTTTGGACCTGCCACAGAAGCTCCAAGGACAATACCAAGGGCCAAGAGCAAGACCAAGGGAGCTCAGTAAGAAAGAACTATGCATCCAGCGAGTGCTGGCTGTTGATACAGTAAAGGCCCCCAGCGTGGCAGGCACTGACCTGCTCCAGCAGATAGATGAGCTGGTCTCGGGCCAGCCTCTTGAGCATGGAGAAGTCAGGCAGCTCTGGGGCATCCGGCCGATGGGGAAAAGCCATGGCAGCGGTCACCTGGGCCGCAGGGTGGAAGAAGGGGGACGCCCTCCGCTCTGAGAAGGCCGGCAGCGCCCCAGGGTAAGCGCAGGATGGCTCTCCTTCAGGTAAGGGCACGGACTTCGAAAGAGCCCCCGAAGGGGCCCTCGCTCCTCAGCCACACTGAAGGAATGAATGGCCACCTCCTGGCCGGACAGCCGCAGCCTCGGGGGACCTCGCCTCAGGCCTGCAGCCACTTTGTCCCACTCCACCCCTCCCGGTCCACTCTGCCGGTCCGCAGGATTCGGGTCTACACCTGCAGAGATACCCGCCTCCTGCCAAAGAGAGGGACGACTTCCTAGACCTCCCGGAAGTCCCGTGCACTCGCCCTGCGCTCAGCGTACCCGGAAAAGGACGGCGTCCTGGAAGGGACATTTGAAAACGAGCGGCAACGCGTCAAGGTTCAGTTTCATTCCTGACCAGAGGCGAGTGTTCCTGTGATAAAAGAATTATACCTTAAACTAACTTTGAAGGGTACACCCAATTCTCCTAGCTCACTCAAGCAAGCGTTGGGCACTTGCTCGATTTTCAGAACTTGGTGAAATCGGCGAAACCAACTCGGAATCCGGAGGGCATTGATCACTGAGGATCTGGGCTGTCAATCAAATCTACTCCACAAATTTAGCTGCAAGCTGGGAGCTCTCTGGCTTCCGAACTGCGGGAGGCCAGACGCGTGGAGTTGCGAGGCGGGTGTGAGGGGAGAGAAGAGGAACGCGTTAGGAGCCAATGGAAGCCAAGTCTCGCCAGCTGTGACCTTTCAATACCGGAGTTTTGACTCATTAATGCCCTTCGTGGGAAAATGGGTAAATAAACTGTGGCGTATTAATACAATAAAAATAACTGAATAAATGAAAGAAGCCAGACACGAGAGTGGCATCTGCATGCCATTTATATCAGGTTCTCGAACAGGAAAAATTTCAGAAAAGTGATTGACTTTGGGGATGAAAATTGGGAAGAAAATTAGGGAATTTTCAGGGGTGATGGTAAAGATCTATATTTACCTTGTTAAAAAAAAAAAAAAGCTTATGAGAGACATTATAATGGACAGATCCGGCTGACAATACCTGAACTCACTAATCAATCGTGACATCACATCATCATCTCCTGGTGAGATGCATGGGAAGCACATGTTAAACCTGATCAAGCCTCAGGATCTAATTACCAGTTCATAGGAAATACAGAGGGTAGTGGAAACATGATAAAAGACATCACAAGGATAAAATCAACCATGTCCAAAAAGCATAAAATTATATGGGTCAAATAACCTGTCAAATGACAATGAGAAGAAAGTGGAAGGGGAAACTACTTTAGAATAAAAGACTTCTGGGACATAACAACACAATGCAATATTGCAATGTGTAGACTTTGTTTGGATCCTAATTCAAAGAAATCAACCAGAATATTATTAGGCTATTAGCTGATAATAAGGAATTCCTAAAACTTTCAAGGTATAGTAATGGCTTATATGTCTATGTTAAAAAGGAGCCCCTATCTCTTTGAGACACAGACTGAAGTACTTACAGATGAAATAATATGATGTCTGGGATTTGCTTTAAAATAAGCCAAGGGGAGCTGTGGGGCAATGAAGAAAGATTGGCCATTTGTTAAATGTTGAAGCTGGGTGATGGGTACACAGGGGTTTATTGCATTACAATATTCTACTTTCGAATGTTTGAAAACTTCTATAATAGAAGATTAAGCAAAAAAACAAAACAAAACTTTTATGCTCACACTGGGCTTCAAGAGCTTGTTCAGTATTTTTTACTGAGCTTCCTCTCACCCCCTCCCCTTAGATCAAATCTCGGCTGCACAGAAAGGTGGAAGCTGCCCTTCACAGATGAGTGACATATACACCCGCCAGGTTGCAGGGATTTAAGTCCCTTCTGTCGTACAGTTTGCCAGCCTCTTGAGTTTGGCCCCAAGTTGCTGTGAGGTGCCCATTTCACCCACAGTTGCTTTTATTCCAGCTTGAGCAGTCTTGATATCTGTTGCCTCCTCCACCAGATGCTGCACCTGCACCCCCAAATCTCCACCCCATCCAGTGTGATGTCAAAGTCCTTTGCTGTGTCATGAAACAGGACTGCCTGGGAATAGGGCACCATGGAGTCCTATGACCCCCACCCAATGGAACACAGGCTGAGTCCCCATTCACCTGTCCAGCCTCCCTGCTTGGGATGGGGCAGTGGGGGGCCGGGGAGAGGGGGACAATTTCCCCAAACACCTCAATGCCAGTGGGTTAGGATCTGAGACACACTGTCAGCATAGAGCAGGAACAGGTCAACCTGCAGGAAGTTTAGGCCTTCTTGGCTGAGATCTGGATGCACAGGCTGGCAAAGGTAAAAGGCCGGGCTTTCTGCCATTGTGGATTGGCTGATTGGTATAAGGTTTCCCAGCCATTTCTTCATTCACTCAACCAATATTGAAATCTATGTTGGGGGAATTCCCTGGCGGTTCAGTGGTTAAGACTCCGCACTTCCACTACAGGGGGCACAGGTTCGATCCCTGGTGGGGGAACTAAGACCCTGCCTGCTGCGTGGCACAGCCGAAAAAGAAAAGGCAGAAAAAAAGAAATCTATGTTGGGAGTGGAACTACAGCAATGAACAGGTCTCCTACCTACAGGTCTCCTACCCTTATGGGATCTACCTTCTAATGGGGCAAGGTGGGTGATGACAAATAATGCATTAGTAATACATTTCAAATACTAGGGAAAATTAAACAGGGTGTGGTGATAGAACATGAAGGGAGCTGTTTTAGACTAGGGTGAAAAGGCCTAAGAAAGTAACATTTGACCTGAGGCCTGAATGGCAAGGACCCAGCCAAGTGAAAATCTGGGGACAAAGAACTAGTAAGTGCAAAAGCCTTAGATTAGCATTTACAAGAATGGAAACAAAAGATTTAAGCTAGTGAGCATTAGGATGGTGGTGGATGAGGTAAATGGAAAACATATCCAGGCTAGCAATAAAAGCGTCTAATTTTTCAAAGTCCCCTGGGGAAAGGGCACAAATGATTTGCAGGAGTTAGAAATGCATATTTAAGCACTCAAATAGCATCTTGCTCCTCTAAGTTATTTTTTTTAAAATAAATTTATTTATTTTATTTTTGGCTGCATTGGGTCTTCGTTGCTGCGCGCAGGCTTTCTCTAGTTGCGACGAGCGCGGGCTACTCTTCATTGCGGTGCGCGGGCTTCTCATTGCGGTGGGTTCTCTTGTTGCGGAGCACGGGCTCTAGGCACGTGGGCTCAGTCGTTGTGCTGCACGGGCTTAGTTGCTCTGCGGCTTTTGTGGGATCTTCCAGGACCAGGGATCAAACCTGTGGCCCCTGCATTGGCAGGCAGATTCTTAACCACTGCACCACCAGGGAAGTCCCTCCTCTAAGGTTCTAATGGCAAATTACCCTTTTAAAAATCATAAGGCCAATATCACTGATGAACATAGATGCAAAAATCCTCAACAAAATACTAGCAAACAGAATCCAACAGCACATTAAAAGGATTATACACCATGATCAAGTGGGGTTTATTCCAGGAATGCAAGGATTATTCAATATACGCAAATCAATCAACGTGATACATCATATTAACAAATTGAAGGAGAAAAACCATATGATCATCTCAATAGATGCAGAGAAAGCTTTCGACAAAATTCAACACCCATTTATGATAAAAGCCCTGCAGAAAGTAGGCATAGAGGGAACTTTCCTCAACATAATAAAGGCCATATATGACAAACCCACAGCCAACATTGTCCTCAATGGTGAAAAACTGAAACCATTTCCACTAAGATCAGGAACAAGACAAGGTTGCCCACTCTCACCACTATTATTCAACATAGTTTTGGAAGTGTTAGCCACAGCAATCAGAGAAGAAAAAGAAATAAAAGGAATCCAAATCGGAAAAGAAGAAGTAAAGCTGTCACTGTTTGCAGATGACATGATACTATACATAGAGAATCCTAAAGATGCTACCAGAAAACTACTAGAGCTAATCAATGAATTTGGTAAAGTAGCAGGATACAAAATTAATGCACAGAAATCTCTTGCATTCCTATATACTAATGATGAAAAATCTGAAAGTGAAATTAAGAAAACACTCCCATTTACCATTGCAACAAAAAGAATAAAATATCTAGGAATAAACCTACCTAAGGAGACAAAAGACCTGTATGCAGAAAATTATAGGACACTGATGAAAGAAATTAAAGATGATACAAATAGATGGAGAGATATACCATGTTCTTGGATTGGAAGAATCAACATTGTGAAAATGACTCTACTACCCAAAGCAATCTACAGATTCAATGCAATCCCTGTCAAACTACCACTGGCATTTTTCACAGAACTAGAACAAAAAATTTCACAATTTGTATGGAAACACAAAAGACCCCGAATAGCCAAAGCAATCTTGAGAACGAAAAATGGAGCTGGAGGAATCAGGCTCCCTGACTTCAGACTATATTACAAAGCTACAGTAATCAAGACAGTTTGGTACTGGCACAAAAACAGAAATATAGATCAATGGAACAGGATAGAAAGCCCAGAGATAAACCCACGCACATATGGTCACCTTATCTTTGATAAAGGAGGCAAGCATATACAGTGGAGAAAAGACAGCCTCTTCAATAAGTGGTGCTGGGAAAATTGGACAGGTAAATGTAAAAGTATGAAATTAGAACATTCCCTGACACCATACACAAAAATAAACTCAAAATGGATTAAAGACCTAAGTGTAAGGCCAGACACTATCAAACTCTTAGAGGAAAACATAGGCAGAACACTCTATGACATAAATCACAGCAAGATCCTTTTTGACCCAGCTCCTAGAGAAAGGCAATAAAAACACAAATAAACAAATGGGACCTAATGAAACTGAAAAGCTTTTGCACAGCAAAGGAAACCATAAACAAGACCAAAAGACAACCCTCAGAATGGGAGAAAATATTTGCAAATGAAGCAACTGACAAAGGATTAATCTCCAAGATTTACAAGCAGCTCATGCAGCTCAATAACAAAAAAACAAACAACCCAATCCAAAAATGGGCAGAAGAGCTAAATAGACATTTCTCCAAAGAAGATATACAGATTGCCAACAGACACATGAAAGAATGCTCAACATCATTAACCATTAGAGAAATGCAAATCAAAACTACAATGAGGTATCATCTCACACCAGTCAGAATGGCCATCATCAAAAAATCTAGAAACAATAAATGCTGGAGAGGTTGTGGAGAAAAGGGAACACTCTTGCACTGTTGGTGGGAATGTAAATTGATACAGCCACTATGGAGAACAGTATGGAGGTTCCTTAAAAAACTAAAAATAGAACTACCATACGACCCAGCAATCCCACTACTGGGCATATACCCTGAGAAAACCGTAATTCAAAAAGAGTCATGCACCAAAATGTTCATTGCAGCTCTGTTTACAATAGCCAGGACATGGAAGCAACCTAAGTGTCCATCATCGGATGAATGGATAAAGAAGATGTGGCACATATATACAATGGAATATTACTCAGCCATAAAAAGAAATGAAATGGAGGTATTTGTAATGAGGTGGATGGAGTTAGAGTCTGTCATACAGAGTGAAGTAAGTCAGAAAGACAAAAACAAATACAGTATGCTAACACATATATATGAAATCTAAGGAAAAAAAAAAAGGCCATGAAGAACCTAGTGGCAAGACGGGAATAAAGACACAGACCTACTAGAGAATGGACTTGAGGATATGGGGAGGAGGAGGGGTGAGATGTGACAGGGTGAGAGAGTGTCATGGACATATATACACTACCAAATGTAAAATAGATAGCTAGTGGGAAGCAGCCACATAGCACAGGGAGATCAGCTCGGTGCTTTGTGACCACCTAGAGGGGTGGGATAGGGAGGGTGGGAGGGAGGGAGATGCAAGAGGGAAGAGATATGGGAACATATGTATATGTATAACTGATTCACTTTGTTATAAAGCAGAAACTAACACACTATTGTAAAGCAATTATACTTCAATAAAGATGTTTAAAAAAAATCATAATTATATTAACGTTTTTATTATGTTACATGATAGTGACAGAGCAGTGAGAACAAGGGCCTTATCTGTCCACTGCTCTATTACCAGAAGCTGGATTCCCTAACTTTGACTGGCATGTGATAGGGCCTTGCCCATTTCTACTGAACAGATGCTCAAGTTAACAGTAATCAGTGATATTATAATTGCCATGAATGACATTTGCAATAGCAACAAGACACATGACCAGGCTGTCAGTGACAGGGTTGGAATATCAATGTTTTCATTAGAAAAACATCCTGCATGTATTTAAATTCTGAATAGCCAATTTTTGCTGGTAAATTGTTAAAATGAGACATTGTTGAGAACTGTCATTGGACTCCTATGTTGCTTGAATATGTCTCCATTTGTCTTTTGATAATCACTTTCTGATATTAATAAAGTACTTCTAAAAGAATCAGTGAATTAACAGAAATTATGCCAGGCAGTGATAGATTCCTGGAATTTTGAAGCCTTGAATTAGGAATCAGACCTGGGTTCAAGTCCCACTGCTGTCACTCACTTGCAGCTATGTGACCTTGGGCATATCCAAAAACCTTTGAGAGCATATTTGGGTTTTTTTTCATGTATTTATTTACTTTCATTTATTTATTTGGTTGCACCGGGTCTTAGTTGTGGCTCGCCGCCTCCTTAGTTGTGGCTCGCCAGCTCCTTAGTTGCAGCATGCATGTGGGATCTAGTTCCCTGACCAGGGATGGAACCCCGGGCCCCCTGCATTGGGAGCACAGAGTCTTAACCACTGCGCCACCAGGGAAGTCCCAAGACCATATTTGTAAAAGGGATCTATTATCTATTCTTGCCTAAATCACAACACCCTTGTAAAAATCTGATTAAAGCTGTACAATAAGATACTACTTAAGCTTTTGGAAGTGGCTGGAGGTTACGTTGAGAGCCTGTAAAGCCTTTGCCTGCTTTGCATTTTTTGTTTGGTCAAATCCCCACACCCCCATTTTGTTTTAGAGCCCTAGCAACTGAAAGAGGAGCTGCTTTAGACTGGGTGTTTAGGGAAGGCCTAATGTCCAGTTTTTGGCTGTCAAAGTCCATCACTGAGCAGGGCTGATAGGCACAGAGCCCTTTATCAGGGATTCCTCTGGCCCCATCTCTCTCCCAATATTTAGACAAGGGACCCTTTGCCTCTTCCCTTCCCTTCAAAGGTAAACCCTCCCAATCCCAGAGAGCATCAATCAACACAGACTGCTACATTTTACTTTATTTTGCACATAATGAAGATAACTGACTAAGCAGTCCCAGAACTGTTAGTATTCATTAATCAAGAAGTAAATGAGGTGAGAAGACAAACTTTTAATTTCCTCCCAAACATACTGCAAGTATCACAGAAACTTGTAACAACACATGCAATACAGGCTGGTTTCAACATACAGAGAGCCCAAGCAAGAAGGGTGAGTCCTGAAGATCCACGTGGGTCAGAGGAGGAGCAGTGCTCCAGGAGGCTGGAATCTACCCAGTCACTCACCCCGCTCCCACACATAACTACCCTGTGAAGTTCTCTGCCCTTTGTCAGATTCAAATCCATGAAGCTCTTTCATCCCACATTCCAGGCTCATCACTACCCCCCATTCCAAGGTGGATAATCCACACACAGAAATCCAGGCAGAACCAAATATACTTGCCCAGCTGTGTTTCACGTGGCATTTCCACAAGCCAGGCTCCAGCTCAAATTCTGTACAGGAAGTTCCCATTGCTGTCAAAGAACTCTCGTCCCCTCTGCACGACTTTGTTGCTAAAGTTCTGGTCACCTGGCTCCCCTGCCTTCAACTCTGCCAGCTTCTTGTCACTTGGCAATCCATCACTGTCAGTTCCTCTGGTGTCCCCACAGTCACTGGTGGAGAACTTCTGCAGCTCTCTTGGATGACCGAGGGCTGCAGCAACAGGCACAAAGCTCTTCTCCTCCTCCAGGCCCTGGATTCCTTTATTCCTTTCCTTCTGTCTCCTTGGTGTATTTGTTCTGTGAGTGTTCAATTCTGTCACTTTCAAAGCTGTGCTGTGACCATGGCCTTTGGATGAGGCTTCATCCCCTGGCATCAGCAAAGAGCCCGATACAGAATGGCTTGCAGAAAGCGGTGCTGAGGTATCCCCAGAGCCTGGGAGCTGCTGGAGCGAGCGGGCAAGCCCAATTTTCTTAAGGACTTTTTGATCCTGCTTCAGTTTCTGCTCCAATGTGGGCACAAACTTGCTTTTTAAAACCCTTCGGATCACATCAGTGCTGACATCAAAGCCTTCAGCCAATCTGGGAACTGACCAGGACTCTGCAAATTCCCTGTGTAAATACCTATGAAAAAAAGAAGCAGGTTTTCAATCTGTGAAGAAGTCTCCTATCAGAACAGTTAACTGATAATACTAGTGATAAATACATGAAGAGAAGAGGGCTTGGAAAAACTGTAAACGCAGTGTTTATCTTGTGCCACTAAATGGCTGCGGTCCATTCCTGTGTGCTAACAGCACCCAACTACTCTTAGTCATTTCATTTCATATCAACTGAATTCCTCTCACTGCACGGCAGGCCCCAGTTAGATCCTGGGGATGCATGACGACTGTCTTTCCCTTCAAAGAACATACAGTCTGGTGGTGGAGACAGATACAGTAACATACAAAAACACTATGAGCAATATCCCAGCAGAGGATGCTGTGAGAGCACCGGGGAGGGAGAGGCAGGGACAGGCTATCACCACATTTGCGGGGTGGCCCAGGAATTGCTTCAGGAAGTCCACGCTAGAGCTGGTCTGAAAAGATGAGAAGTTGTCATAAGCTGGCAGAGGGGAGGAGAGGAAGAAAAGGTCAAAGGTACTGATGGTAGAGTGAGCAGCAGGTGAAACACAAAGAAGCACATCACCTTTGTTGGGAACAGCTCAATCTGTGTGACAGTGGGAGCAGGAGCAAGATCACGTCATGCTTAGGGATTCTGGAGTCTATCCCAAAGCAACAGTGAACCAAGGAAGGATTTTAAGGAGCAGAATGCCATGAGCAAATTTTCATTTTGAAGCTCAATCCAGTGGTAGTGAAAGAGGGCAGTCATCAATTAGATTCCCTGAACTATAACCTGCTTAATGAATAATAACCTGTAACCTGCCTTCACTGACCAAGCTTGCTTTAATTGTTCATGCAAACTGCATACCCTCCAAGCTTCACATAGCCTAGACAATATATCACAAGACTCCTTTAACTGCCCCCTATAGATAACACCTCTGACCATGGGTTGCTCTGGTAACAGTTGCTTAAGTTGTTATTCAGGAACAGGGGGCTAGTTTTGCCCAGTTCAAACTAGTTGAGACCACTGACCATTCAGCTGGGCCTGTACAGGTGTCCAATGGGTGACCTTTCAATGTCAAGGGCCCAAAACTCCATCCTCAGATCATGCTAATGCTGCCCACCATTTTCTGAACATGCATCCCATGAAGAACCAGGTAACTCAGATACCCCTGTGCAGAGCACCAATTACTTCACCTTTTTCTAACATTTAATCACCTTTCCCGAAGCCTCAGACCACCCTGCTTCTTTACCCCATAAATATCCTAAGCCTCTTCCTTCAAGGAGGCAGATTTGAGACTTGTTCTCCCATCTCCTTGCTTGGCTGCCTGTGAATAAACCTTTTCTCTGCTGCAAACCTCGGGGTCTCAGCAATGGCTTGCTGTGTATCAGGCAAATGAACCTGGTTCAGTAACAGTAGTTTCTCAGTGCAAGACTAGAGATGGAAAGATCAGGCAAGAGGCTGTCACAGTAATCCAGGCAGTCTGAACCGAGACAGTGGCAATGAGAGCAGAGGAGGAAAGAGACTTGAGAAATATTTTAGGAAGGCCAAGTGGTTACACTTGGTAAGGAACTAAATATTGGGCGAAGAAATAGGCTGAGATTCAGCATCTTTTTTTTTAGTTAATTAATTAATTAATTAATTTTTGGCTGCGCTGGGTCTTTGTTGCTGCACAGGCTTTCTTTAGTTGCGGCGAGTGGGGGCCACTCCTCGTTGCAGTGCGCGGGCCTCTCATTGTGGTGGCCCCTCTTGTTGTGGAGCATGGGCTCCAGGCACGTGGGCTTCAGTAGTTGTGGCACGCGGGCTCAGCAGTTGTGGCTCACAGGCTCTAGAGCGCAGGCTCAGTAGTTGTGGCACACAGGCTTTGTTGCTCCGCGGCATGTGGGATCCTCCCGGACCAGGGCTTGAACCCGTGTCCCCTGCATTGGCAGGCAGACTCCCAACCACTGCGCCACCAGGGAAGTCCCAAGATTCAGTATCTTTAGAGTGGGTGATTGGGGGGACCATTTGGGGTTATAGCAAAAATAGGAGCAGAATGAAATTGTCAGGGAATAATGATGAATTCTATTTTGTACATGTTGAGTTTGAGGAACCTGTGTGACAGCCAAACAGCGATATCTAGTGCACAGTTGACTATATAGAATTCAGAAGAAAAACATGGACTGGACATGATAGATCTGGAAGTCATAAGCCAATAGCAGGAGTGGTTGAAGCCATGCAAGTGGCTGGCATTAGGCAGGAAAATATGCAGAGTGAGATAAACGACCAAGGACACAACTCTAAAAACTACAATAATTAAGATACAGGAGGAAGACGGGGAGCCCAGGGAGGAAACAGAAAACCAGTCCTAGAAATAGAAGTGAGTGGTAGCCTGGGTCAAGGGAGAATTTCAAGAATGCAGACAAGGTCAAATGCTGCAGAAATGTTAGTCAGGCTAAAGCCTTGAGTGTCAGTTATGCCTAGCACTGAGGAAGTCACTGGTAGATTCGTGGATAATAGTTTCATTGTTGTGATGAAACAAACAAAAATGAGGGTAGGGAGCCAGGGAGCCAGCAGGGAACTAAAGGACGAGGGAGTGTAGTATAGCCTTGACAGTTGGGTTTCCTTTTCTTTGTAATCCAAGTGACTGACTTAAGCTTTGCTTGCCAAGGCATGCACTTCAAAGATGGCTATCTCCAATAAACACACTGCCAGCCACACAACTATATAAAAAGCCAGGCTTCCCCCCGTCCCTCCATTGAGGCGCGTTTGTTTTAGAGATTATGGTTGGCTTCAATAACGAACCACTTGGGCCACTTGCTTTTTCTCTTCTTGCGCTTTAAATTCCTGTTAAGGGACTTCCCTGGCGGTCCAGTGGCTAAGACTCCATGCTCCCAATGCAGGGGGCCCGGGTTTGATCCCTGGTCAGGGAACTAGATCCCACATGCTGCAACTAAGAGTTTGCATGCCGCAACTAAAGATCCCGTGTGCCGCAACTTAAAAAAAAAACCCGCATGCTGCAACTAAAGATCGCACATGCCGCAACGAACACCTGGCACAGCCAAAATAAATAAATAAATAATTTAAAATAAAATTTAAAAATTAAAAAAAATTCCTGTTAAATTCACCAATAAAGAGTGAGCCCTCAAAACCCTAGGCCCCCACCCTCAACCCCAATAAAAGCAGAACCCCAGGCCCTTGCACCTCTCTCTACCCATGACCTCGCTGTGTGGCCTCAGGTGTGCCATATAATTTCCAGGTCCTGTAAGTAATAACCCTCCCCCCCACCCCCCTACACCCAGCAGTTTCCTGATGGTTATTGCTGAAGGGCATCTTGCAGTCTTAAGAACCACAAGGGCTGGCTCAGCCACAACACTGGTTATTGACAGACTGAGACCGGCACACAACATGGACAACCTTAAGTTGACAGATGTAGGTCTCTGAGAAATTAGGTAGGGACTTGACCTAGAGCACCCAGAGAACTGGTCCTAGACAAGTGAAGGACTACCACTTCCCCAGAGGTGTGAACAGAGTACAAGATTGAGAGTGGAAGGTAAGGAGGAGACCAAGAAGCTTTAAACAGTTCTTACCTAATAGCCTGTTTTTTCTCTGAAATAAAAAGATATTTACTGATCACAAAAGGGGAGGTGACAGGTGGGAAGATGGAAGGGTTGAAAAGGCTGGTGTTCAAGACAAAAGAGGAAGCTGACAGGAGAGAGATGCTACAGGCTCATAAAATCTTGATCAGCTCTATAAAACCCCCTTTATTCTAAGTCTCAATTCCAGAGTTATTCTGATGGGAATGGAAAAAGGAACATGACCTACAAAGGACTATTTAGCAATATTTATCAAAATGCAAGTCCATTTGCCCTTCGGTTCAGTTGCAGCCCTACTTCTAGGAATGTATGCAACACATACATTTATGTAAGTGTAAATACTTCTGGCAGGTATTTAGAGTATACAAAGTTATGCACTGGAGCACTATTTGTTACAGCAAGTGAGTGGAAACAATTCAAGTGCCCACCATAAAAGACTAGTAAAATAAACTACAGTTTACTAAGCATCTACAAAAAAGAATGAGGAGCTCTCTCTTGGGAAGTGAAAAGAGCTTCAGAATATATTAAGTGAACAAAGCAAAGTATAGAACAGCATTTATAGTATTCTACTGTTTGTGATTATAGAAGTGAAAATAAAATTCTGTATTCATACGTGCTTGCTTCCATTTGCATAAGGAAACCTAGAAAATGACACAAAAAACTATTAAAAATAGTATCCATAGGAGACTAGGGGGGATTAACATCTCTCAATGCGTATGCCCGTTATACTGTTCTAATTTTGAGCCATATGTATTATCTATTCAAAACAAAAAACTTAAAATTTAAAAAAGGATCTCTTTTCTAAGATACGGATCCTCTCTTCAGAGCAACGTAACCATGGAAGCTCCATCCCTGGTCCTTAGATCAAGAACGTCATGATCTACTTACTATATACGGGTTAAATGTTGTGATGCCTGTCACTTACTATTTAAAAATTTCAGCAAAAAATGAACCGTGTCATAACGTTAAAAACTATTACATCTAGATGGCGGGCTCATCGACGTTTATCTTATTACTTGACTTTTCTGTTAGAAATCTTGAAAGATAAAAAGCAAAAAATACAAAAACAACGTTCTAAGTTCTAAGCCCCAGTATCCTTCACTTCTCATCACAGCAGATCCTAACTGCCAACAGTCTTACCGGATCTGCTCCATGGCTTCCCACGTCAGGGTCCTGGGCGGGGAACCTGGCGCCTCCATTTGCTTCCGAATTTTCTGGAACCGGATAGCTTTTCTCTGTCGTTTCAGGGCGCTGAGAGAGAGAACCAAGGGCAGAAGCCATGCGTGGAAGCCAGATGGGTGGTTTAAGAGCCTTGGGCTAAGTCAGAGCGCCCAGCCCGCTTCTCTTTGCAAGGACAACCTGGCCATGTCTGTCAGCCTAGACCTGCTCTGAACACCGCCCCAGAAATCTAACACCAAGAACAACAGCCCATAAGCTGTTGCCGAATTCTTTAAATAGGTGATGAAATACGTCCTTGGTGAAGGGACTCGTGGTCCCAAAGGAGCTAACAGCTGCCCCTGTGCCCCTGACAACGGGTGAGAAATAAGGGCCGCCGCAGGACGCCCGGCGCCAAGGGGGCGCGGCCTGGGCGCCCAGGCCCGAGGCCCTGCTTCAGGCTGAGGGCCCGGGAAGGAGCCGGTACCTCTCCACCTCCTGCAGCTCCCGCTCCTCCGGCTCCCAGTCGGAATCGGGGTCCGGCTCACGGCCGACAGATCCCGGGATCGCCACGCCCCGGGTAGCAAACCCACAGCGAGCGACCGCTGCACGGACACCCCCGCCCAGCAAGGAGTTCAGAGCAACCGCCATGTCGACGAGAAAAAGCCCTCCCCCGCCCCCCACAGGGTAGCGCCTGAAGCCGCGGGGCGGGACCGGAATTGGGCGGGAAGCTGAGGGGCTGGCGCGTCTTTTCCGCTTCCGTCTGGGGGCGTGACTTCTGGGCTTGAACTGCTCTGCCACCCACCGTTACCCGTTGTAATTACAGAGCAGGCTTCTCTGAAACTGGGAGGCGGGTATGAGGTAGAGGACGCTCCTGCAAAACAGCATAAACTTTAATAAAAAGACGAGTTCAGTTGCCAAGAGCCGCCCCTCTGCCCCAACGGCTGCCCAGGCCGGCCTGTCTCCGCCACGGCGGCTGTCAGGACGTCCCCTCGGCGGTTCTCTGATGGCGAAAGCTCCGTGCCGTGGGAACTCGGCTCCTCTGGGAAAGGGACTTCTTGTCGCCGGGATAACCTCCAGTCCCGGGCCGCACCCAGGGTTCAGACTCATCATTAGCGGTAAATCCAGGCTAAGGTTTGAAGGACGGAGATGAGCACATGGCCGGCCCTGGCTCCTTTTCATCTTTTAGTCTTTACCCATCCGAAAGTAATCTTAGGGTATTGAGGAATTCTTCGTGTCTTTGTGTTTTGCCTTATGCAAACAGGGTTCCTGGCCAGGGCTTTTCACACTGAAGCTTGGTGGCAGTCTTTGAGCTAGCAAAGATTGAAGACGCTTTGCCCTTTTGGAAACCTGAGTGGGTTCTCCAGGACAGCTTGAGTTCTGGGCTTCCTTCCTACATTTACCTCTGGTGCCTGATGTCGAGGAGTGCAGGGGTATGCTGCAGCAGGGGTGCAGAGGTAGGGCAGAGGGTGAGATGCCAGGCCTCGGCTGCTCTGTGTTCAGAGTCTAGCATGGAAGGCAAGGTGCATTCAGTCCATGAGCCACTTACCACTCTTTCCCGTTGCAGAAGATAGCCCTAGCTTGGGGTTAAAAAGGGTGGCACTGATCCTGCCAGGGCTCGGTTTATGGCTTCTAGCCTTCTGCTGGTTTGGCCTTCTGCAGTGGAAACATGGGTCCCCCTGAGTTGGTATTCACAGAAGAGATTTGCTCACCTCTTTCCCAACTGTTGCCCAATTACCAACACAGAGGAATGGCATCTCATGCTTCCCTCCAGCATCTTTACCACATTGTATTGTAATTGGTGTGTTTACTTGTCCATATCCCTGTTACATTTGTTGGATGTATTTCTGCCATGTCTATCACCAGGGTTTAGTACACAGAAGGAGGTAAATAAATGGGTCCACTACCTCCTCCATCCCCACACTGCTGGAAGTGCCAAATAATATTTTGGGAGCATCCCAGCTGTAATATTTGCTAGTGGGACTTTATACAAGTCAGAGTGACCAAAGCTAGTTTTGCATACTTACGGCTAGTGAGCCTGATTCTGGCGCTGGAAAAATAGCGCCTTCCACGTGTCTTCGTTGACAATGAACAGGGGCTGATGTCTGCTGGATCTCTCATCCAGTTGACATTCTTGGGCTGCAGATGGCACCAGGAATGACATGGAATTGCAGCATTCATGCTTGGCAGTGGCCCTAAGATCCAGGGGATCAATTCATGGGGCCGAACTGGATGCAGGAAATGAGGACCCTGCTCTTTGGCGGCCCTTCTCAGGAGGACCAATGGGACCAGATTCACACATTGCAGTTCTTGACTGCCCAGCCCGTCCTGGTGAAATCTAGCCTAGAGGAGAAGAGCAGCCCCTTACCACATTTCTTGTGAGGCTGGATGGTGTGGTGGAAGAAAATAAGACAAGAAAAATCTCTTCTAGGCCATGCCCACTATTTAACCAGTTACTCCTTTGGGATTCAACAAAAACAGAGGACCCAACAGGTTTGCTACTAGCCCAGGGAATAGTGAACTTGCTAGCTGTTTTGTTGGCCCAAGATCATTTATTTATCTCCCGTTAGAGCCACAGCACTGGCAGTGCTAGGGAGAGATTACACAGAAGCCGCTGAGGGTGATGGCCTTGTTGTCAGTCATGAGTTTGGGGTTATTGCAAGATAGGCATATAGAGAACAAGTCTCTTGTAAGTGAGACTGCTCTTGGCTGGATGTCATTACTAGAAACAAGGGAGCTTCGGAACAGATGCAAAAGCAACCAACAGACCCTTTCCCAAGGCCCAGCATACACTGCTTTCCCAGGCTCCACTGCGAGACACCATCACATTAGCCTCCTTGGCTGTGGCCACCACCATGTGCGGTAGAGCCCTTGTTCCCTTGTTCTATGAGAGGCTGTGCAGGGACCCTCATCCGATACTCATGAAGTTTTTTCTGGCCCCGGTGGCTGGGGTACAGCATGCGGGTGAGCTGCTCTACAATACCCAGACTTCTGATGAGATTTTCCCTTTGTAGCAGGGCCTTCATCCACTCCAGCTCCTCCTCTTCCACAATTTCTTGCGGCTGCATAGTGTCCAGGTGTACTGGTAGCAGCTACAAGGTACATGAGAGATGAATGCAGGATCTCCAAGGATGAGTCCCCAGTCATCAACAAGGACGGCTGCAAGACTCCTGCCCACTCTACCTCCGTCCCTTCCCTGACCTTGGTGGAAGGTTCCCTTTGCTATCCACTTTCTCACCTCCTGTTCCAAAAGGTCAGATTCAATGTACTGATTAGGAACTCATCTCTCTTACAAGAGGAGGAGAGGACAGCAGAGATTCCCTTCTCTCGTAGTACCAACCCGTTTTCCTGCAGAAAAGCAAGAGCTGCAAAACCCCTGACACCTTTCTCCCGGTTCTGGTTCCTATAAGCCAAGTGGGTGGAAAGGCCCCTGAGCCGGGCCCTGGATTGGCTCTTCTCCCTTGCTGATTCACCCTGGTTCTGGTCCTTGTTTTCCTTTCGCCTCTTATTGCCTGAGGTCTCCTGCTGTTCCTGCTTAAGGCGGATCTCTTCTAGTTGCTGCCTGACAAGACACAGCAGCTTCAGATACCGGAGAAATTGTGTTAGAAAGGGGGTGAGGGAAAATGGGGATGGGGGAAGAGTAGGAAATTGATCTGTTTGGGGGACTGATGGGAGAGGAAGGAGACGGAAGATGGGGAAACCTACTAAACTCAGTCGTTACGAGTCTGATAGAAGGAGTTCCCTGGCGGTCCAGTGGTTAGGACTCGGCGCTTTCACTGCCGAGGACCTGGGTTCAATCCCTGGTCGGGGAAGATCCCACAAGCCACACGGCGCAGCCAAAAAAAGCGGGGGTTGGGGGGGCAGGGAAGTCTCAGCTTTGTAATTAACTATACTTCAATTTAAAAAAATTTTTTAAAGATTAAAAAAAAGTTTGATAGAATTTGTAACTCCATTCCTCTTTCCTCAAGTGTCTGGCTTCCTCTCCACCCTGCTGAGGAGCAATTCAGCTTCAGGATTTGCCCCCACCCAGGTGGACAGAGGAGAATGTAGGGCAAAGTACCTGGCACACTCCTCTCTGGCCTTGGAAGCAGCAGTCTCCCGGAAGAGGGAGCCGTTGTGCTTGAAGAAGGGCGTACTTCTCCGTGTCAGGCCCAGGGTAGAACCGCCGGTATCCCCCCGAGGTGGGAATCCTCATAGCGTTCCTGGCCCAGCATTGCTGCATGGGATGACTCAGTTTGTTCTCGCCTGTGGAAACCAAGCTCAGGGTGAGTCAAGGAAGGACTGTGAGAATGTTCAGTAGGGAGAGGAAGGCTGGCTGAGGCTTTGAGAACCTGCTGCTAGCTTCATGGCCTTTCTGGCCCCGCCCATGTGGCAAAAAGCTGCCAAGCCCATCTGTGGCCAGTCCCACCTGTGTGTAGCTATGAAAATAGGCTTGACTTTCAGAAATCTGGTTTTCATCTTAAGTGCAATGGTGTCCACTTGTAAACTAGCACTGCAAGTTATCATAGTCTTTTAGGTTTCTGATTATAGAGTAGTATATGTTAATTACAGAAAATTTAGAAGAGCAAAAAGAAGATAAAAACCTCTAATCTTACTGTGAAATAAGCATATTGGCTATGAGCATGGACTGTAGGGCAGGACTTACTGAGTTTGAACCCTGGCTTTGCCACTCATTACTTTGTTCTTTCTTTATTCCTTCCTTCCCTTCCTTCTTTGTTTTAGATGAAAATGGGATCATATAACATTTTTAAATGGCTGCCTAGTATTCTGATTCTATGATTGTACTGTTGTTTTTTTAAGTCCAGTAGGTTTCAACCTTTTTTCCTCATTGAAAGACATGTGCACAGTCCAGTCTCGTGGGAATACCTAGGGTATTTACAGTTATACTTCACCTTCATTCACACAGACATTTGAGTGCCTATTGTGTGCCAGGTCCTCAGGATATCATGGCAAATCAGATACACACTGGCCTGCATATCGCAATGCAAGTGGTGAAGAGTGATGCTATTACAGGAATAATCCTCGCTCTACTCAAGTTCATTTTTATTATCATTAGCAAATTATAATTGAGTATCAGCAACACATTACCATGTTTGTAACCCATCTTACAATTAAAATAACAGTGGGTAAACAATACTGATTTAAACAATAACCTATTATTGAATGACTAAACTGTTTTCTCTGTTTCATAATTATAAACCTTCTTAGGTAATGGTTTCTAGAGGAGCCTTGTTGAAAAAAAAAAAAGAACAAACCCCATAAAGTTCCTTACATGCTAATAGGAAATAGCTCTAAAATGCATTGGTAAGTAGGGTACAGACAGTGTGAAAGTTATGCTATTGTCTGGGTAAAGGGAGAAAAACAATTTATATAAATACATGTATATAAGTGCATTAAATGTTTGTGAAAGTATACACATGACCCAGGGAACATTGATTGGCTCCAGGGAGGAAAACTGAGTAGCTGGAGGAGGAGGGTAGGAGAGAGACTATTCACTGTGTCTTTGGAATTTGCATAGATAATGCATCACTTATCTATGATATGTGGTGTATTATCGATGCAAAAAAAAAAGTTTTTAATAGCTAATCAGCCCCAGACTGCCTTCTCCATCTAGAGAAGGACTTTTACTCTCAGGAAAGTAATAACAAAAGAAGGTAAGTTACACAACTAAACACACGTCAAACACCTGGGGCCCCTGGCTTCTCTTGGCTGTTGGTGGCACTGGAAAAGCCGCTCCTTGACTCACCGCTTATCCTCTTCTATCACCTTTCTTTTGTCACAGCCCCGGAGGTTGACAAGGGTCATGGCATCACAGAGAAGTGCATCCTTCACTTCTCGATCAAGGTGTGAGTCAGTGGTGAAGCTTGGAGAGTGGTTTACCTGCCGGGAGGAGTCATTATCCATCCCCTTCCTAGACCACCTGAGCAGGTCATGATTCTTGCAGGCCCAGCTGGAGGTTCTAGGAGAGACATCCCCCTCCAGTGGCCTCAGCCAAGGAAGCTGGATGTTCTGACTTCCAAGGCCACAGGACTCTGCCACAGAGATCCCTCCAGTGCATAGGCTGGTGAGAGCAAATCAGACAGCCTGACTCTATAGCTATAGTGTCCTTAAAGGCAAGGCTTACATGAGGAACTTTTGGGATCCAAAACCTGGGTTCCTATGGTGGAGGCCAGAGACCACCAAGATTGGATTTTGCAGGTCAAAAGTGCAAATGTCTTACACCTTCTGCTGGATCCTATCCACCCTAGTGCCTCTGCATCCCCCATTATGTGTTCCCCCACCTGAGTACACTCCTATCCCAGGTGACCTGTTCAGGGGCAGACCTTGGTTTTGCAAAGCCCGGGAGATAATCCTCACCTCCAGCAACCAGGGCTTCAGCTTGTGGTCCGACAGGATGTCAAAACCGAGGATCTCAAAACAGGCACATGTACCTCCACTCAGATACTGGGGAAGACAGGTTTGGTAGCTGTGGTGAAGAACAGAATGTGCCGAGATGATGGCTTTGATGATGATGTCCTCAGTGTCTCCCCACAGCTCTCGGGGGTCGTAGCTGTGCTCTCGCAGCCAAGCGTTGAGTGTTGACGGCTTCCTGTGAGGCCCAGTGCTCAGAGGAAGACCAGTGGGGCCGGGCTGCAGACAGGAAGCTCCCTAACACTAATCCTAATTCCGTGCCTAGGTTCCTTGTGCTTTAAGGGGTTGCCACCAGCTTGGAGCAGGGTTTAATTATAGGGTGGGGTTTGGGGCTGCACTTGGTGGTCGAGCACAAGACAGGGGTCTATAAAGGTTGAGCCAGCTCAACCTCCCAAGGGCCAACTCAGCTCTGCTGAGACTGTGGGGCTAAAGGGCAGAGAAAGAGGAGAAAACAGAGTAGGGCATACCTCTTACTGCCTACAGCATCATCCCGGACAAAATTCTCATTGTGTTTGTTGATGGCGTAGTTGGTCAGATGCATGCAGATGTCATTCCGGGAAGAGAGTGGCCCTGTGGTCAGGCTACTTCCATGCAGTTCTTCTCTCCAGCCCTTCGTTGCCTTCTGATTACCTAACCCTCCCTTGGATGGCTCATCTCCTGTCCCTCTTCACAGAGGACTGTCCTGTAAGCTCCTGGGGAAGGGGCGTGCCCTTCCTGCAGGCATGGCTTCTCCGCAGTCAGCACCCCCTGAATGCTGTCCTTCCAGCCAGGTGCCAAGGCGCTCCAGGCTTCACTCCTTGTTCATGTGTGACAAGCTAGCTGCGTGACAAGCCCCTCTACCTGGTTTCTCCACAGAACCTCAGCACTCGTGGCAGTGGAAGAGAAGAGGGTGCTGCCCTGCACGCTAGTGCTGCTGGCTGGCCTCTTTTTTTTTTTTTTGGATTTTTTTTTTTTTTCTAAAGAATTTTTTTTTTTTTGATGTGGACCATTTTTTAAAGTCTCTATTGAATTTGTTACAATATTGCTTCTGTTTTACATTTTGGTTTTCTGGCCAGGAGGCATGTGGGATCTTAGCTCCCCGACCAGGGATCGAACCCACACCCCCTGCATTGGAAGGCGAAGTCTTAAACACTGGACTGCCAGGCAAGTTCCCCAGCTGGCCTCTTACCAGGTTGCTGTGGCTGGGCTCCATGTAGGGCACGGTGGCAAAGCGGGCCAGGCCCTCCTCATACATGAAGATCCGAAGAGGGTCACAGGATGTGATCAGGACATAGATTCGCATGTCAAACTTGAAGCCATCAATGAGGAAGGGCTGAGGGCATGCAAACCCACCAGGGAAAAGTAATAACACAGTGGTCCCTCAGTATCTGCAGGAGATTGGATCCAGGACTGCCACCCCCCATGAATACCAAACTCCACGGATGCTCAAGTCCATTGTATAAAATGGTGTCAGCCCTCCATATCCATGGGTTCCACATCTGCAGATATGGAGGGAGGGCCGACTGTACTTTTGAAGTACTTACTATGTTCCATAAACTGTTGTAAGCACTTCAAATACATAATAACTCATTTAATTTTCACAGTAACCAAAAAAAATTTTTTTTTCACAGTAACCATATAAGGTAGTTACTGTTTTTATGCCCATTAACAGATGAGGAAAATGAGGCATGGAAAAAGTTAGAAATTTGCCCAAGATCACATATCTAGAAAGTAGAGAAACTCAGGTTCAGAGCGGGTTGGCTCTGAACCATGGCCCATGCTGCCTCCCAGATAACGAGGATGGCAGGAAGGATAGGAGCCTAAAACTGTCTTCCTCCCTGGCTCTGGGAGAGATGAGGCACCCAGTGCTGGCAGAGGGACCTGGTGGTCCTGAGGCACCCTTCACTTTGGAGATGTATTGCTGGCAGATCATACGTTCTCCTGGCTTGATCTCCCGTGGATTTCGGGTGATGAAGATGCCACGTCCCTGACAGCCCCTGTCTGGCTTACAGATGTAAGTGCGCGTTTTTCACTGACGAACATAGGACTGGAAGTCCCCATAGCTATATGCAGAGGAGGGTGGTGGTCAGAGGGTTTCTGTGCATGATGGCTGAACCAGGACCCTGGGGAGTTCTTCCTGCTGTCCAATCCCTGCTCTTCCTGGAGTACTCAGTCTCACACCTACTTTTCTCTTTTTCTTTTTTTTTTTAATTGTATAGTTGAGGTACAACATTATATAAGTTTCAGGTGTACAATATAGTTATTCACAATTTTTAAAGGTTATACACTATTTATAGTTACTTTAAAATATTGGCTCTATTCCCTGTGTTATACAATATATCCTTGTAGTTTATTTTATACATAATAGTTTGAGACCACTTTTCTTTAACCTTCTCTTTTCTTCTCAGCTAAAACTTCCCTTCTACTTCCATCCCCCTGAGACATTCTAGGTCCCAGAGCCAGAGTCTGGTGGGAACTGAGATGGCGAATCCTTTCCTCCCCCAGAATCTCAACCTGGGGAGCCAGGCTCACTCACTCTGCAGGGAGGCACCAGGTGCACAGGAATATGTTGCACTCAGTAGGATAGAGTTTCTGCATGCGGTTGAGGTTCCGAGCCAGCAGATCTTTGTGGCAGATTTCTGTCATACCAGGGAAGTGGTTGATTTTCTGAAACAGAGCCAGTTGGTTATACTATCGCCCAGAGTAAGGGGCAGTTCCTGGGGCCTGAACATTCCAGATAGCAGTGGAGAAGGACTGGGGAGGTCAAGGGAGAAGTCACAGTGGAGGTAAACACTGCACCTAGTCCCCAAGGGAGAAAAGGAAGGTTCCCTAAGGCAGGTAAGAAACTGCCGCTTGGCCTCTCCCCAAAACACACATACACAGCAAGGTTAGCAAATGAGGGGCGGTGAGAAGGGCTAGCCAGGACCTTGGGCCTTCTAGCCACCTTATAACATCCCTCAGACTACCGGGGACTAGCCCTATAGGAATAACTGGTGCGGAATAACACAAAGCAAATGAGAAAACATTTCCCCAAAGAGAAAGGAAACTAAGGAGCAGCCCCAGGGAATGCACGGCAGTGGCACTCTCAGAGGGCAAGGCGTTGCCAGGGTGGCCTGCTGGAAACCCCCCTCAGGGCTGAGAGGTCTAGTGCTCTCTGGTTTTTCCCCTCATGAGCTGTGTGAACTGAGTATTTCTGAGCCTCAGCGTCCTTAACATAAGGGTATCTTTTGGGAATTCCCTGGAGGTCCAGTGGTTAGGACTTGGTGCTTTCACTGCAGGGGGCACGGGTTCGATCCCTGGTCGGGCAACTAAGAGCCCACAAGCTGTGGCCGAAGCCAAAAAAACAAAACAAAACAAAACAAAAAAAACATAAGGGTATCTTTTTGAGGATTTAATGAGGTGAGAATGTAAAAGCACTTAACAGTGTCCGACCTCAATAAATGCTGTTATTGTTACCCTCATCTCACAACTGCTCTCTGCATGCCCCTTCTTAGGAGCTTTTTGAGCGCTTCTAGCAGTCTCTCGCTCTCGCTCTTCTCCCATAATTCGTGGGATAGGTGATAGTCTCAGCTCCCTGCTTGGCTTCCCTCAAAATAAGCCTACAGACACTTTTAAATTATTTTATTGCTAACCACCACAAAGACCCAATTAGAGGATAACAAAAATATCATGAAGAAGTAATATCTGGGGCTTCCCTGGTGGCGCAGTGGTTAAGAATCCGCCTGCCAGTGCAGGGGACACGGGTTCAAGCCCTGGTCGGGGAAGATCCCACATGCGGGTTCAAGCCCTGGTCGGGGAAGATCCCACATGCGGCGGAGCAACTAAGCCCGCACGCCATAACTACTGAGCCTGCGCTCTAGAGCCCGTGAGCCACAACTACTGAAGCCCGCGCGCCTAGAGCCCGTGCTCCGCAGCAAGAGAAGCCACCGCAATGAGAAGCCCGCGCAACCGCAATGTAAAGTAGTCCCCCCAGCCCCCCTCCCTCCAAGGGGGGAAGAAACAAAGACCCAATGCTGCCAAAAATAAATAATAAATTAATAAATTTATTTTAAAAAAAAAGAAGTAATATCTTCTTGTGGACCCTGGTCCATCTTTCCTGACTTTCTTGCTGCCATGCAGGACCCCACACTGACTCTTAATGGATGTGGAGTGCTAGGCTAAGCTGCTTAGAAGGCTGGATCATTCAGCTGGCTCTACTGTTAGCTCTGAAGCTCCCAGTCTTCCCCCTAAGATAGGCTCACCTACCCTGGAGGGACCAGCTGAGCTTGCTTCCAGGCAAGCAGCATATATTGAGATAGGATGTGCCCAGCAGACACTTCCTTCAGATAACAGAAGTTCCCCACGAGACCCACGAGGAGAATATTTCCATTGGTGCAGAAGCCCCTGGCCATGGCCTTTCCTGCTCTGCACAGGGGTATAGCCACCAAGAGTGGCAGCCTCGGGTGCCTGCGTGCAAGGGTAGGAGTAGTCATTCTGGGGCATAGTTCCTTTAGGATCTTGGGTCTGGAGGTTGTACCTGAAGCCTCTTCATGTCCATGACTCGTTCCAGTGAGACAGAGCAGTCTGTCCAGTACACAGTCCACTCTTTGTCCTCCCCTACCTCCTTCAGGCCACACATTTGGGCTGCCCGACGCACTGTGGAGAGAGGGAGGTCAGTGGAGCCAGCCTGGGCACTGGCAGCAAACCTTGGGACTGTAGCTGGGTTGGGTAAGGAACAGACCTGACCAGAGAGCGGGATGAAGAAGGAGGTAGTTCTTACCTCAGCTCTGCTTACCTCAGTTTAGTTACCATTGCGACAATTCCAAGTTCATGAGGCTGTCAGGGCCCTTCCAAAATTTGACAGAAAACTAGAGACTGGATCTCTGTTCCTGTCAGTCCTCTCAATTAGGATGGTTTCTGGCCTGCAGAGCTGACCCTCGGAAGGGGTCACACTGGCGCCTCACACTTTGGGGCACCCGTAGCACAGATGCCAGTGGGGATGAGGGGAGGAAGAAATGACTAACCTAGCTGGTGATTTTTTTTTTTTTTTAATTGATGAAGCCACCTCAAAAGCTGCCTTGAAAAAACGGTTTTAACCTGATCTCATCTCATCTCTGGTAAAATCTGGGGTGCGGGGGTGGAGGGATGGTGATTTTTGTCATTTTTTTTTCTTGTTAGCTAACTGGAGATTCCTACTCTACTGCTGAGACTAATTGGAACAGTGATGTGTCAGCTACTGGTAGCTGAGCCAGGAGGCTCAGTACAGGTTATAGGCCAGCCTAACAAGATCCAGGGGCTGGGAGCAGATTGGGGGGACCGCCTCCAGAGTGAAAGCCGCAGCCCTAAATGTCCTCTTATGCCCAGTGGTGTGAGTGACGAGCTGGGTGCTTACCACTCTCATACTTGCAGTTGGTCAGATTGATGGCCAGGGGTCTGGAATGGAGGAATAGCAGAAATCAGGCAGAAGGAGAGAAGGACCCTGGGCTGCCAGGCACCCAGAAGAAGAGACACCCAACAGATTAACAGTGCAATTCATTTTCTCTAGAAGCCACTTACAGGAAAGACCAGGATGATATAAACGTGCTGAAATTCTAAACTAAGCCAGCCCGAGTGATTCTGAATTTTGTTTTTGTTGTACAAAAAGGCTAATGATCTCCTGTATTTCCTGTTCTCTTTCCTAGGCTAAAGGGAAGACTTTGGATCCCAGCCTGACTGCTGAAGGGCAGAGGGTTACTCTCTGGAGCTGGGCAAGTGAGGGGGTCCAGGGAACGGTTACCTGTGTTTCCGCCTTCTCTTTCTCCTCCCAACTTCTAATTCATCTGGGTCAGCTGGGGTTATGATTTTCTTTGGTATTTTCTTGGCTACAATGGATAAAGGAACTCCATTCCTAAATGCATTACAGTCAGCCTTTGAGAGTGCCTGCTGAGAAGGGTTAGAAGGGATGGTAGCTTCCCCTTTAACACACTCCTCGGATTCCTCTTCTTCACCATAGTCTTCCTCTGATTCACTGGTCTTACGGGTACTTGGCTCCATCCTCTTAGATTCTGAGGAGAGAGGGGTGGGAGTGAAATGTATATGACTTCCCTCCAGGCCCAGGAAGGCCGGCAGGAATCCACCCAAGGAGCTTCATGGTGTTATAAGGGAATGTTGCTGCTCCTTCAGAACAGAGCAGTCCCACTACAGAATGGGATGTTTCCAAATAGGTAATGGGGTCCGTGGGATGCCTATGAGATGTTAGATTCGCTGACAAGCCCCAATTATCCAAGATCACTCCATACAATACTCTGGGATGCATGCAGGAGCTGAACTGAGCTGGCAGGGACCACGACCATAGCTTTTTTGTTCTTGAATGTGATGGGGGATGGCTGGGGGTGCTGGGGGGACCTTCACTTTGAAAAATAGAGCTTAAGACCAAAGGTCGCCTAGGCCAGCCTTTTCCCTGTCCCATGATTCAGTTTCTCCATACAGACACACTGGGGCCAGGCACCCAATGGCCAAGACCCCCTGGGCTCTGACAGCGGAGGGGATGCCCCCGGCGGACACTGCCCACCCCAGGTTCCGAGAGCGGAGGGGCTGCCGGGTCCGCCCCTATCGGCCTGGTGCTGGACTCAGCTGGTCGCTCACGACCGCCCTTCGGCCGGCTCCTGCTCCATCCCGGGCGTTGCTGGGCCTCCGGGACCGCCTCCTTGTTCCACAGGAATGGTTGTCCCCGGCGATCGCGAGGGGGTCCCGCTCCCCCCTGCAACCGGGGTTCACACCTATCTTGGAGATCCCGGCGGCGCCGCCTTAAGCAAGCAGGCAGCCGCCGCCGCCGTCGCCATGGACACGAGGGCGGCCCCCCCCATTGGAGAAGCGTTCTGGGGGCGGGGCCTTTCCGAGAACCACACCCACTTGGGCGCCAGCAGAGGCCATCTTGGGCGGGTGCCTGAGACGTTTGCCCCGGGGCTGCAGTAGGAAGCGCAATCGAGCGCCTGGCACTGGAGGGCGGATTCTTGCGGCAACTGACCCGATGCGTGATAGGACTTCTAGTCCTTCCGCTTTCACGCCAGTTCGCACGAGCCCCACCCCCACCCTTTCCTCAACCCGCGGGCCAAGCTCCCGGAATTTGGCCAACTCAGTGTTCGGGATGAATACCTGCTTGCCTTCCTTCAGTGTTTTTAGTAACCACGTCTAGCGCAGTCCCAGCACTTGGGAGGGACGGCCGTGATTATCACACGTGCCCTGGAGGTGCTCATCAGACTGCTCCTTTACTGTCGCCATCTTTTCCTGATGTCCATCCACTTTACCTCTGATTGCCACCTCCACCAAACTCCGCCCAATTTGTCACTTTAAGATTATCCCATGTGCCTAAATCTAAAGGACACTTTAAAATTTTCGCACCTCTAAAAAGACATGTACATTTTCCGATTCATAGATTTCTTGACCTCCCTTCAGCGTATGATACTCTATTACCCCCTCCTTGAAATGCTTTGGAGTCCCTTGCCTTTCAGGACGCACATTTTTCTCACTCTTTCGACAAATATTTAACGTTCCAGGCACTGTTCTAGTACCTGAACCATCATTTCTTGCCTGAATTGCCACCATTAAGCAGCCTCTTAACTGGATTCCCTTATTCTATTCTTCCTTCCTTCATCCATTCATCCATCCACTGCAGCTTAAGTATTTGCCCTAAAATGCATATTTGTTACTCCCCAATTTAAAACTCTTCAAGGTTTCCCATTAGATCAAGTCCAAAACCCCTTAGTACAAGAGACCCTCCATCAAAAAAGAAAACAAACACACAAAAAGCAAGCAAAGCGGTAGAGAGGCCCTGAGCTGGATTGTCCCTTCTTACTTACCTACTGTGCTCAAAGCCCAGGGCTCTGGATACAAAGGGTCTCCTAAGTGTTCCATATTCAAGCTCAGAAAAAGCTTCCATAAATCCCCTTCTTGACGATTCACAAAGTATACACGGCTAAGAAGTACCACCATAAAGAAAACCTATTTGACTTTTACTTTTTGTGGAAAAACTTATTTGGGGCCAGAGAAGGCTTTCCTCTGAACATTAATCCTAAGGAAAAACTGGGGAAATCCTGGTATTTGGACTCATCACCTTCGACACACAAAGTCCACTTTGCTCTAATGGTCATCTGCACTCCCTTCAGAGAGTGAGCGAACAAAATAAAGTGATGTTATTGGAGCCCATATTTGCAAAGGCTTGCAAAAAGAGGCATTAAGCTGAAATTACCGCAATGTGCCCAAAACATGAGGGTGACCAAAAACTGTTTATAGGAATTTAAATGTTAAACTGATTTTCTTATGAAATGGGTTGTGATGCATATTCTGCTTCATCTCAATGAGACTTTATTAACATGGCAGTCACACGTGCACAGCCCCAGCTCAGCTTCAGGTGTCTGATTGCCTGTGTTGCAGTCCTGACTCCACTACTTTTGAGCCATCTGACCTTGGACAAATTACTAAACATCTGTCAGCCTCCATATCTTCATCTGTTAAATGCGGGTATTAAGAGGACCTGCAACTTTCAAGTTGTGAGGACACCTTGTTTTCACATGAAATGATGTATGCGAAGAACACTCAACTCAGCTTTGGGGCTGAAGGAAAATTCAAAGTGGCCAGGTAGGCGAAGAATGTGCTATAAATAGGGCATATGGATGGAGGGGACATATGTAGGGGCAGGATGAAGAAATACAACTCAGTGGTGGGCAAAGGGAGAACAGGCAGAGAGGCAAGAACAGAGGAAGTGATAAACTATCACTTTGCTAAGATTTGATAAGAAAGGAAGAGAAAAGTTGGCATATACAAGTCAGGAGTGTGTTAACTCTTGCACACACTCTCTTCTTAACAATAGGTTTGACATCCCTGAGGCTTACCTAAGAAGAAAGTTGAAAAGCAGCAGATACATCCATGAGGGCTCATTCATTCGATTTATTCCAAGGTTCCTCCTCCTTAAAGAGACCACTTACCAGTTCTTTATCCTTCCCCTTAGGCTGAGACAGGTGAGAAGGCATTCATGAAAGTGCCCACATGACAATGATGGACAGCCTTCCGGAAAGAGACTTAGATCGGTTACAAAATAAATACTTCTGGAAGGATTACTGCTCCTCCTTGGCTATCAAGGCCACCAGTGCTGCCTGCACCTCTCCTGCCTGGGCTGGGGGCAGCAGACAGTCCCGGATGACGGCCAGAGCTGCAGCCTCTGTCAGGCTGCTGAAGTCCTGGGACGTTTTGACAGGGAGGTGCCCGGCCAGCTCACAGAGGGCAACATTGAAGGCCTCGCCTTCCTTTATCCCAAAGCTGGACTTCCGGGCCCAAAGAATTACTCGGACCCCCGTGAGGGCTGAGGAAGATGATGTCTTTCCAGGTGGAGCCCCCCGGGTCACAAACAAGTTATGTGCAATCTCGTGGTCAGTCAGATAGTCAGTGGCCCGACATACCCTGCTTACCAAGGCTTCCAAGTCGGGCCCTGGCCCGCTTGTGTAAAAGAGGAAGCCAGGAGCTGGGAGGGCCTGGAGCAGGTGCAGAAGGCCCCCAGGATCCAGGGGTTCGCTTGGGGCCCCCTCCACGGGCAGTCTGTGGGCCAGGTAATAGCCATGCAGGTGGAGGTGGTTCACTGAGGCCAGGCCGCCCAGGCTGTTGAAGCCGACTCGGAAGCCTGGGTGTGAGCTCAGCAGCACAGCTTCAACCCCGGCCTGCAGTGCCCCTGGCAGCAGGCGCTGGGGGAGCCCTCGGGCGGGTTCGGGCACCAGCAGCACGTGGCCCCACTCCAAGGGGCTGACATTGATCACCACAAGGATGTCGTCTTGCTGGAGAGCACTGGGGAGATCGGGCTCCCGGTGCAAGCGGAAGAGGACTTCTCCTGGCCGGATCTGGTTGAAGTTAAACTGTTCAGGGTCAAACGCCTGCCTCACGCTCCTGATGTTCTGGGGGCTCCTTCTTTGCACACCTCGTTCCACATTCAGCTGAGCCACAAAACCCACGGCACCAGGGAGGGTTTGGGTCTGCAGCTCCCCCAGACAGTAGCGGAACAGCCCCAGCTCCATCCGCTGCCTCCAGGCCAAGCAGAGGGCAGAGTCAAAGCGAGACAGTGGCAGTGTGTCCAGAAGGCTGGGTCCGTTCCTTGGCCACTGAATCCCTTTTGGCACGAGTTCCTTCTGCCCATAGACAAAGTCAGGAATGCCGTGCCCTCCCCAGTCCTCCTTGTTTGGAGGTAGCAAATAGGAAGTTTCATTTGAACCATGTGGAATAGCCATGGGGCTGACCTGAAACAATCATAAGGTGAAAAATACATGATGCTATCGCATTTCCAAAGATTTTATTTTTATTATTTATTTGGCCGTGCCACGCAGCTGGCGGGATATCAGTTCCCCGACCAGGGGCTGAACCTGGGCCACGGCAGTGAAAGCCCCAAATTCTAACCACTAGGCCACCAGGGAACTCTCTTATTTTTATTTTCAAATAACCTTTACTTTTCGCTCTGATGAGAAAAGTAATATATGCCTCTGGTAAAATATTTTGTAAACACAGAAATCACTCATAATTATCACCTGCAGATTAGCATACGTTTTTACTGAATTAAAAATATAAATCAAATTCTTTCTCTTTCTAAAAATTATATATATTGAGTAAACTTTCTTAATGGATTAAAAAAATAAAGATAAATTACAACCCTTATTCCAGTGCCCAGGGAAAAATCACAATTTACATTTAGCCTCATTTTCATATGTAGATGTATCTTGACCTTTTTTTTTTGCCTCTGCCATGTGGCATGTGGGATCTTAGTTCCCCGACCAGGGATCAAACCCATGCCCCCTGCATTGGGAGTGCGGAGTCTTAACCACTGGACCACAGTGAAGTCCCAGATCTTAATTTTTTAACAAATCTTCAACTGTTGTACATTTAGGTTGCTGCCAATTTCATACTATTATACGCAATGTTGTGATGAACATGCTGTGTATCTATCTTTGCAGATGTTTCTATTTTCCTTTAAAATAAAATCTTAGTAGACCACTGGTCAGAGTAGGCTCATGGCTCAGGCTTTTGATATATAGTCTGTCAAACTGCCCTCCAGAAAACTGCACCGGTGTTCCAGTGCATGAGAATGGCCAAGGCTTCAAAGATGACCACTCCTTTGTGGGAACAGCTGTTGTGTAGTGATTCCAAATGGCCATGCATAGAACCATGTGAGTGAGGATGGCCAATCATAAGTGCCCTAGGCCAATCCTTTAAGGCAGAAATATAGGTGCCTGTCTTCATCTCCCACTGGGCCCCTGGAGCCCTGTGGACCCAGAGGTGTCAGGGAGACGACCTGTTGTTGGCCCAGATGGGACTTCAGAATGAAGCTTACCTCAGTAGAGTTGCCTCAGTGCAAGTTTGGGTACCCTCAGCTCTGCTGGTCCAGAAACTTCATATTAGTAAAACAGAAAAAACAAAAAACATACAAAACAACATATTAAAAGTCAAGCTGAGTTTAATGAATATAGAGTTTCAGTTTTGTAAGGTGAAAAAGTTCTAGAGACTGGCGGCACAACAATGGGAATATACTTAACACTACTGAATTGCACGCTTAGAAATGGTTAAGGTGGTAAATCTTATGTGTTTTTTACCACAATAAAAAAATTTTTTTTAAACTCGAGCTAAGCATAATATTGACAATAAAACATAAAATCTTTAATTATTCTATTGAAAGTGAGCCTAAGACATTTCTCCAAAGATACACAAATGGCCAACAAGCACATGAAAAGATGCTCAACATCACTAATTAGGGAAATGCAAATCAAAATCACAGTAAGATACCACTTTACATCCTTTAGGATGGCTGCTATCAAAAACAGAAAATAACATGTGTTGGCAAGGATATGGAGAAATTGGAACCCTTGTGCACTGTTGGTGGGAATGTAAAGTGATACAGCTGCTATGGAAAACAGTACAGCAGCTCCGCAAAAAACTAAAAATAGAATTACTATATGATCCAGCAATCCCACTTTCGGGTATATATCCAAAAGAACCAAAAGCAGGGTCTCAAAGAGATATCTGTACACCCATGTTCATAGCAGCATTATTCACAACAACCAAAAGGTGGAAGCAACTAAGTATCCATCGATAGATAAATGGATAAACAAGATGTGTTATATACAGACAATGGAATGTTATTCAGCCTTAAAAAACAGGAAATGCTGACATGTGTTACAACACGGACGGACCTTCAGGACATTATGCTAAGTGAAATAAGCCAGTCACCAAAGGACAAATATTGTATGAGTCCACTTATATGAGACCTAAAGTGCTCAAATTCATAGAGACAGAAAGTAGAATGGTGGTTCCCAAGGGCTGGGGGGAGGAGAAAATGAGGAATTGTTTGTTGTTTAATGGGCGTAGAGCTTCAGTTATTCAAGAAGGAAAGAGGTCTGGAGATTGGCTACCAAACAATGTGAATATATTTAACACTACTGAACTATACACTCAGAAATGGTTAAGGTGTTAAATTTTATGCTACGTGTTGTTTTTTTTTTTTTTAACTTTTGAAGACTGCCATATTTTTTTTTTTAAATAAATAAATTTATTTATTTATTTATATTTGACTGCGTTGGGTCTTTGTTGCTGCGCACGGGCTTTCCCTAGTTGCGGCGGGTGGGGGCTATTCTTCGCTGTGGTGCGCGGGCTTCTCACTGCAATGGTTTCTCTTGTTGACGAGCATGGACTTTGGGCGAGCGGGCTTCAGCAGTTGTGGCACACGGGCTTCAGTAGTTGTGGCTCACGGGCTCTAGATCACAGGCTCAGTAGTTGTGGCACACGGGCTTAGTTGCTCTGCGGCATGTGCGATCTTCCCAGACCAGGGCTCAAACCCGTTTCCCCTGCATTGGCAGGCGGATTCTTAACCACTGCACCACCAGGGAAGTCCCTACGCTACGTGTTTTTTAATCACAACTTTTAAAATGTCAAGATGGTAAATTTCATGTTATGTATATTTTACCACAACTTGAAAAAATTTGAGTCTCAAAATAGATTTAAGAAATCCAACAATTTGCTGAGCTAAACCTAAGTATTCACTTACTCTCTCATTCACTCATTCATTCATTCAGAATCAATGCCTACGTCATCCCCACTGTTGACATTCTGGGTCCACCTCTTCTGTGCACCCTGCTCCACGTTCAGCTGAGCCACAAAACCCAAGTATTTATGAAGTAACTGCTGTGTATGAGGCAATGGGAAAATGGTAGCAAATAAAGAGAACAAAGTCCACACATATCCTTATGGAGCTTACATCCTGGGGTGGAGTCAGATGATAAGCAAAAGGAAAATATTAACTACCCATGGTGATAGCGTTTTGCGGGAAATAAACAAGTGATACAACAGAGGGTGACTAAGGGGTGGGATCAGGGCATCCCACTTCTACAAGAGGGCGGGGCAGGGCCCTCTGAAATGACAGCTGAACTAAGACAGGAAGGATGAAAAGAGGCCTACAATGAAGAGCTGAGGAAAGTGTACTCTAAGCAAAGGAAATTGTAAGTCCAAGGCCATAAGTCTCGCAGGGCAGGCGGTTGGCCTGTGCAAGGAACAGAAAGGAGGTAGTGTTACTGGGGTATGGCCGACCAGGGGAGGGGGCCCCCCCATGAGGCTGGAGAGGAAGGCAGGGGCCAGATTAGCTGCAGGGCCTTATGCATCATGGTCAGGAACTTGGATTTTATTCTAAACGGAGTAAGAAATCACTGGCAGGTTCTAAGTATAAGGATCGTCTGGTATTTTATAAACATTTTTTTACCTGTTGTGTGGAAAATGGATTGTAGGGGAGCAAAGGGGAAGCAGAGATCACTTTGGAGGCCACTCTGGTGGCCAGGTGAGCAGTGAGGGCGACTGGACAACACAGATGGCAACAGAGACAAAGGAGCTGGGGATATGGGTCATGTTTTGAAGGCTGAACCAACAGGGCCTGCTGACAGGCTGACTATGGGGACTGACAGAAAAGGAAGAGCTGGGAGTGACTCGGCATCAGGAACTAGGCACTGCAGTGGCATTTACAGAGATGGAGATGCTGGGGAAGTGGGGTGGGAATAGGTTGACTAGAGGAAGGGAGAGACCAAGAGTTCACTTTTGATTACTGACTCTGAGATGCAGCCTGGGCATCCAAGAAAAGTGGTGTAGGCAGTGGGACAGCCAAACCTGGAGGTTAAGGGTAAGGTCTGGGCTAGATACAAATTTGGAGTAACATTAAAAGCCAGGGGCTAGGACCAAGGACCTAGGGCCAAGATGATACCAAAAGGCTAAAAATACGAGTAAAGACATATCAGTCAATAGAATCAATAGAAAGTGGGTATGGTTGTATTTATATTCAAGTGAACTAGGAGGCAAAAACAATACCTAGGAATAAAGAGGAACACTTGAAAGTGACAAATCATAGTGACCACACAACAGGACTGAACCTACATAGGAAAACCAGGAGAAAGGGCACACTGTTCGCATGTCTATGTTGTGCCAGGCATGGGTTGGGGGCTTTCCAAGTCCACTCAGGTGACCCTCACAACAAGCCTGTGCAGTTGGTATCATCCTGGCAGGAAGGTGAGAGATTCGGTTTTGGAGGCTGACAAGGTGTTTGAATTCTGGCTCTTCCATTCACTAGGGATGTGACCTTGAGCCCCTAGAACAAAGTCCATTTCCTCACCATGGCCTCTGGGCTCTCAAGGCTTAACGGTGCCTCCCCCTCTCACCTCCTCCCAGACCACTCTTCCCCTTGCCTGCTCTGCTCCTCACTCTTCCTAAACTTGCTCCTGCTCAGGGCCTTGGTGCTTTATGTTCTCTCAGCCTAAAATACCCTTCTCCCAGGTATTCTTCACATGCCTGGCTCATTTAGGTCTCAAACATCAAACATCAAATATCACCGCGTCAGACAAACCTTGTGTGGCCATCCTATGTAATGTCTCAAGGAAAAGAGGAAGAGGGAAATAATATTACAAGCAGGGAAAGAAATGTCTTGGAAAACAAAAAAAAGTTAGAATTCACAAATCCAAGCGTTGGTACTTTGATAAAAAAATGATCAATGAACAAACCTTCGAAAGATCCAAGCAAGAAACAAAATAATTGTTTTGTTTAAAAATAGCACTACGAGTTATTTTTCAATCAGCCACTCAGGTTTATCACTGTGTCAAGGGTTAATCGGGCACAGGAAGGACAATATGCTAACCAGACTTACCAGGGACTGCTGGATGACTCAGAATAACTATTTAATAATTTATAGACTTCCCTGGTGGCATAGTGGTTAAGAATCCGCCTGCCAATTCAGGGGACACGGGTTCGAGCCCTGGTCCGGGAAGATCCCACATGCCGTGGAGCAACTAAGCCTGTGTGCCACAACTACTGAGCCTGCACTCTAGAGCCCATGAACCACAATTACTGAGGCCCACGCGCCTAGAGCCCGAGCTCCGCAACAAGGGAAGCCACCACAATGAGAAGCCCGCGCACTGCAACGAAGAGTAGACCCTGCTCGCTGCAACTAGAGAATGCCACGTGCATCGACAAAGACCCAACGCAGCCAAAAAATTAAAAAATAAATTAATTAATTAAAAAAAAATTTATAATGAGAAGTATGCCAAATAGTGCAACATGCTCTTAGTGGATGGTCGGTATAGACCCTCCTCCATACAGGAAACAAAATTATAATCAAAAAGTTGTTCAGTGAAGAAGGATTCAAAGTCAAGTGAGGTGGCTGGGCGATCTAGATCACAGATGGTCACCATGGTGCAGAGCCAATTCCCATATTTTCACCATGAAGAGACACAGTCTCACCCTGAAGTCCAGGGATTTATTTGCCTTAGCCGGTCAGCTCTCCCTCTCCTCAGTCTAGCACAGGAGACACCATGACAGCTTCTTGCTAGTTGCCTTTTACTAACTGAAGACCAACCCTTTCTTGGACAGAAGAAGCCTACTGTCAAGAGACTACACTCCAGTCACGTTGACTGGTTTTGGTGTTCCCATTGCTCTGCAGCCTCCACTTTCTGGAATGGAATATTTCCACAATGGTGGGACTCACGGGTTGATATAGTGAGTCTTACTAAGTCACTCTCAGATGATCACCTTATTATTATTGAGTGCTGGGAAAATTACCATCACTCAGCAAGCATTTACTCAACAACTGCCACACCTTAGATCTGAAGATCATGATTTCCATCGCTCCTCATGGGGCTTGCAGTTTGGCAGGAGAAACAGACATTAACCCAGTCACCACCCAAGTAAATATAGACAGCAAACATGATACACGCTGTCAAGGGGAAGCACTGGGTCCTCTGCGAGTGTAAAACGGATTCCTAATCTAGTCTAGGCTATCAGGAAAGGATTCCCTGAGAATAAGATGGAAGAGGAACTGAGAGCCCATAGTGGCTGAAACCCAGAAAGTCTGAGGAGACGGCAGAGAGAGAAAGAGGCTGAAGTCAGATTACAGAGGGCTGGGATTTGGGTATTTAACCCCTTAATGGTTTTAAACTGAGACTGACATGCTTATATTTAGACTTTACAAAGATCAGCAATGGAATGAAGTTGTTAGAATCAAGAATTAATCCTTACATTTTACTTGTCAATTATACCTCACTGGGACTTCCCTGGTGGCACAGTGATTAAGAATCCGCCTGCCAATGCAGGGGACATGGGTTCGAGCCCCGGTCCAGGAAGATCCCACATGCCATGGAGCAACTAAGCCCGTGTGCCACAGCTCCTGAGCCTGCACTCTAGAGCCCGTGAGCCGCAACTACTGAGCCTGTGTGCCACAACTACTGAAGCCCTCGCGCCTACAGTCCGTGCTCTGCAGCAAGAGAAGCCACTGCAATGAGAAGCCCGCGCACCGCAACGATGAGTAGCCCCCACTTGCCGCACCTAGAGAAAGCCTGCACACAGCAACGAAGACCCAGCGCAACCAAAAATAAATAAATAAATACATTTATATTAAAAAAATTATACCTCATTAAAGCTGAAAACAAACAACAATAAAAAATAATTAACCTCGGAGCATGCCTCCCTCAGCTTCTGGAAGTTCCATGACTGGCAGGGAACGCTGGTACGAGAGCAGCCTACCAGGGAGAGAATCCGCAGAGACATATATACATGGAAGCCACCTGCCATGTGTAAGGTACCTTATGGAAAGACTCAAATGGCAAAGAATTGATTGAGACTTCCAGCCAACAAGCAGTGAGGAAGTGACCTCCTCAGTCCACCAGCTTGTGAGGAACTGGCTCCTGCCAACAACAGGCTAGCAGAGAAACGTGGCTGTGAATGGAGGGAAGGAAATCCTGTCAAACCTTCAGAACTGGAAGCTTCACACATGGATCAGAGAGTACCTTCAAGATGGTGGAGGAGTAAGACATGGAGATCACCTTCATCCCCACAAATACATCAAAAGTACATCTACATGTGGAACAACAACTACAGAACACCTACTGAATGCTGGCAGAAGACCTCAGACTTCCCAAAAGGCAAGAAACTCCCCACGTACCTGGCCATGTGGCGGAAAGGGTCTTGGTGCTCCGGACGGCTGTCAGGCCAGAGCCTCTGAGGTGGGAGAGCCGAGTTCAGGACACTAGACCACCAGAGACCTCCTGGCCCCATGTAGTATCAACTGGCGAGAGCTCTCCCAGAGAACTCCATCCCAACGCTAACACCCAGATCCACTGAACAACTAGCAAGCTCCAGTGCTGGACACCCCATGCCAAACAACTAGCAAGACAGGAACACAACCCCACCCATTAGCAGAGAGGCTGCCTAAAATCATACTAAGTTCACAGACACCCAAAAACACACCATGGACATGGTCCTGCTCACCAGAAAGACAAGATCCAACTCATCCACCAGTCCCCTCTACCAGGAAGCCTACACAACCCACTGAACCAACCTTACCCACTGGGGGCAGACACCAAAAACAACAGGAACTACAAACGTGCAACCTGCGAAAAGGAGACCCCAAACACAGTAAGTTAAGCAAAATGAGAAGACAGAAAAATACGCAGCAGATGAAGGAGCAAGGTAAAAACCCACCACACCAAACAAATGAAGAGGAAATAGGCAGTCTATCTGAAAAAGAATTCAGTCATGATAGTAAAGATGATCTAAAATCTTGGAAATAGAATGGAGAAAATACAAGAAATGTTTAACAAGAACCTAGAAGAACTAAAGAACAAACAAACAATGATGAACAACACAATAAATGAAATTAAAAATTCTCTAGAAGGAATTAATACCAGAATAACTGAGGCAGAAAAACGGATAAGTGACCTGGAAGATAAAATAGTGGAAATAACTACCACAGAGTAGAATAAAGAAAAAAGAATGAAAAGAATTGAGGACAGTCTCAGAGACTTCTGGGACAACATTAAACGCACCAACATTCGAATTACAGAGGTCCCAGAAGAAGAAGAGAAAAAGAAAGGGACTGAGAAAATATTTCAAGAGATTATAGTTGAAAACGTCCCTAATATGGGAAAGGAAAGAGTCAATCAAGTCCAGGAAGCGCAGAGAGTCCCATACAGGATAAATCCAAGGAGAAACATGCCAAGACACATATTAACCAAACTATCAAAAATTAAATACAAAGAAAAAATATTAAAAGCAGCAAGGGAAAAGCAACAAATAACATACAAGGGAATCCCCATAGGTTAACAGCTGATCTTTCAGCAGAAGCTCTGCAAGCCAGAAGGGAGTGACAGGACATATTTAAAGTGATGAAAGGGAAAAACCTACAACCAAGATTACTCTACCCAGCAAGGATCTCATTCAGATTTGACAGAGAAATTAAAATCTTTACAGACAAGCAAAAGCTAAGAGAATTCAGCACCAGCAAACCAGCTTTACAACAAATGCTAAAGGAACTTCTCTAGGCAGGAAACACAAAAGAAGGAAAAGACCTACAATAACAAACCCAAAACAATTGAGAAAACGGTAATAGGAACATACATATCGATAATTACCTTAAATGTAAATGGATTAAATGCTCCAACCCAAAGACATAGACTGGCTGAATGGATACAAAAACAAGACCTGTACATATGCTGTCTACAAGAGACCCAGTTCAGACCTAGGGACACATACAGACTGAAAGTGAGGGGATGGAAAAAGATATTCCATGCAAATGGAAATCAAAAGAAAGCTGGAGTAGCAATTCTCATATTAGACAAAACAGACTTTAAAATAAAGACTATTACAAGAGACAAAGAAGGACACTACATAATGATCAAGGGATCAATCCAAGAAGAAGATATAACAATTGTAAATATTTATGCACCCAACATAGGAGCACCTCAATACATCAGGCAAATGCTAACAGCCATAAAAGGGGAAATTGACAGTAACACAATAAGAGTAGGGGACTTTAACAGCCCACTTTCACCAATGGACAGATCAACCAAAATGAAAATAAATAAGGAAACACAAGCTTTAAATGATACATTAAACAAGACGGACTTAATTGATATTTATAGGACATTCCATCCCAAAACAACAGAATACACTTTCTTCTCAAGTGCTCATGGAACATTCTCTAGGATAGATCATATCTTGGGTCACAAATCAAGCCTTGGTACATTTAAGAAAACTGAAATCGTATCAAGCATCTTTTCCGACCACAACGCTATGAGACTAGATATCAATTACAGGAAAAAAACTGTAAAAAATACAAACACATGGAGGCTAAACAATACTCTACTAAATAACCAAGAGATCACTGAAGAAAACAGAGGAAATCAAAAAATACCTAGAAACAAATGACAATGGAAACATGACGACCCAAAACCTATGGGATGCAGCAAAAGCAGTTCTAAGAGGGAAGTTTACTGCAATACAATCCTACCTCAAGAAACAAGAAAAATCTCAAATAAACAACCTAACCTTACACCTAAAGCAATTAGAGAAAGAAGAACCAAAAAACCCCAAAGTTAGCAAAAGGAAAGAAATCATAAAGATCAGATCAGAAATAAAGGAAACGATAGCAAAGATCAGTGAAAGTAAAAGCTGGTTCTTTGAGAAGATAAACAAAATTGATAAACCATTAGCCAGACTCATCAAGAAAAAAAGGGAGAAGACTCAAATCAACAGAATTAGAAATGAAAAAGGAGAAGTAACAACTGACACTGCAGAAATTCAAAGGATCATGAAAGATTACTACAAGCAACTATATGCCAATAAAATGGACAACCTGGAAGTAATGGACAAATTCTTAGAAAAGCACAACCTTCCAAGAGTGAACCAAGAAGAAATAGAAAATATAAACAGACCAATCACAAGCACTGAAATTGAGACTGTGATTAAAAATCTTCCAACAAACAAAAGTGCAGGACCTGATGGATTCACAGGCGAATTCTATCAAACATTTAGAGAAGAGCTAACACCTATCCTTCTAAAACTCTTCCAAAGTGTAGCAGAGGGAGGAACACTCCCAAACTCATTCTACGAGGCCACCATCAGCCTGATACCAAAACCAGACAAAGATGTCACAAAAAAAGAAAACTACAGGCCAATTTCACTGGTGAACACAGATGCAAAAATCCTCAACTAAATACTAGCAAACAGAATCCAGCAGCACATTAAAAGGATCATACACCATGATCAAGTGGGGTTTATCCCAGGAATGCAAGGATTCTTCAATATACGCAAATCAATCAATGTGATACACCATATTAATAAACTGAAGGATAAAAACCATATGATAATCTCAATAGATGCAGAAAAAGCTTTTGACAAAATTCAATACCCATTTATGATAAAAACTCTCCAGAAAGTAGGCACAGAGGGAACTTACCTCAACATAATAAAGGCCATATATGACAAACCCACAGCCAACATCGTCCTCAATGGTGAAAAACTGAAACCATTTCCACTAAGATCAGGAACAAGACAAGGTTGCCCACTCTCACCACTATTATTCAACATAGTTTTGGAAGTTTTAGCCACAGCAATCAGAGAAGAAAAAGAAATAAAAGGAATCCAAATCAGAAAAGAAGTAAAACTGTCACTGTTTGCAGATGACATGATACTATACATAGAGAATCCTAACGGTACCAGAAAACTACTAGAGCTAATCAATGAATTTGGTAAAGTAGCAGGATACAAAATTAATGCACAGAAATCTCTTGCATTCCTATACACTAACAACGAAAGATCAGAAAGAGAAATTAAGGAAACACTCCCATTTACCATTGCAACAAAAAGAATAAAATACTTAAGAATAAACCTACCTAGGGAGACAAAAGACCTGTATGCAGAAAACTATAAAACACTGATGAAAGAAATTAAAGATGATACAAACAGATGGAGAGATATACCATGTTCTTGGATTGGAAGAATCAACACTGTGAAAATGACTATACTACCCAAAGCAATCTACAGATTCAATGCAATCCCTATCAAACTACCAATGGCATTTTTCACAGAACTAGAACAAAAAATTTCACAATTTGTATGGAAACACAAAAGACCCTGAAAAGCCAAAGCAATCTTGAGAAAACAGAGCTGGAGGAATCAGGCTCCCTGACTTCAGACTATACTACAAACTACAGTAATCAAGACAGTATGGTACTGGCACAAAGACAAAAATATAGATCAATGGAACAGGATAGAAAGCCCAGAGATAAACCCATGCACATATGGTCACCTTATCTTTGATAAAGGAGGCAAGAATATACAATGGAGAAAAGACAGTCTCTTCAGTAAGTGGTGCTGTGAAAACTGGACAGCTACATGTAAAAGAATGAAATTAGAACACTTCCTAACACCATACACAAAAATAAACTCAACATAGATTAAAGACCTAAATATAAGGCCAGACACTATAAAACTCTTAGGGGAAAATATAGGCAGAACACTCTATGACATAAATCATAGCAAGATCCTTTTTGCCCCATCTCCTAGAGAAATGGAAGTAAAAACAAAAATAAACAAATAAGACCTAATGAAACTTAAAAGCTTATGCACAGCAAGGGAAACCATAAACAAGACGAAAAGACAACCCTCAGAATGGGAGAAAATATTTGCAAGTGAAGCAACTGACAAAGGATTAATCTCCAAAATATACAAGCAGCTCATGCAGCTCAATATCAAAAAAACAAACAACCCAATCCAAAAATGGGCAGAAGACCTAAACAGACATTTCTCCAAAGAAGATATACAGATTGCCAACAAACACATGAAAGGATGCTCAACATCACTAATCATTAGAGAAATGCAAATCAAAACTACAATGAGGTATCACCTCACATGGATCAGAATGGCCATCATCAAAAAATCTACAAACAATAAACGCTGGAGAGGGTGTGGAGAAAAGGGAACCCTCTTGCACTGCTGGTGGGAATGTAAATTGATACAGCCACTATGGAGAACAGTATGGAGGTTCCTTAAAAAACTAAATAGAACTACCATATGACCCAGCAATCCCACTACTGGGCAAATACCCTGAGAGAACCATAATTCAAAAAGAGTCATGTACCACAATGTTCATTGCAGCACTATTTACAATAGCCACGACATGGAAAGCAACCTAAGTGTCCATTGACAGATGAATGGATAAAGAAGATATGGCATGGGCTTCCCTGGTGGCACAGTGGTTAGGAGTCCGCCTGCCAATGCAGGGGACACGGGTTCGTGCCCTGGTCTGGGAAGATCCCACATGCCGCGGAGCAACTAAGCCTGTGTGCCACAACTACTGAGCCTGCGCTCTAGAGCCCACGAGCCACAGCTACTGAGCCCACGTGGCACAACTACTGAAGCCCGCGCACCTAGAGCCCGTGCTCCGCAACAAGAGAAGCCACCACAACGAGAAGGCCGCGCACCGCAACGAAGAGTAGCCCCCGCTCGCCACCACTAGAGAAAGCCTGTGCGCAGCAACAAAGGAGCCAATGCAGCCAAAAATAAAAAAATAAATTAATAAATTAAAAAAAAAGAAGATGGGCACATATACACAATGGAATACTACTCAGCCATAAAAAGAAACGAAATTGAGTTATTTGTAGTGAGGTGGGTGGACTTAGAGTCTTTTATCAGAGTGAAGTAAGTCAGAAAGAGAAAAACAAATACCATATGCTGATATGTATATATAGAATCTTAAAAAAAAATGGTTCTGAAGAACCTAGGGGGGACTTCCCCGGTGGCGCAGTGGTTGAGAAGCCGCCTGCCAATGCAGGGGACATGGGTTCGAGCCCTGGTCCGGGAGGATCCCACATGCCGCAGAGCAACTAAGCCCGTGCGCCACAACTACTGAGCCTGCACTCTAGAGCCCGCGAGCCACAACTACTGAGCCCGTGCACCGCAACTACTGAGCCCACGCACCACAACTACTGAAGCCCATGCACCTAGAGCCCGTGCTCCGCAACAAGAGAAGGCACCACAATGAGAAGCCCGCGCACCGCAACAAAGAGTAGCCCCCGCTCGCCGCAACTAGAGAAACCCCGCGCGCAGCAACGAAGACACAACGCAGCCACAAATAAAAATAAATAAAATAAATTTATTAAAAAAAAACAAACCTAGGGGCAGGACAGGAATAAAAACGCAGACGTAGAGAATGGACTTGAGGACACGGGGAGGGGAAAGGGTAAGCTGGGACGAAGTGAGAGAGTGCCATGGACATATATGCACCACCAAATGTAAAATAGATAGCTAGCGGGAAGCAGCCACATAGCACAAGGAGATCAGCTCGGTGCTTTGTGACCACCTAAAGGAGTGGGATAGGGAGGGTGGGAGGGAGACGCAAGAGGGAGGGGATATGGGGATATATGTATACATATAGCTGATTCACTTTGTTATACAGCAGCAACTAACACAACAATGTAAAGCAATTATATTCCAATAAAGATGTTAAAAAAAAAAATTAACCGCACCTCCACCTCCTCCACGCAGTAGCTTGTGATCCTCACCTTTTGGAACAGTGTAGGTTAATTCATTCATGCATGCATCCAGTAAATATTGAGAGCCTACCATGTGTCAAGCATTGTCCTAGGAGTTGAGAGGGGACAAGAGCAAACAGGTCAGCTTCGATCCCTACCTCCCCCATCATGCAGTGTGGACGCAGGGTGGGGTCAGAGGACAGCACGTAGGCTGGAGTGAGGAGTACAGCAGGGCGGATTCTTAGAGCCTTAGACTGGAGAGATGGCTTTGTAAATGCCTGAGTCTAGACAAGTCACTGAACCCCCCTGAGCCTCTGCATTTCCAAATTTGTAAAACGGGAACTTACCTTGCAGAACTGTTGTAAGAACTGAAGCTATGCACAGCGAGCGCTTCAGTGGGCCCTCAGTAAACGGCCTCAGTAGGCAGAAAGGTTATGGTTATTTCTGGAGAGGTGGTATGAGGGTTGCAACACGTACGGCAGGTGCCCGGTGGTAACGTCCGGTGGTAACGTCTGGGTGGAAGAGCCCTCGCTGGGCAGAGGGGCAGCCGACCGCCTCGGGCCACTCAGCGAGTCACGAGGTTTCTCGGTTACCCTTGCTCCAAACACTTCCCTAATGCCCCTTACCGGACTCCACACAAAGCCGCCCCGCCCCCGCCGCCACGTACTGCAGGTGAGGCGGACACGCACGCCTTCCCCCAAAATCCTGCCGGGGCCATAGCGCGGTCGTGGCACCCTTAACGCATGCGCACCCTGCACGCAGGCACGCGGCGCGGCCCGTCCCGCCCATCCAGGAGGCGGGGCCGTGCGGCCCGGGCTCCGCCCTGGAGCGTCCGGCCCCGCCGCGGGCCCCGCCTCCAGATCGCCGGGAACTGCCTAGAGCCGGGATCCAGCTGGCTGAACCGGGCGGGGAGCACCTGGGAACTTTAAGGAGGGGGCGGGCCTGGGGGCGGTGGCCCCAGGAGCGGTTGCCGCGGGGACTGGGCGGTGACGCGGCCCGAGGGCGGAAGTGAGAAAGTTGCCGGCGTCCCGAGACGAGTTGGCGGAGCTGTACGCGCGGCGCGGCAATGGGGGGCTCGGGCAGTCGCCTGTCCAAGGAGCTGCTGGTCGAGTACCAGGTGCGTGAGATGCCAGTCCCCAGGGAGATTGCGCGCGGCCCGGCGCTCAGGGGGGAGGGGGGTGTCCCCGAGCGGCGGCAGGGCGGCGGACGCGGCCTCTGGCCGCGGGCCGCCCGCTGACCCCCTGTCTTGTTTTGCCTTCCAGGACTTGACGTTCCTGACCAAACAGGAGATCCTCCTGTAAGTGCTGTCTCGAACCTCACCTCCGGGATCTTCTAGGGACGACTTCGGGGGTGGGGGGTGGGGGAGGCTCTGTCTTACAGGTGGGCAAACTGAGGGCCCGCCAGAGGGAGGGGCAGGGGCCTGCCTGCGGTCAGGAGCTGAGCCGGAACTGGAGTGCAGGGCCCCGGGCGCTAGGCTGTGCGCTCTTCCCGGCACGACCTCCCCGCTGGCGCCGGCGGCCGCAGCTGTGCACCATGGGGTCACCTCGCAGCTTCCAGATAAAGTTGGGCGCTCTTTGACCTCGCTCCACTGGCTTCTGCATAACCGAAGTTCCTGCTCCAGTCCGGCAGGGGCTGCTGTAGTTCTGGGCTGCTTTACCTACAGGCAAAGCCAGAGAAGCCTTGGGGAGCCTGGCTCCTCCTTTACCTGAATAATACAGTAACCGTTAACGCTTATTGAGCACTTACCGTGTGCCAGGCTGTGCTACGAGGTTGTCTACATTACCTAATTTAACCCTCACGACGGAGGTATGGGGACAATGAAACAGTTTGATAATTTGCCTAAGACTGAGTAGGAGGATTTGAACTGGGACTGGAACCCCCTTCCTAGCTGTGGGCAAGCTTTATGTGACCAGGGCACTTGAGTGAGAAGATTCCTGAGCTTCTCTGGGCAAAAATAATCCCAGTGGGAATGAGATGGTGCCTAAGGAGGAGCTAGTTCAGGGTAGCTGCTTTGAGGAGCAGCAGGAGATTCCTGAAATGAAATGAGAACGAGATTTCAGTTCAGCTCTTTTCATTTGTTCTTCAGGGCCAACTTCTGGCTCCTTCCCAGACCTCTCTATCCCTCGGGGGGTCTAGAACCAGGGCCCAGTGCCTGGGACACAGTGGGCCCACAGTCAATACCCATTGCAAGAATGGACTCCCAGCCTATACTATCTTGTGGTATATCTCCTCTTGGCTTATGCCTGAGACTCAGACATCCGTGTATGGGGCTTAGCTCCTCACCTGGTTTATAATGGGTAGCAAGGCAAGGAGTGGGGATGTAATACACTCAGGAAGGGACAACAACAAGTTCCCCTCCTTCTGCCAGAGCCCACAGGCGGTTTTGTGAGCTGCTTCCCCAGGAGCACCGGAGTGTGGAGGAGTCACTGCAGGCTCGAGTGTCCTTGGAGCAGATCCTCAGCCTTCCAGAGCTCAAGGTGCCAGCCCCCCAGCCTCCCTCTGCTACTCCTTTTGAGATCATGTGGTCACTGGTCCCCATTCTAGTCTTTTCCCTTTTTAGCCCTGATTTCCTGGGGGCTAGGGCTTTACCAAAATCATCCAAGGGAATTATATAGAAGGGTGTTTTGCAAACTGGGATTCTCAGACATATTCTTGGAGGTTCAAACAAGTTTTATCCTTTAAGAGGAGTTGAATTACCTTATTAAAACTTGAGAAACCCTATTCCAGAGGCTGACTGCTCTCCATAGGGCTGCTGTGAAAATTGCTATGCCAAGTGCCTGGCCTAGTGCCTGTAACACAGTAAGTGCTCAGTTAAATGTTTTGTGTTTTAAAATAACTAGCCTATCTTGTTCTCTTTGCTTAGGATGCCTTCCTCTTCCTTCTGTGCTCCCAGGCCTGCCTTTGGGTTAAGCTCTGACTCCTGGGAAGCCATCCCCAGCTGGGTTGTTGGTCCTCCTGACCTCCGTGCTGGCCCCAAAGCGCTGATTGTTCTCCCCTCTAGAGCCTGAACTGGTCCCTCCAGCTTCCCAGTGGGGTTTGAGTGTGTGACTTGGGCTGCATCCTGTGGCATTCATAGAAGGCTTTCTTGCCTAGGCCAACCCCTTCAAGGAGCGAATCTGCAGGGTCTTCTCCACTTCCCCAACCAGAGACAGCCTGAGCTTTGAGGACTTCCTGGACCTCCTCAGTGTATTCAGTGACACAGCCACCCCAGACATCAAGTCCCACTATGCCTTCCGCATCTTCGGTAAGAACCAGGGGCCGGGTGGAACACCACCCCTTCCAACATGGTCTTTGTGGGGGTACTGCTTGGGTGCTGGGGGTCAGGAGCTTGGAGCTCATCCTGACCACATCGTTTTTGGCTTCCTGTGTCTGCTTTCTAGATTTTGATGATGACGGAACCTTGAACAGAGAAGACCTGAGCCAGCTCGTGAACTGCCTCACGGGAGAGGGTGAGGACACACGGCTCAGTGCCTCAGAGATGAAGCAGCTCATTGACAATGTGAGCAACGGGGCCGGGCTCGGCTCGGCTGGGCTGGGCCGGGCCGGGGAGCAGGAGGGAAGGGTTGGGCTTTGGCCTGAAGCTTTCCCTTTCCCAGATCCTAGAAGAATCTGACATTGATAGGGATGGGACCATCAATCTTTCTGAATTCCAGCATGTCATCTCCCGCTCACCAGACTTTGCCAGGTATGACTGTGGTGCTCATTTGCTGCACTGAGTCTGCGACGTTATTATGGGAGGCGGTACCTGGGGTTAGAGAAAGCCTCCTGCTTCCTCTGAATGTATTAGAGTAGCTCTTCTTCTAGAGGGGACTCAGATATGGGACACAGCCCATTCCAAAGGGTCTTGGGGGAGAGGTAGGTAAGTTTGGGTTTAGTCCCTACCTTCCTCTGCCAGCAGAAAACCCAACGCACTCTTCTTTTGTTCAGCTCCTTTAAGATTGTCCTGTGACAGGAGCCACAGCGTGTGTCCCAGCACCCTGTCGAAGAAACTTTCCACTTTCCAAGGTTACCCCTGTGTTGCCAGGGCCGGCCAAGCTGGCCCAGCCTGGAGGTGGCACTGTGCAGTCTTGCCCGGGACAGGGGAGGGTCCTCCACATCAAGGCCTCTCCCCTTCTCACTGTCATTGTTATCACTGTTTTTGTGTTTCTACTAATCAATAATAAAGGTTTAGAAGTTTTGAGCCTTTGTGTGACACTAGAAACGCTGGCATGAGGAAGGAGTGGACTTGTAGGAGCCTTGGGTCACACTGGGAATAAGGCTCTAAAGAAGCGGACAGCAGGAAGTCAGGCTGTACCCCGCGCTTCCCACCCCTCTCTTGTGAGGGTGTGAGTATGAAGGGTAACGTGAGGGGTGGAACTCTTCTGTATCCTGATTGTGGTGGTGGTTACATGAATTTCTACATGTGTTAAAACTTGCAGAACTGTGTACTAAAAGAAAAAAGTTAGTTTTACTGTATGATCATTTTAAAGATAAAAATTCTTTTCAAGTTAAAACAAGAAAACTCAAGACCTTGTCCCCTGTGCCCCATCCCGGAACTGAACTGGGGATGCAAAGTAAAGGGACTGAAGTAAAGTGAACAAGTCCCCTCCCCCACCCATCAGTGTTTGGTTAAACTCCCCACTTTAAGAACCTGGCTCTGCTGGGAGGTGTGGTTGGCCAGGCTGGGCTGGCTCTGGCCCACTAGCACCTGAAAGAGGAGGCCTAGAACTTCCCAGAACTCAAAGAACTATACCAGCCTCAAAAAGCAACAGTCCTTTGCTTTTTGGAAGGGGCACGATTCAATTTCAATTCTTTAGATTTTATTAAAAAAAAAAAAAAAAAGTAAAGTGCATTTTATTAAAAAGAATACAAAACCCACATAAACTCAGGGCCCCTGTGCTGGGCAGTATCAACATACCGTAGAGTGGAGGCTGCAAGGTGTAGGGGTGAACTGGGGACTGGTTTTGAAGAGGAGGCTAGGGCAGGTGTGGGGAAAAGGGACACAGGTTTGCAGGCTGGGATGGAGGAAGGCAGGCAACAGTCTTCCTGGAATTCTGAGGGAAGGTGTACATTGTCATATACTCTCTCCTGGGCTCACGCTGCCCTCTGTCTCTCTCATGTGGCCGCAGCCTGATACAGGCCGGAAAGGTCCAGGAGGTGGGTCTGAGCCCAGGGCCTCGTGAGGGCTGTGGTGCCAGCGTGGCCCTCCGGTCCCTGAGGTGACAGAACGATGGCTGCAACAACTTGGCCAGCTGGCGAGGCTGGACCCACTGGAGCCCGAGCTGGCCCCTGGCTCTGCCGTGAGAAGGGGCAGCCTGTGGCAGTAGGATAAGGCGGAAGGTGGAAGAGGCCAGTTGGTGTGGGATGTCCAACTCTGTCTCCAACAACCACTTTGGATGAGCCCTCCCAGTCCGGAGGCTGGGCTGGCCTGGCCGTGTGCATGGCGTTCTGTGTTCTCTCACTGTTTTCTCTTGTTTCACATTTTCAACTGTTTTGAAACAAAGGGCTCAGTTTACATAAGGAGCACTGTTCTGCCCACTCGGGCAGGCCCCGATCTTCAGCCAGGCCCTGTGGGGCTGTGGCCATCTGGGGTGGAGGGGCCTTGCCTCTCGACAGCAGGCAAGCTGGCTCCATCGCTCCCGAGGGCTGGGCACCGCGGCTGTGTTCCACGAGGAGCAGAGGTCCAGCAGACCCTCTCTGAGCACTCCTGGCCCCTAGAGGGAGGCTGCCTCCAGAAGTCTGCTCTCACACCACGGAGTCCCGGATTTCAGAGCCCAGGCGGACCCGGGGCCGGGGACACACCGGGGACACCTCCACGAAGCTGTCCTGGATACTGAGCGGCCTCTTCTCTGACTCTGTGAAGACCCGGGGCCCTGGTGAGCTGTCCGACAGAGCCTGGTAGCCTCGGTGGTCGAGTGGGGTGCTAGGGGGGCCCACGCCATTGAGCGGCCGGGTCTCAGGTGGCAGTACCACTGGGCGGGTCTTGGGGTGCACGCTGGCACACTCCCCCTGCTTCAAGAAGACTTTCATGCCACCCCGGTGCCGGTAGAGGAAGAATAAAATGAAGAGCACCATGGCGAACACGAACAGCGCACACATCACTAGGAACTCGGTCCAGTAGGACTTGTCTGCACCCCAGCTGGCCTTGCCCCCGGCTGGCGCGCTCACCCGAGACGTGTTGATGATGACGGGCACGCTGCCACTCCGGTCTGCTCGGTCTGCCACTGCGTCCACCACCTTTGGGCAGTAGCTGGCCTCCAGCTGCCGGAAGCCCTCCTCCAGCGACCAGCACTGGAACTCTCCCAGCTCCTGCTGGCTGCCCACCAGCAGCAGGTCCCCGGTGGACAGCACGCGGCAGGAGGCCGAGGCATTAATGGGGACCCCGTTGTGCAGCCAGAGCCGGGTTGCCAAGTTGGAGAGGAGGGGGCAGGCCAAGGTGTTCACTGTGTGGGGCTGGAACTGGACTGGCTCACAATGCTTCTCGCCTGCAGGCAAAAGAGGCACAGTCCCGGGTAAAGGGGCTGGCGTCCACGGTAGCCCCAGGCTCACCCACCTCCCTCTGGGCTATGGTCCTCATGCTGTAACAGCAACTCTGGGGACTTCGGGGACTGGGGGTCTCACTTGCCAGGGTCCTGCTTGCAGGGCCAAAGGGGTGAGGAAGTGAGGAAAGGCATTTACACACAGCAGTGGCTGCAGGAGCCTTCTAGGCACGCTTGACCCCCACCTCTCCTCCACCCTCTGACGGGGCACCTTACCTCTTGGTATAGAAGTCCGGCCCTTGGACGAGGAAGTGTTGCAGAGTTCCCTGGCATTGGCCCCCTCGATGTCCTGGATCCATGGCCTGAGGACCAAAGAGAGTCTGGGATGGGCCAGGAACCCCCGCAAGACCGCATCTGCCCACCCTCCGTGCAGCATACACCCTTACGCAGCCCTGCAGATGTGGGCCTGGGGAAGGGCTCGGGGACCACCAGGCCCAAAGCGGGGGTGAAAGGCAGGTGGCTTCCCTGGGTGGATTCCCCACCCCGCAGGGTTTGGGCCGGCATCTCCTCTGTCTACACAGTATTTACTTCAGTTAAAAGTTACTGTAGGGGGCTTTCCTGGTGGTGCAGTGGTTGAGAATCTGCCTGCCAATGCAGGGGACATGGGTTCGAGCCCTGGTCTGGGAAGATCCCACATGCCGCAGAGCAAGTAGGCCCGTGAGCCACAACTACTGAGCCTGCGCGTCTGGAGCCTTTGCTCTGCAACAAGAGAGGCCGCGATAGTGAGAGGCCCGCGCACCGCGATGAAGAGTGGCCTCCGCTCGCCGCAACTAGAGAAAGCCCTCGCAGAGGAACAAAGACCCAACACAGGCAAAAATAAAATAAATTAAAAAAAAAAAAAAAAAAAGTTACCGTAGGGACTTCCCTGGTGGGCCAGTGGTAAAGAATCCACCTTCCAACGCAGGGGATGTGAGTTCGATCCCTGGTCGGGGAACTAAGATCCCACATGCCATGCGGCAACTAAGCCCACACGCTCTATGAGCCTGCATGCCACAACTAGAGAAAAGCCCATGTGCCGCAACGAAAGATCCTGTGTACTGCAACTGAGACCCAGTGTAGCCACCCAGTGCAGCCAAATAAATAAATATTAAAAAAAAAAAAAGGTACTGTAATACTTCCCTGAATTACAAAAGCAGTGAGTTGAGCTCTTAGAAAAAGTCTGGAAGGACAGCTGGATCTGTATGTATGTACCTGTCTCTTTTAAAGCAATGCACATGCACTGATTTGTTTTTAGAAAACCGGAAAAAACCAAGCACAAAGGCTAAAAACATTACAAAAGTCACAATCAACCATCCAGCGAGAATGGCAGGCAGCATTTTTTTGAGTGTGCCTTCAGGTGTACACATGTGTACGCATACATGGTGTTTTGAAATATAAAACTGGAACCAGGTATCCCCTTGAGTGAAGTATGTACACTACAAATAGGACAGATCCCATATTTACTTAAAATATGTGTATTTTTGTTTATTTTACACATATGTAGAAAAATCTGGGGGGATATATATTAAAATCTCACTGTAAGTCTCTCTAGGTGGTAGGATTAGGGTAGTTTTTATTTTATTTATCTATTTTTTTCTATATGAAAATTTTAAATCTAAATAAGTGACTTTGAAAACAGTTTTTAATGGGTTGGTTTGTTTGTTTTTGGCCGCACCACTTGCAGGACCTGAGTTCCCCAATCAGGGATCGAACCTGTGACCACTGCAGTGGAAGCGCAGAGTCCTAACTACTGGACCGCCAGGGAATTCCCTTAATGGGTTTGTTAACGGACTGTTACGTAGCCGTTATTTTTTGTTCCTTAACTACATTCACGTGCCGGTCAACATTCTCCTGCAAAGCTTTTCATAGCTCTGACATTTCATACTTTACCAAATCTTGTCTCTGCTTTACAGATGGGTAAGGCAAACATAATTTATCGTTTGAACTGTAACACTTAATGAGAGTCAGAAGGGGAGCTGATTAATAATTATTCCCAGACAGTAGACACAAATGAGGCTGTGTGGTGATTCCACAGAGGGCCTAGGGAAGGCACTCGGAGGCCTAGTGCATAGGGATGGATGAGTGGGTGGGGCCTTCAGGAGCTCTCACCTGGAGGCCACCGCAGGCCGGTAGAGGCTGACGTGCTTGCAGCTGGAGCCGCTCCAAGCGCAGTAGGGGTCCCGGGCCAGGAGGCAGTCCCCACAGCTCTGGTACAGGCTGCAGTTGGCCACGGGCACCTGGACCACACCCGAGTGTGAGGCACCATACAGCAGTCCCTGCACAGGCACGGGGGATGAGAAGCAGGCGCGGGCAGCCAGGGCCACCACCCAGAGCTGCACCCGGCTCGAGTGCACACAAAAGCCACCCACAGGGGGCCTCCTCTCATGCTCCCGGGCCCCCACATTCTGACAGCTTATGCCAGGAGCCTGGATCTCTCCATCCGGCTGGGGCGGGGGTCAGGCACCCCAAGCATGCTGCCCGGACTCCTCCTCTGCTCACCCTGTCGGCATCCAGGAGCAGGTTCTGCACGGGCTGTCCTGATGAGAAGATCTGGAGCTCCTCGATGATATGCACCCCGGGGCCCACGCTCACCGCCTTGTGCAGCCAGCCGTCACCTGCAACATGGACAGCACTCAGGCCCTGTGCAGAGCCTGAGGCCCACGTCCCAATAGCTATGCCCCGTTGACTCCGAGCCTGCCCTGCTGTGGGCACTCACTAGTGCCTAGGAAGAGGACGTCGTAGGTGCGCTGCAGGCCAGGGACGCGGTGGACAGCCACACGCTGGTAGCGGGCCTGGGGCTGCAGGAGTAACAGGCGGCTGCGGACCTGCCCGTCCATCAGGAAGTGGTCCTTGAGGAAGTTCAGCACACGGTCGGGGAGCTGCAGGGACGAGCTGATCTTCCTTTCCCGGGCGCTGTTGGTGATGCACTGAAGGAGAAGGCGGTGGCTTGAGGCGAGTGGCACTTAGGGCAGGAAGCAGGATGTGGGTCCTGCAAATCCCACTGGGACTGCCGGCCCTGTCTCCCCAGTGAACAGCAGGGGTACCTGCCCCGCCCTTGGAAGCCACAGCACAGCACTCCAGTTCTGCGAAGCCAGCGCACTGATCTACAGGCCTAAGGGCAAAGCCCAGGGTGTGGGGCGCCCAAGGGCCCCGGCTGCCAGGGTCTACCCCTCTCTGCCCACCAACCATCCCTCCTTCCTGCCCACCCTTCCCCCACCCCCTTCCGCAAGCCTCAAGAAGCATGACCACACTTCCTGCTCCTGTAGCATCCTTTCGCCAGTGCTCTCAGGACGCCCTGGCTGACCAAGGCTTCCTAGTGTAGGGGCATGAGGGTGCCTGCAGTTAGTTTCCCTTATTGCCAGGGGCGCTTCCTGATTCTCTCTGCCCCAGGTCATTCTCTGTAAAAGCCCCAGGAATTAATACCCTGGAGTGACCCTCAACTGCACAGGAGTTGGTGACAAACACCCCAGTGGGACAATGCTGAGATGTGCTCCACGCAGCCTCCCAGGGCCCCAGGGAACGAGCTCCAGGTGCCCACAGCAGTAGCAGCTCAGTGACACACACTTTCTTAGCTCCACTCCCTCCTCCCACAATCCTGTTCCCTCCTGCTTCTTCCTGGGATCACCTCTCCTAAAAACTGCTGGCACTCACATCCTTGTCTCAAGGTCTGCTTTGTGGGGAGCCCATGAGGCTGGAAGGAAAGAAGAAAGGACTATTTCCCCATGGCCTGTCACTCAATCAATAAATAAGGAGCTCACAGTAGAGTTGGGGAGAGGCACGTGCAGTCAGCGTCCTGATGGGGGACACCCCTGCCCAGCCTAAAGCAGGTTTGAAGCCACCCCGACATTCATGGTCACATCTAACTCAGAAAGACAAGCAGGCCTGGGCTTTGTCCCCACTTTCAAGGTGAGAAAACAGAGAAAGCAAGTGATCCCAGCACGGTTGGGGACCCATCCTCCCAGCACGGGGGCAGCACTCACCGCGCCGGGCCGGGGCGAGGGCACCGGGTGGGTCACGGTGTACCACTGCTGCGTCTCGCGGTTCACCTCCTTGTAGAGGCCATTGAAGGCCCTCTGCACATCCCTCATGGTGAAGACACAGATGGCAGAGCCTTCTGTGGTCCCCCTGTGCCTACCAAGGAAGTGGCCAGATTAGCCCAGGAGCCCTGGGGCTCACAATGAGGCCAGCGGGGCCCAATCCCGGCCCCAACTTGTCCCCCCCACCCTGTTCCCAGCTAGGTCCTGGGGGCCCCACCACTGGGATGTGAAGACCCCGTAGAAGAGGGTGTCACGCCATTCCTGGGGGCTGGGGCTCAGCGTGAAGACGTCTTGCAGTACGTTGAACGGGAAGCCATCGTCAGGCCGCAAGCACAGCAGCTGGGCCTTCAGGAAGGACGTCCAGCGCTGCTGCAGGACCCGCTCGCCTCCCTCATCACCCTGGGAGAGGGAGAGAGGGCCTGGGCTTAGGCACGAGCAGGGGTGGGACACTTGGTGCTCCTCGCTGCCCCCTTCCCAGTGGTGGCTGAGACAGACGCCAGGAAGAGCCAGACAGACTCAAAGCCAGGCCTGAGTCCATTTCAAATCAAGAAGACTTGAGGTGGCAGCCTTCAGGTCCCCTCACTGGGAGGCTAGCTAAGTAAATGACAGCACTTTCCTTACTGTGGGACACCAGGGAAAAGGACAAAGGGGAGTCTATCTACAAACGTGGAAAGATGTCACGATTCACCGCTGAGCAAAAAGGGAAGCTAAAGAATCACATTACAGTATAACTCTTGTTTGTACATGGTTTTAAATAATATAAATACGTATGTATTTACACACGTGCCAAAAAAAAAAATTAGCAAGGAACACTCTAGCTTGTTAACAGTGGTCACTTCTTGTGGTAGGACGGTGGGATTATAACACCAATAGTTGACAACTAGTGGTTGCTCATCACATCTCTAAAAGCCCTACACAGATCGTAACAACACTGAGGGAGTTTTGTTATGATTCCCACTGAACAGAGATGGAAACGAGCAGATTTCTCAGTAAGGAAACTGCCCAAGATCACACAACCTGCAGGGTTTGAACCCAGGCAGCCTGGATCTAGAGTCTACGCTCTTAATCACGATACCACGGTGCCTCTTATCTTGTAAGTGATTTTCGTGTGTACTTTTTCTACATTTTCATGTTTTTTAAAATAAGGAAAAACAGAGACATTTTAACTGAAAAGGAGAGAGAGAAAAGCCAGTAGCCAAGCCATTCCTCCTGGAGGACAGGAGAAGGCCACAGGTGCGGGGCCTTCTGGGTCTATACCCGAGGAGCCTTTGGGGTCTCTGGGATGGCCCGGCCTGCTCACCTTGCAGACACGGGCAATGCGGGACACGATGGTGTTCTCAAAGAACTCAAATTCCTGGCCAGTCTCGCTGAAGAAGAAGTAGATCTTGTCATCGTCCCCTTGCAGGCTGCCCAGGCTCTCGGGAATGTAGGCTGAGGCCACAAACGCTGGGTCTGTGGGGGCCAGTGGGGAGCGCAGTCAGCCCAGGGATCCCAGACAGGCAAGGCTCTGTTCTCAGGCCCTGCTGGGAGGACAGGGCCCCCTTCCTGGGGCCCCGTGACAGCCCACTGGGAGGGGCGAGAGGACTTCACCTTGTAGCCAGTTGAGGGAGCTCTCAGTCTTGGTGGGGCGGAGGCTTTGGCTACGTGAGATGGCCGGGTCATTCCCCTGGAAGCTGCTGACTGTTCCAGTGTACAGCTCGCCATCTGCCAAGAGGACATTCCCATGGGAATGAGCCCTCAGCACAGCCCCTTCCCGCTCAGGGCCTGGAGTGACACGAGTGCTGCCCTTCTTGTTTGAGGAGGACAGAGGAGGGAGTAGGAACTAAGAAAAACCAACCCGAGGGCAGCCCAGGGTCGCCGCACCCCCTGGGAATCGGTGTGGCATGAGCCACCAGCTCAGACCTGGGGCCCACCCTGCTCCCCTGCCCGCCCTCACATGGAGCCTCAATGAGCCCATCCTGCCCCCCTGCCCCCCAACACTCACCCACCACCAGGGCCGTGGACTTGAAATTGGGGTCAAAGGGACAACGGCCCTTGCCATCTTCCAGGAGGATGTTCCCCACCACGTCCTGTGCCAGAGTGAAGTTCTCCATGTTCTGCAGGGGGTAGATGGGAGAGCTCAGGGGCACGCCAGGGAGTGAGCGGGCTCGGCGGGAGAACAGGGAGGTGTGCTGGAGAGAAGGGAGGGGTCTGACGGGCCGTCCTTCTCATCCCGGCACCTCGGGCACAGTCCCAGCACCGTCTCACCAGGACCTGACGCGGTGGGCACTGTTGCCCCACGTAGCAGAGAGGAGAGGAGGCTTAGAAAGGCAATGTGAGCCAGGAAACGGCAGCGACATGATTTAAACTCAGGTATGTCTGACTCCAAAGCTGGTTGCTCCAAAGCCTCAAAATGCCACCCTTTATGAAGGCGTGCGTAGGGCAGAAACGTAAGGGTATGCGTGTGTTGAGGAGGGTGGACGAGATGGGCTGGCAGGAATTGAGTGAGGGCGGGGGAAAGAGCTGGAGGAAGCAAGAGGGCGTGATTGTGGGTCAGCCAGGATTTTTGTGCCTGGGGAATCCCACCCCCCGCTGCCCCCTGCAGGGCAACCTGGCCATCAGGGCTGGGGCTGGGCCTCAGGGCTCTCGGGGCCCACTGCTGTCAAGAAGCCTCCCCCTGGGCCCTGCCCTTTACCAGGGGTCAGTGCTAGAGACCAGCTCCCTGGGGCACAAAAACAGGCAGTTCCCAGGCCAGCCGCAGGCGAGTCCGGGGTGAGGAGGGGCACTCACAATGTAGGTGCACACGGGGCTGAAGGCCGCAGTGCCACAGGTGAACAGGTGGCTGCTGTTGAGTGGCAGGAGGATCTTGATGTAGTTTTGACAGTCCCGCTGGAGGAGGGAGGAGGATGTCAGGCCCAAGCATGCCACCAGGGGGCACAGCCGAGCCCTCCCCACGGGACGCAAGGCCAGCCCTGGGGGTGAGGCCTCTGCTCCCCAGTACTCAAATCCTGGAGTAAACGAGGAGCCTCGTGGGGCAGAGCAGATGGAGGACCGCGGAGCGTGTGTGCAGGAGGGGGACCTTGGGCCTCAGGTAGTTCCGTGATTGGAAAACTTCTCTTCAGTCTGGGGTGAAGGCACAGAATCCCTCCCTTTTGAGCTGTCTCGGCCCCACCTGGTGAGGCAGCTACGCCCAGAGCAGGAGGAAACACGCAGCCCTGAACCCTGGGCCCCAGACTTGCGGATTGCCTCCACAAGCGTGTCTAACAGGCATCTCCTACTGAGCTTCTGATTGTTCCCCCAAAACTCTCTCCTCCGGCATCTGCCCCCTTGCACTGACGGCTACTCCACCTTCTCAGTTCCTTAGGCCCCGAGCCTCACAGCCAGCTTCGCCTCTCCTCTGATACCCGCCACCCCAGGTCTTCCATCAGGAAATCCTGGTGGCCCCATCTTCAAAATACATCCGGGATCCGACCATTCCTCACTCCCTTTATTGGTCCAACCCTGGTCCGGGCACCATCACCTCTTGCCCCTCACTGGTCTCCCTCCCTCTGTCCTCGCCCCAACGAGGCCGCTCTCCACCACGGCGGCCAGAGGGACCTTTTGCAAACGCACGCCAGGCCACGTCACTGCCCTGCTCAGCCAGCCAGTGGTTCCCCACATACCTCACTCAGAGTGAAATCTATAGTCCTGTTCCTCCTCCATGTCAACTCCCTCACCTCATTTGAGCCAAGTAATCTTGGCTCAAATGTCACTTTTTAAATGAAGTGTAACCTGACCACCTTTTAAACCTCACCTTCTTTTTCACAATGATATAATAACCAGTGTCTAAAAGCACCTGGGCACAGAGCAAGTGCTTAATACATTTCTGCTGAATAAAAGAAATCAGGGGTGGCCAGGACTTGAACCTGTGTCTTGACCCCAAGTCCCGTGCTCTTCTGCCTTCACCTTAACTGCCCTCTGCTGCACTCAGGACCAGGAAGGCCTCTGGGAATGGTGGGGAGTCCTCCCAGAGAACCCCAGGCTGGACTGGCTCCCACCCAGTGGTCTGGCCAAAACCAAGCCATGATTATGTCAGACCTGCTACATCAGGCACCACCCTCACAAGGACAGACTCCCACCCCCACCCAATCACTGCTCATGCTGGAAGCTGATGTTTATTTGGCACTTATTATGTGCCAGGTGCCGTATATCTATTAGCTCATTGAATCCTCACGGTAAGTCCAGTGAGACAGGCATCATTATCCCCATTTTACCAAGGCTCAGAGAGGCAAATCTACTTACTTGTCCAATGTCACAGACATAGTAAGTATAGGGCTGAGACTCAAACCCAGGTCTGGCCATCTCAGAAGCCTATGCCCTTTCTACCACAGCTCGCTGCATCTGCTCCCACCTCCTGCCTCCATCCCGGGCCCAGATCTACCACCCTCCATCCCTCCTTCAGCCCAGGTCACCTCCAGGTGCTAGCTCACCTGTGGGTCCTTGCCCTTGAAGCTGCACTGCTGTTTCCTCTCTGCATCTGCGCTCCACAGCAGCTGGGGAATTAGAAAGGGGAAGGTAAGTGTGCAAGTGGGAACAAAGGATATGTCCCTCTTTTCCTTTCCCCTCTCCCGTTTGCATCATCCTCGGACCCAGAAGTTCCATCTTCCCCACTGGCATCCTCCACCCAGGCTAGCCATCCCCGGGCATCATCTTACCTCCTGGTACCCCCCGCCTGGCAGGAAGCTGCCGCTGCTGTTGAGCGCAAAGAGGGCCTCTCGAGCACCCACGTATAGAGTCCTGCCATCCCTGCTCAGCAGGAGGGCTGTGTAGTTGGAGATGTGATCCACTTCAAATCTGAGAAGTGACTGCTTTTCAGAGCCTGGAGAGAGGACGATCGATGGACATTACCTCCTGGGGGCCCCCCCCCACAAGAACCCTCCTATACCAACCTCTAGAATGCGCCGATCTGATTGAAGGTAGATCAGCAAAGCAGTGGGTGGCATGGGGCTGGGGACAAGGCGATCGGATTTAAGGGGAGCAGCATTCCCAGACCCTCAAACATTATGTATGAGACAAAGGCACAATGATGAACGTAAAAGAACTTCAATTATAGCACCATTCACGTTAATGAAAAATTGAAACAACCTAAATGTCCAACCACAGGGGACTGGGTGAAAATAAACCCAAGTACTTCCTTTGCTGGAATACTATGCAGCTGGTAAAATGCTGTTGTATTAGAAACTCCAGACCAACAAGCAAACAGAGTTACGTAAAAAACCATGGTCAAAATATGAAGCGAACTAAAATATAAAGTGATGGATTTTGAGCACCTGACGGAATATAAGAAAGGAAAGTATATTTAACATTCTCCTTTGAGTGGCGTTAGACCCAAAGAGAAGGACTTGTAAGCACAGCCCGCTCCTGTGGGCTGCAGTGAACATGATTTACAGAGGAATAAAAACATGGGGCGCTGGTCTTCAACTATACTGCCTCGCAGTCACTCATGGAAGATTTATGGTTATTAAACAGAATGTAAATGTTACACTGAATGTACAGCAGACAGGCATTGTGATGCTGGGGGCCAGAGGAGTCAAGGATAAAGTCGAGTCTCCATATCTTCCTCTGAGAGCAATGAGGGCCACAAGAGACTGTCCGTGGTTAGTGGAACAAGACACTGAGGCTTAAGTATATTATTTTATTTTTCCACCCCTCCCCCTGCCCTGCCCCCTGCACGTGGGATCTTAGTTCCCTGACCAGGGATTGAACCTGCGCCCCCTGCAGTGGAAGCTCGGAGTCTCAACCACTGGACCACCAGGGAAGTCCTTAAGTATCTTATTTTAAATTGCAAAGGTAACCAAATATAGTGGCAGAAAATGTTTGGAGGAAGTGGGGAAGGGTGATGGAACTGATGGAAAGCTTTATTTTTCTCAGCAGCAAGTCAGTAAGTCAGATAAGCCAAGAAATCGTGGGATAAGCATTTTACTTAAGTGGAGGAAACCACTGTATAACAAGAAGTCTAAATGATTAAAATTGCCCCTTTTACCCAGGCCTGGGGCTGGGGAAGACTGAGGCAGTTACTGCTTTTCACAATAAGTCCTTCTATGCTTAAAAAAAAAATTATGTGCATGTATCTTTGATATAAATTTCAAGTATCTTTCATTAAATGAAGGTTATAAAACAGTATGCATAGTTAGATTCTATTTGTTTGTGGGAAAAATATAAACATAGAAAAAAATCCAGAAGGATGAATCACAAAATGCTGGAAAGCGGTATCCCTGGTGGAATTATAGGTAATTTTTTTTCCCTTTGCACTTGTTATCATTTTTGGATTCTACAGGTTATACTTGTGCAATGCTAAAGAAATAAATTAGAGAGAAGAAAAGGAAGAAGAAGAAAAAAATAAACACACGCATCTATCCACCACCTGATACCATCTGTGCTTTCAGTGACTAATGGATTTGGAGAGAAATTATTTTAAAAATTCAAAGCAGCTGATAAGAAAAGAAAAACAAGCAAAAAGCAGCCACCCTACCCAACCCCAGGCATCTCCTAACTGACCGGTGGATTGCAACCACGCAGACAAATAGTTTCATGAAGCTGAGGAAGCAAAAAATGCAACATGCCAACAAAGCAGTTGAGAAGACAGCTTCATGTGTGTTTACATGGTGAGTGTTTTTACATACCCCCAGCCTGGTTCCACAAAGGGCAAGGAAACACAAAGAAAAGAAGGTAGTAAAATATAAACACTAAAATCAGGAGTGGAGGAAAAAACACATCTGAAGAAAACATCTAAACCAGAAACGAAGGACAGGTTTCACATAAGCAGATCATAAGGTCCTCACACAGCTACCAGAGATGGGCTCCACATTTAGTGCTGAGCCTCCCAGTGGTCAAAGAGAAAACGGAAATCAAGTTACCTTGTCCTCATTATTCAAGAGGAAGAACACATACCAGGCTTTCTGGAGAAGCCAAGCTTTTTACCTGGCTGCTAATGGTGAAGGAAGCCCTTCGGTAGGACTTCCTAGCACATATACTGGGACATCCCACCAGCAAACAGGAATGACGGAGTTTCCAAGGCTGTTCACTTCCTGATGAGGGAGGGTAGTATCACAAGGTACCAGTGCAGGAATCTACAGGGAATTTGCAACTAAGTGGCTTGTCACTCTAGAACCAGAGCCAAAACAGGGACTGCTCTGGGAGTTCACAGGGCAAAGTCCAGCGCCTAACGTCCGGAACCTGAACTCTGTTACTGAAACCACACAGGGCAGCTGTGGTCTGGAGAAGTTAAGGCCTCTCTTTGAACACTTAAGTCCAGAATCACACTAGACTCCAGGTCTTTGGCCTCAAATTCCCAACTCCTCACCACTTCCTATCAGCACTCTATATACTGGGAGGCCCAAGGAAAGTTTCCAGCACTAACCCCCTACTTTTCCCAACCAGAAAATTTCCCAACATGTAATTGGGGCCCAATTATGTTGCTTGTACTTTGTGCTGATGAGCTGGTCAGCCTTCTGGAACAAGCAACCTGACCATTTTGCATTCTGGTCCGGTTAAGAACCGCCCCCCCCAAAAGAGACCCCTCCCGTTGGCCACCACAGGAAGGTGTTGGGTAAACATGTTGCAGATATTAACTCCCTGGGTGCCCACGATGATCCTGTGAGGTAGGAACTGCTGCTATCTCCAGGTTACAAATGAAGAAATTGAAGCTCAAAGTCATTAAGCAACTTACACAAAGCCCCACAGCAAAACAGAAGCTGTGATAGAAGGCCGGCTCAGGTCTCCTCCCTGGACTCCTGGTCTGCAAACTGCAGGATGCAGCAAAAGCACCTGGAAGATCTAAACTCTAGATCCACGACCTGCCCCTGGAGACTCTGACGCTGCTGGCTTGGGATGGGGCCTGAGAACATGCAATTTTATGAGCTCCCAGGGGATTCTGAAGTTGGAGGCCCAAGGAGCACACTTTGAGAAGCACCGTGTAGGTAGGTCCTTTGTAGGGCAGTGTGGACGTCATCTCACCGAACTGTAGTTTTCTCATATGCATCATGGGGATAATGAAAATAAAACCCACAGCAGGCTCACAAGGAGTCAGTTAGACCAGGGCAAACGGCTACCGCAGTCCCTCCTCATCTTTTGCAGCCCTCCAGGCTCCTGACAGCAAGGGCTGGCTCACATATGCCCATGCTTATCTGCCTACAGAGGAGGGGCATTTCTACCCAGGCGGGTCCCGTAAGTCTGGGCAGGAGGCTGCTCTTGGAATCTGTCCAGATACCGAAATGCCAAAGGTCAGAGATAAGCTTCAGTCCAGGTGGCAGCTCAGACTCACTCAGGCCTGGGGGGGTGGGGAGACTTGCCAAGGGTCATGCAGACATAGCACAGCCAGGTTGGAGGGCCAGCCAGGGCGCCAGCTGCCCAGCCCTGGTCCAGCCCAGCCCTCCAAAGAAGCCAGCTGCTCAAGAGGCCCCCATACCTCCTCCAGTCACACTGGGAGTCCAGTCAATGAAACGGCCAAGGAACAGAAAATGCCTGGGAGAAACGGGCGAGGGGCCCCTCACACCACGCACTCCCATTCTGGGGGCGCTGCCTCTCCACCCCTCTGCCCTGAGTCTCTCAGACTCAAAGCCATGGTGTCCCGAAGGCCTGGCCCTCCGCAATCCCTCTTGCCCTGTGGACTTCACCAGGGCCAGTCAGTGGGGCTGGCTTACCAACTGGGAGTCTCAGTGCGACAGAGATTAGAAGCACAGACTCACAGTCACAGTCAGAGACCTGGGTTCAAATCCTGCCTCTGTCACTTACTGTCCGTTTGGTACCAGGACAAGCCACTTAACACCTTGGAGCCTCACTTTCCTTATCTGTAAAATGAGGATAATACCACCTCGCCTCATAGGATTGTTACAAAAAGAAATGAGATTATATATGTAAATAATAACATACATAATAATAACCCACATTTACTGGGAGCTTTACTCAAAACAACTTCGCACACACGTTATCCCAGTGTTGGCACAGTGTCTGGCACACGATCAACACTCGAGTGGATCAAAAACAAAATCAAAAAGCCCTGCAGGAAAATCCAGCCCAGCGAGAGCTGCCAGAGAAACAGGGTTGCTTTGAAGAGCTGGGCCTCCCTGGTCCTCGTGGCTAACAAACTCATCCTGGGCCATTCTAACCTAGGCCTGCGTCTGGTCACATGAGGGGCTCACGGCCAAGCAGAGAGCAACAGCTCAGACACGGGCCGGTGTCACGGGCCCATGCGGTGTGTGAGAGCTTGTCCCTGCTCGGCAGTGTTCTGAGTGGGGTTCCTGCCTCAGCTCGCCCGTGTGTGTGTTTGTGTGTGTGTACACCCTACCACAGGGCTTGTCCACGCTTGTGTGTTCGCTCTGGGGTGCTATCTGCAGAGGTGACTAAAAGGAAGTGTTTGTGCACTCAGCTCCATGAGTGCTGGCCCACCTCGGGGTCAGTCTTAGTGTCTACCCTGCTCTCTGTGTGGAAAGAGAGTGCCTTGTGTGGTCTCCTGGGCTACCTGTGCTGCTCAGACATCCTCCACACCCTCTACCCAGAGGGTTAGTCCAGTGCAGAGAAAGCCGGGCTGCCTGAAGCTGTGGTCAGTTCTCCCAGGTGGGATGAAACCGTCCCATCTAGCCTGGGCAGGCCTGCCTGAGACAGTGGCTTCTCCAGGGCTCCAAGAAGGCAGGATGGCGGCTGGCCTGGGGCTGTCCCACCTTGAGTCCTCCCCACCCTCGGCCTCGCCCTCGGAGAGGGTCAGAGCTACCTGCAGAGCCCCACTCCCATACCCTCAGGGCCTGGCCTCTCAGCAGGAAGTGATGCGGGAACAACTCAGCCCCCAGCCTCATCTAGAGTTTCTCCCCTGGCCTGTGACTCAGCCGGAAGCTTGGAGCTCCCTGGGGTGAGACGGGAACAGGGCTCAGCACCATCCCCACCCCGGGCAGTCCCCACCCTGCCAACCAGGCACTGCAGCAGGGCCCTGACTCAGAGTCCCGCCCCACCTTTCCCTCCACTGTGGCTCCAGGGGCACCACAGCTGACGCTGACCTGGCCTTAACAGCCCGCCGCCCACAGGCCCCACCAGGACTAGGCCAGAAGACACCAGCTTCCCTGCGCAGTCAGGGCCTGGAAGGTGCCCCCAGCGGGAACGGGGGTGGGGCGTAGTGGGCAGCTGGCTGCCCCTCGGCTTGAATCACGTCCCCAGAGAGGGGTCTGGGCCCTGGACAAATCCCTGAGAGCCTCCCAAGGCTCTGTTGGAGCACCTCTTCCCCAGGGAGTCACACGGGACCCTTGGACCCACTTGCACCAGCAGAAGCACCACCTCCAGGACAGGAGTGCTGACTCAGCAGCAAACTAGGGCAAGGCAGCCATCGACCTGGATGCCGCCGACCTGTTTGTGCGTCCTCCTTCCCCCCCGCCCAATGTCGGGGCAGGGTGGCCAGACCGGCTGGAAGCGGCACGCCAAACTGCTGTCAACAGGCCAATGCCAGGGTAGCGACCCCAGCCAGGCAAGGGTCACTCTTGATAGGGGAAGGGGACTGTGTGCCACAAGTGCTCCCCATGGACTGAGGTAACCAAGAAAGAGGCAAGAAATCAAGGGAACCCAGCCTAGAAGCATCCTGTGTTCCTGGGGCATGCATGCTCGGGAAAGCCCGCTTCCCAGCTGGCTGCTGCTACCGCCCCAGGTGAGCTGGCCAAGTGCTCCTGCCAGAATCACCAGGTGGCCCCCACCCCTCTCAGACACCCTCCTTGTGTCCATCTGGACAACTGAGTCTTAACCCAGGACCTGTCATGAGCTGCCATCACCTTGGAAGCCTGACCCCCACCCACCCACCAAGGACCAAGGTCAGCTCCTCCGGCCCTCTGCCCCGGGACTGGCCGTCCCCTCTCTCCTGAAGCCTCTACCCCCATCCTCCTCCTCTCAGAGGCCCCCCTTTTCTAAGGAAACTGGGGCCATCGGCATAAACAACCTCAACTTCCCATCCTCCATCTCCTCAGAAACTGAATCCTGTGTCATCAACCTCTGCCTCTCAAAGAAATTTTTTTTCCCTCGATATCTATCCTAGAAATGTGTGTGCCTCCCTCCTCCCTTCTCAGCCAAACTCCTGAGGAGAAGAGCCACCTAGCGCCATCTCCGTCCCTTACCTCCCACTCACTCCCTGCCTGGGGGTCAGGCCTGAACCAGGCCCACACTCGCCAGGGCCCGGGCATCGCCTTGCCGCCAAACCCTAGACGCCGAGGGGCACGGCCTGGTGGGGGTCCGCCACACCGATCTCAAGGGTCGCCTCACTCCTTCACACTCCTCCCGGGCCTCCATCCCTCCAGGAGCTGATGCGCTGTAGCACTTACTCAGCACTTTAAATGGGCTGGTGCACGTAATTCTGGCCAGGTCGTTGTCAGGTAGGAATTACCACCTGCTTTTTTCGGGCGAGAGAACTGAGGCACACGTGAAATGACTTGCCCTCAGTTACCCAGTTAGGAAGAGCGGTGGAGCTGGGATTTGAACCTGGGTCACCAGCTCCAGAGTCTGTATTATTAATCACCTTCAGCCTCTCCAGGCCTCGCTCTTGAATGTTCTTGTTCACTGGGGTCGGCCCTTGGCCCTTGGGCCACACATCCATGCCCATCGCTTCAATGTCCTGGATGCTGGCAACTCCCAAATCTCTTCATCCTCCAGTATGCAGGTCGTCCTCCAGTACGCCAGACACCACTATGCAGGAGACCCTCCACGGGCACCTCCTCCACTGCCCTCTTCCAGACCACTCCTCGGCTTGGGATCTTGCGTCTTTGGGTGGCACAGCTCAGCGGGCTGGAAACCTGTGAGTCGCACTTTCTATCTCCCTCTCCCTCACCGTGGACATCTAATCCATGCTCAAATCCTGCCAAGTCTCCCTCCTCAATACTGTCCAAATCTATTCCCCTCACCATCCCCGCTACCTTGGGCCTGAACCGGGCCACTGCCCTCTCTCACCCGAGCCACTGCAGCAGCCTCCCAACTGGCCCCTGCCCCCAGCCCAGCTGCTACACTGAGGTCAGAGGGCTCTCTGGGGACTGTCACGGTCCTGTGTCCCTATGTCCCAGCCCCTAACTCGCCAGCCCTTGCCACATCCCCCTCCCATTTCAAAGGAGTGAACTTCGACTCAAGGTCCTATTTCTCCTCGCCAGTCTTTGCCCAGGCAGTCCCCCTGCCTGGAATGCCCTTCCTTTTGACTAACTCCTACCCATCCTTTGAGACTCAGCTCGGTTTCACCTCCTCCAGGAGGCCTTCCTGAATCCCCAGCTGGGCGAGGGCCCCTTCCCTGTGCACCCATCATTTCCTGCTCACACCTCTCGCGGTGCATTGGCCACATTGTTTGACGATGATGGGCCTCAGGTGCCTGTCTCCCTCACCAAGCTTTGATCCTTGAGGATCAAAACTGTCTTATTATTTGTAGTCCATATTTGTATCATCTGGCCAGGGGAGTTCCAACGAGTTGTTCAATAAACATTCGTTGACTGAATGAATGACTAACAGAGTCCCAAGTCCCAATTCAGGGTGCTCTGGTCCAGGGACGGACACCAGATTCAAAGGGGGCAGTCCAGAGGTCCTGAAGCCTCACGATCGCGAGAGTGTGTCTGAGAAGCATGGCCCCTGCCCTGTCCCCTCCCCAGAGCTCAGTCCTGGAATCCCAGGGTCTAGATGGAAGTGTGACAGCTGAAAGTGCTGCAGGGAGACAGGAGAGGCCACAGGGACTGGAAAGCAGAGTCACAAGGTCTGTGTGTGAGTCCTGACTATTATCACTGACCAGTTAGACAAGATACCTGCCGTTTCTGGGAGGGAGCCCTCGCAGGGTTGCTGGGAAGACCAAATAAACGCAGCACGTAGAAATGCCAAGCTCCCAGGGTTAGGGGGCCACCAACAATTACGATTGGCCCTACCCATGCCGCCCACCCACCCCCACTCCTCATCCTTGCTCTGAGTAAACTCCCAGCCCCTGGCCACCTCGGAAGCCCACTTGTACAGGCAAGGGGACAAGGGCAGGTGGGGGTGGAGCCTCCTACAGGCAGGAGCCCCTCTGAAGGGGTAGCTGCTGCTTCCCCCCAGACCATTGTTACTCAATGGAATGAGGGCTAAGCCTCATCAGGTCTTCAGAAGAGTTGGAAACCTGGATTTTTATAGAAAATTTCCTGAGTTTTAAATATTGGTGACTCATTAAAATTTTTCTAAAACACTTGGATGCCAAACAAAATATATCTCCATGCTGGCTCTGGCCTGTTGCTCCCCCGTTTGCAAACGTCTGTCTGAGACGTTTGCCCCAGTCTCCGGCGCACCGCGCTCCTGGCCAAGTCTGCCGGGTCTGCCCTATTTCCGACCATGGCTGTGCCATCAGGGCCTTAGCTGGATCTCTTGTCCCATCCAAGGAGTGACCTCAATAGATTTCTTTACCAGATGGAAATACATAACCTATCAATTATGCAAGGGCTGAGCTGGGTCATTTCGCTGCTTTTGTACATTTCACAGGTGAAGCAGGAGCCAGATAGTCTCACGGAAAGAATGTGATTCTTGAGGCAGAGAGCTTGTGGTCCAAGGCTTCGCCCCGAAACTTCTAGCTGCACGGCCCTGACAATATGAGTTCTCTTCTCAGAGCCTCGGGTCCCTCATCTGTACAAGATGAAACAATACCACCTCCATACCCCAGGCCAGCACCCAGCACACACTGGGCACTCCCTCCCGGGTGGTTTTCTTCCCTCTTCCAGTTAACACCTCTCTCAGAGGATGGGCAAGGGAAGGCCAAGAGAGAGGCAGCAAGTCAGTTCACTTGGCCCCTCTTTAGAATTAAAGATAAGGGGCTTCCCTGGTGGCGCAGTGGTTGGGAATCCACCTGCCAATGCAGGGGACACGGGTTCGAGCCCTGGTCCGGGAAGATCCCACATGCCGCGGAGCAACTAAGCCCATGAGCCACAACTACTAAGCCCGCGTGCCACAACTACTGAAGCCCGCGTGCCTAGAGCCCATGCTCTGCAACAGGAGAAGCCACCGCAATGAGAAACCCGTGCACCACAACGAAAGAGTAGCGCCCGCTCGCTGCAACTAGAGAAAGCCTGCGCACAGCAACGAAGACCCAACGCAGCCAAAAATAAATAAATAAATAAAATTAAAAAAAAAAAAGAATTAAAGATAAAATGAGAGGTTTCTGTCTACTGTCTATTATCCCCACTGAAACCCCCTCACCACAGGCCCCCCACCTCTCTGAACGCCACTAAGCTGTCAGGATGGGCTTCTCAGATGGACCCATGAATGCAGACCAAACAAGTCCCACGGAGAACAGGTCAGGTCGCAGGCTTGCAAGGCAGAACTGTGTGACGTGGACAAGATACTTCTCTTCTCTGAACCTCAGCTATCTTAACTGTAAAATGGGGATAATTCCATCTACCATGTAAGTGGAAATAATATACTAAAAGCCTGGTGCCTACAGTAGCCCTATACCTGCTACCTTACCTTCTACCTTCTTCTAGGTGCTGGATGGTGGAACACAAACATAAGGGTGCCAGCTGTGCCACCTAAGGGCTGGTTCCTGCCCCGTAGTGGAGACGGTCACACAGGAGTGGTGGGTGGCTAAAGAGTGACCAGGGAGACTGCACAGGGCTCTACTTTCCATCCTGGACTCGGGGAAGCATTGCCAGGACAGGGAGGTCAGAATGCGAGGAAGAGGAGCGGCGGGGGAGGGGCGGGGGTGCTGGCTAGGAAGAAGCAGCAGCAGGAGCTCCTGAGGTCAGGCCAGCCCAGACCATGAGAGTCCCACATTTTCTCACTCCTCTTCCCCCTCGACCCACACGGAGGACCACATCAGAGGCCTCTGATCCTGAGCACCCAGGGATGGGGGAGTGGGGCCACAGGCCCTAAGAAAGGGGACAAAGGAAGGCGTGACGGACATGACCTGAGTCCAGCTTTTTCTCCAGGCCCCGTGCCATCCTCTCTGTCTCCCCTGTCTAGGAGAGGAACGTGCAGGTGTATCTAGCTGTGCCCCAAAAGTTGTGCAAGCTCAGAGCTTTGCTGGGCTGGCACACAGGCATTTCAACACCCAGCTAAATGTGGGTTATGCAGAGGGCAAAGTGGAGGCAACCAGGGACAGGGAGGAGGGAGAGGTGTGGTCCAGCCCCAGGCAGAGGAGGTTCTCGGGGCAGAGGAGGACTTTGAAAGAGCTGAACCAGGAGCACTTGAAAAGTGGACTAAATTAAGCAGGACCCCTGACGATGGCCTCCAATCAGCCCTCGGGGGACTTGCTTGGTCTCCTACCCTGGGTTAGGGGGTGGGGTCTGCACCACTTCATTCCCTGGCCGTAAGGTCTTAGCACCTAGCAGAGGGCCTGCATACAGCCAGCGCTCACCAGTATCTACCCAGTTGATGCAAATAACCTCACCCAGCAAGGCGGGCAGGGAATTTCCACCACAAAGAAGAGTAGCCACTACCTTTTACTGGGGACATAGCATGTGCCAGGCACCGGGCCAAACACTTTACACACATTATTTCACGTAATCCTCTCAGGACCCTGAGAGATGGATCCTGCTATTACTCCCATCTTGCCAATGTGCAAATGGGCTTGGAGGAGGTGGGCACTTGCCCCAGGTTGTGCGGTGAGCCGTCTGTTAGCACCACGGTTACAGCTCTGCGCTGAAGGGCCATGAAGATGCCAGACCACAGGACAGAGCTGAAGACAAATGCTCATGTCAAGCTGAGGCCACATCAAGGAGGGAGGCCAGTAACCAGCCAGGAAAAGACTTTGAAAGTGGCTTGCATGGGGCTTCTCAGGGCAGCCATGACCCTGGGTGCCCGCTCCAGGTCAGAGGACAAGCAGCTGATTCAGGCCAATGCGCTGTTCTCTCTGCTCAATGGGGTTTTGTTGACTGCGGTTTGCAGGCCTAGGGATTTATATCCAGTCTAGTTTGGAAACACTGTGTCCAGAGTCTTCCAGCCAGGCACTTCTGGGGCAGGGGGAAATTAATAACTCCTTTTAATTGCCCAAATAAGGGGACCCGATATGACTTTCATGAGCATAGGAGCAGGTTGTTTTGTTTCTGCCCACATGGCCAGGCTGGAAGGCACTGCACATCCGGGCCCATTGTTTCCACTCTGCATCTCTCCTGCTCCTAACCACTGCAAAGCCTCTGTCCTGACTGCACAGTCTCCGATGCAACAGAACCAAAATTCCACATGCTTCTTTGAAGTGTCCCTTTCACAGAGACAAGAAATCTCCTCTTAAGGCCACTGCTTGCCTAGCTGACCCTGGAGCCCCCAGTCCTCCTCCCAATCCTGTCCACTGGGTGAGACCACAAGTGGGGCACCCCCTCCTTGTGGCCCCAGGAATCTGCTGCTGATCAACAGTAATGAGGGTTCCATACGAAGGACCTCAGATGCAAACTGGATGCTCTACTTCCAAGGATTTTGTTTTAAACCACAGACACAGGCCATTCTCCCTAGGCCTCCGGGCCCTTGGAGAGCCTGGGTGGGAATTCAGTACAGGAGGGCAGGTGGCAGGAAGCGGGGTGTGTTCTCCGTTCCATGCCTCTCTCCCTCTTCTGTGAGGGAGAGGCCTGGGGCTTCAAGCCCAGCATCCCATGGTCACCATGGGCTTGCCCAGTATGGGCACACTGCCAGGAATATCTAATGAGCCCCCAGGGATGAGGCAGGAAACCGCCTCAGGCCATGCTCAGAGGGTATGCCTGCTCAGTCACCAGGGATCCCCCTCTGGGGCTCCCAGCCGGCTGGGAGGACCTACATGTAGATGGGAGGGGGGCAGCGGGGATCAAGGTCCTGGAGGGAGGCCAGGGAGGCGAGCACTCTGGGTGCAGCGCAGTGCAGCTCAGCAAAGTGTGGATACATGCTCACGAGTTCAGGGGCTGGGGTGCTGCTAAACGATGCCAGGGCTTTGGTGGAACTAGAAAAAGAGGTCCCCTCTGGGTAGTCCCAGCCTCAAGAACAGAGCGGAAGGTCTTTTTCTCTAGGCTCCACAGCTTGGAAAGCAGAGTATAAACTGCATTTCAGGCCCTCCACCCCTCAACTGGGCACCTCTGTGCCATGCACAAAATGTGTGCATCTGTGGGTCCTCACAGGTGAGCCTGAGTGTCTCAGTCTTTTGGGGGGTTAGGATTTTAACATATGAATTTTGGGGGTACCATACATCCAGACCATAGCACCACCTGACCTGTGCAAGGGGTGCTGGTGTGTGACAGTAGCCTGTACTACGGCCAGGCCATGGTGCTGAATACGTGGAAGTGGGCCAGGTTTCAGGGCAGTGGGTAGTAATGAACAAGTGTTCTAGCTGCTCCCAGGAAGCAGGTCCTCTCAGTTCCTCCTCACAGCTCCCCCTTCTGCCTTTTAGTCACACTATGAGTGGTCCCCAGCCAGCTTCAGAGTTGGACACAATACCTGCTACAGTTGACATGGCCCCGTGAGCCAGTCCAGCTTTCCCAGGGCCAGAAGTGGAGTCCATCAGAGTCTTTGTTCCCCCCTCACCTTGCCTTCTTGCAGAGCTGAGAGGGTCTAAGGGCAAAGGGAGTGGTGGCCACAACAGAAAGAGTAGCGAGGCAGCAGGCCTGGGTCCGGATACACCTGTTATCTTCACTTACCCAGCTGGAGCACCCAAGGGGCTGTGGTCAAACTAACACACCCCAGCTCTGGGCAGGATATGCCAGAATGAAGCCTGTGCTTAACACGTAGCAATGATGATAGCTAACACTTATTAAGCGGGTTCTACGTATCAAGCCCTGCCCTAAGCACTTTTCAAACAGAAAATGATTTAACCTTCACAACTTTGAGGTGGGTGCTATCATTATCCCTATTTTACAGATGAGGAAATCAAGGCCCAGAGAGGTTAAGCAGCTTGCTCAAGGTCACACGGTTACCTAGTGGCTGAGGCAGGATTTGAACCCAGGCCATCTTCTCAGTATTATCCTGCAATGTTTCAGGTAGGGTTTCCCTAGTGGCCCTGACTTAATTTAAGTACTGATTCTGCTACTCTTTCCTTTTGTAAATGAAATGCTTTTAGAAGTGGGATGCTGTAAAGAGAAGGAAGCCTGATACAGTTTTAGTCTGTAAACACTAATTTATACATCCTTTATTCTAATTCATTCAGTGTGACAACGAACAAGTTAAAGGGCTTGGAGAAACATTATTGGGCATCTATATATGTTGCCTAGTAATACACCTGGTTTCATGAAATCTCCAAGATAGCCTTGCAAAATACCTATGACAGTGCCCATTTTACAGATGAGGAAACTGGGGCACAGGGAAAAGGGACTCACTTGCCCAGTAGCAGAAATGGGACTGGAATCCAGGTCCCTCTGATTTCAAAGACTTGGAAAAGCAACCAGATGAAAGGGGGGGGGGGTTGGTAAGGAGAGGGGAGAGTGGAGGGCTGGAAGGGAGGGGGCCAGAGAAGCAGACGTGAGCACCAGGCGAGGGTCGTGGCCAATGAGGACGGTACTCCAGGGTGACTCTGAGGAGCAGTCCTTCCCAGGGCCTGGAAGTCTCGGAGCCCAGAGCTGCTCCCATCCCTAGTATGGTCGCTCCCAGGCCCTGGGGGGATCCCACCAAGCCTGGGAGCGGGGGCGGGCTGCGCTGGCCCACCAGGGTGAAAAGGCGGAGGGAGAATGGGGCACCCGCCCCGCCGCGGTTCCCGAGTCCTGCTGCGACTTGCTGTAATACCAGAACCCCAGTGTTTATGGGACGGCAACCAAGGCCCCCTCCACCCCGCGCCGCCCTCGGGGGCGGGGGTGGGGGTGGGGGCACTGCGGCTGGCTCTGGTCAGCATCAAAGACAAGCAGATGGGCAGGCGGACCAGCGGGCAGCCAGCACCGGGGGTGGGGAACGAGGGGGGGCGCCACCGCCGAAAGGACGCCCTACCAAGGGGCGAGCAGGGGCGACAGAACGGGCGAGAGACTCCCTCCCTGCCCACTAAAAAGAATGGAAGAAAGGGGCCCGCGGCCCCACAGCTCTCCTCTCCTCTCCCTCCCTCCCAGGAGCGTTCTGAAAGGAGGAGGGGTCCTAATGGACCCCAAGCCTCCGACAGACCCCCTCCCTCCCTCCCTCCTTTGTCACCACAACCTCCGCGCGAGGCACCTCGCCGGCCGCCTCCCCTCCCCCAGACCCCAGCCCGCGTCCCCCGCGGGGTCGCCCCAGCACTCACCCAGAGGCAGGCTGATCCGAGGGGCGAGTGCCCGAATCGGAGACGGCGGTAGCAGTAGCAGTAGCATCAGCAGCAGCAGAGGCGGCGGCGGCCGGCTCCCCCGGCCCATCGCGGCGCGCGGGACTCGGACAGCGAGGAGCGACGGCGTCCTCCGGGCTCCGGCTCAGGTGGCTCTATAGGACTCGCGGGCGGCGGCCCCACCGCGAAGTCCGGCCCGGGAGTCGGTCGCCGGGCCCCCGCCTCCGGACCTGGGGGCTGGAACCGGGTGGGAAATGGGGTCACGTGGGCTGCTGCGAACCCTAGCCCCTCCGCCCCCAGCGGAACCGCGGTCCTCCACCAGCTCCGTTCGGTCGAAGCTCGCCCGCGAGTGCGGGAGGGAGGGGCTGAAGGAGGAAGTTGGGCGGTTAGTCCAGCCTCTCCCTGCTCCGCTCGTGCCCGCCCCGCCCCTTCCCCCTTCCTCCTTCCTGGGCGCTGGAGGCTCAAGGGGCGCCAGCTGGGTGCACCTAGCTTGGTGCGCTTCCGCAGGGGGCCAAGCCCGGGGATCAGTACCAGCCGAGTCCGCGGGAGCGCGGGGGCGCGGAGGAAAGCAGACCCCTAGTTCCCCGTCCCCACCTCTCAGACCCTCCCACAGCCGCCCCGGCCCTTTCCGGCTCCTCTAGGACCCTCAGCGCGTTCGTTTGCGAAAATGTTTGGGTCTCTCCACTGCGCTCCCGTGTCTTCTCCCTTTATCCCTGCCGCCCCCCGTCCCCCCCCCCCCCACTGCTCCTGGCACCCACTTGTCCGTAACCAAATGAACTCCGCCGAGCTGGTACTGACTCCGGGGCTAGTTGCTTCTGCACCTAATTTCTGCACGGGTCATTCCACCTTAGGTCTTGAGTGTTCACTACAGGCTTAACACTTAATCTAGGTACCCTGCAGGGTCATCCACGCTTGGAATTCTGTCCGCACGAAGCCAAACCTCGGATGGGGGGATCCGGGCAAGATTAGCTTAAGTGGGATAATAGGACTTAATGTACTGCCAAGGAGGTGGACCTTCTCCACAACCTGCACGTAGCCTGGCAGGGGAAAGTACTCCCTAAGGCTGGAATCCCAGAGGCACCCACCCTCAATCCTCCTTCAGTGTGAATACCCAGGGGTGGAGTTCAGTTGTGCTGAGACCAGGGGTTTCAAACTGCAGACTGGATCCCTTAGTGGATCCTGAAGTCAATTTAGTGGATCCCTATCAGCATTAAAAAAGAAATAGAATGGAAGATACCAAAGTGCAATGACCATAGAAAGGATAAGTAAGCTTTAGGAAACTTGTTTCAACTTTTCCTAAGTGTGCACAGGATCACAGTAAAATGTAATTCTTCCTGTAGTTCAAGTCAAAAGGACTTTGAAAACCTCTGCCAGTCATTTCCATGGCAGTGGGGACAGTTCCTCCAGGAATTAGCCGCAATGGCTCTTCACCCTCAGCCAAAATTAGCCTTCTCAGAGCTGGCACCTTTTGCTCTCACACTACTCCCAGGGCCTCCCACAGGGTGGCTGTCAGGGGGTGGGCACAGTGCTCACGTGGTCCCAGGTCTCCTCATGCACAGCAAGCGTCCATGATTCCTGTACCTCCACCATCCCAATACCCTTCTATGGCTATGGTCCAGGCCAGCAGTACCCCTTTTACAGGGGCTCCCAGCCCTGGACACAGAATTCCACATGGGACGTGGGCAGCACCAACTACTCGTAGTTCCAGCATTGCCTAGGCCTGGGACACTTTGCCGCTATTAATGGTGTCAATCCATCTTTAGCCAGTGATGTCCATGCTTCTGTCTGTAGCTAGGACCTCGGTCCTAAACTCCAACTGGCCTCAACATTTCTACCAGGCTGTGTTTTCTGACAGGTATCTTAAATTCAACATGGTCTCAAACCAAGCTCCTGATCTCTCCCTTCTCCCTCCCCAAAACATGCTCCATCTATGTGAGCCTTTCCCATCTCATTTAATGGCAAGTCCATCTTTAAATTGCTCAGGTTAAAAACCTTAATTCCTTTCTTCTCTCTTGCTCCTCACATCCAGTCCACTAGCAAATCTACAGTCTGATGTCTGATCACTTACCACCTCCTGGGGGCCCAGTTACTGCCCTCTCCTGGATGCTGCAAGGGCCGCCTAACTGGTCTCCCTTCTTCCACCCTTGCGCCCCTTACAATCTTTTCTCAACTCTGCAGCCAGAGGGAGTTTTTCAAAACCAAAGTCAGGTCATGGCACTCCTCTGCTCAAAACCCTCCAGTGGTTCCTTACAGTGGTCTGCAAGGCCGTAGGCTACCTCACCCCTACCACCATTGCATCATCCACTGCTCTTCCCCCATTCACTCTACCCCAGGCACACTTGTGAACACTCTTGTGTTAGGACCTTTGCCCTGGCTACTCTCTCTGCCTGGAGCACTCTTTCCAGAAAGTGACTGAGTCCCTTGTTTCTGTCAAATCTTTCCTCAAAGATAACCTTCTTGAAGAATCAGAACTTCCCCCAATATTCCCCTTGCCTTGAGATGTTTTTTCAAAGCCCTCATCATCTAAAACACTATATGATTTGCTTATTTGTTGTGGTTTTTCTTTATTGTCTGAACTCCCTACCCGCCTTCTCACCCCCAAGAATGTTGACTGAGAAGGGAACTAACATATCCCTAGCCTCTAGAACAGTGCCTGGCATATGGTAGGCCCTCAGTAAGTATTGGCTGAACAAATGAATGAATGAATGCAGCCTGAGAGTCATGGAATACTGCTGGTACATGTCAACAAACAACCAGAGCTACTTTATGATATCGACTTTGGTCTAGGATTCCCCCAAACCAGAAATTAGGCAATTAACTTCTTCAACCTAAGCACAAGACTTTGTATTGATCTCCTTTAAATCTATTGGTTCTGGTCCAGATTTCATCCTACTGAGGTCATTTTGAATATTGATTCTATTATACACTAGGCTTGCTCTCCCAGTTTTGAGTCATCTATAAATCTAATAAGCATTCTTGACCTTGTATTAAAATCATTGATAAAAATATTAGGTGAGCAGACCTAGAACCCACTTCTTGGTTTCTAAATACTACTCTCCAATAAAAGGTTCCAGGACTCCCTGGAGAAATGAAAGGGAAAGTACAAGGTGAGCCTGGGACGTTGTGTTGGGCCGGAAAACAAGGAAGTGACTGAAGACTAATGGGGTCATGTCAAAAGGATATAGGGCCAGCTGGATGACCAAACTTGGGACAATTTGAGCAACAGAAAGCATAATGAAGTAATGGATTCTAATGCATCAAAATAAAACAATCCATTAGTCCACAGTAAAACTCGGCGAAGCACAGACAGAGAAAGATAAGGGCTAGAAAGGATGCTTTTCTCTGTAGAAAAGTGCTGCCGGATAAATGTAGAAGAAATGGTAGACTTAGAAAATCAAGATTCAAACAAGGATAATCAGTGGATGCTAAACCTTTGGGTGGCAGATTTTTAGGAAACTATATTAACAAGGTCTCAAAATCTGTCCCACAGATGACTTTTACTAATTACCAGTGGGAAAATGTTTCTCTAAGGGAGAACTCTGGTGGCCACCATCTTTTTCTTTTTTTTTTTTCCCCCAGTGGACACCATCTTAATCAAGTGGCCAAAAGTAATACCACTGGTAGTGGGACTACCTGATATCATTTACCTCCTGATACGAAGCAATAAGAAATATACAACTCATCAACCATTGTAGCAAAAGCATCTAACCCAGATCTAATAATGTGGACACAATCAGACACATCCAGCATTCTACAAGACAAATAACCTGGACTCTTCAAAAAGGTCAAACTGATGAAAAGACAAAAAGGACAGGGGAACTGTTTTAGGTTAGGAAACTAAAAAGACATGATAATCAAATGCAATATGTGAACCTTGTTTGAATCCTGCAGAAAAAAAAAAAGCCATACAGCAATTGGGAAAATTTTAACACGCACTGTGTATTAGATGATATTATGGCATTATTGTTCATTTTCTTAGGTTATAATAATGGTATTGTGTTCTTAGGAGAATGTCATTGTTCTTTGGAGATGCCTGCTGAGGTTTGTAGATGTGAAGTATCATGATGTCTACAAGTTACTTTCAAATGATTCAGCCAAAACAAGCATGTTCTTTGTGTGTATGTATTAGAAAGAAAGAGTGTGGGGACTTCCCTGGTGGTGCAGTGGTTAAGAATTCACCTGCCAATGCAGGGGACACGGGTTTAAGCCCTGGTCCAGGAAGATCCCACATGCCGCGGAGCAACTAAGCCCGTTCGCCACAACTACTGAGCCTGTGCTGTAGAGCTTGCGAGCCACAACTACTGAGCCCGCGTGCTGCAACTACTGAAGCCCGCCTGCCTAGAGCCCATGCTCCACAACAAGAGAAGCCACTGCAATGAGAAGCCTGCGCACCACAACGAAGAGTAGCCCCCACTCGCTGCAACTAGAGAAAACCCACGCGCAGCAACGAAGACCCAACGCAGCCAAAATAATAAATAAATAAATAAACAAAAAAAAAAAAAGAAAGAAAGAGTGTGAGTGCTACTGTGGCAAAGTTTTAACAGTTGGTTAATATAGAAAGTTATGGGTGTTTTATATCAGTGTTTTGTAAATTTGCGGTGGGGGGCGGAACTGAGTGAGACAGGGCCAAAAACAGAGCCCACTGGAGACCTCCATCCAGGCTGAAACTGATCAATATCCTTTGTAGGTTGAACAATTAGCTATGTATCCTCCTTACTGTACCATTCAGTCCACATTTCTTCATATTATCCATAAGAATAATATGAGGGAATTCCCTGGTGGTCCAGTGGTTAGGACTCCATGCTCTCACTGCTGAGGGCCCAGGTTCGATCCCTGGTCGGGGAACTAAGATCCCACAAGCCGCGTAGCATGGCCAAAAAAATAATAATAACAATAATATGAAAAAAATTGCAAGAAATCTTATTGAAATCAAGGTACTAGCCATAGCATTTCCTTCTATCTTCTGCTTACTGCTCTTACCTAGAACAGGGCCTGATAGTGGCATGTGGTAAATTAGAATTTGTTGAGTGCCTGAATTTCCATGTCAGGTAGCTTCTCAGCCTTGCCACAGCAAGGCTGGTTTGCCCTAGTGTCTTGGCAACACATGGGTTGTCTGACTGCTATGCTCCTCTCCAATGAGATGAGGCAGGGGCTGATGTAGACTCGCTTGGTGGTTAATTATATCCTGCTCATGGCTGCTCAGATGCTTCAAGTGTGTCTTATGCCAACTCGGTGGCAGGCCCCTTGAGGACAGTAACGGGTCTTGTCTTTGGAAACCCCACTGCCTAGCATGGCACTCAAGCAGGATCTCCACAGGGCAGACAAAATGAGGGACCCAACTGTTGGCCTGGAGATGAGCCCTCTATCCCATGCCCCCAGCATGGTGGCCTCAGGCCTTGTGGGCTCCACTGTCTTCCGTCAGTGTGCTAATTTGTTCTCCCCAGAGTGGAAAAAACAGGAGGATGACTGACAGAGAAAAACCTCATTTGAGCTGATGTCCCGTGGGCTAAAGAGTGGTTCCCAAGCCAATGCTGTGTCTCCTGCTCCCCTGTGCCACTCTGGGTTGTAGGCAAGTCTTTCTCAGCCAGAATGCCGGTGTTTATAAAGAGCTCAGGGGGTGGCTTGGAAAGAGTATAAAAAGATGCAGAAAAAGCTTTTGACAAAATTCAACACCCATTTATGATAAAAACTCTCCAGAAAGTGGGCATAGAGGGAACCTACCTCAACATAATAGAGGCCATATATGACAAACCCACAGCCAACATCATTCTCAATGGTGAAAAACTGAAACCTCTAAGATCAGGAAGAAGACAAGGATGTCCACTCTCACCACTATTATTCAACATAGTTTTGGAAGTCCTAGCCACAGCAATCAGAGAAGAAAAAGAAATAAAAGGAATACAAATTGGAAAAGAAGAAGTAAAACTGTCACTGTTTGCAGATGACATGATACTATACATAGAGAATCCTAAAGATGCCACCAGAAAACTACTAGAGCTAATCAATGAATTTGGTAAAGTTGCAGGATACAAAATTAATGCACAGAAATCTCTTGGATTCCTATACACGAACAACGAAAGATCAGAATGAGAAATTAAGGAAACAATCCCATTCACCATTGCAACAAAAAGAATAAAATACCTAGGAATAAACCTACCTAAGGAGGTAAAAGACCTGTACTCAGAAAACTATAAGACACTGATGAAAGAAATCAAAGATGACACAAACAGATGGAGAGATATACCATGTTCCTGGATTGGAAGAATCAATATTGTGAAAATGACTATACTACCCAAAGCAATCTACAGATTCAATGCAATCCATATCAAGTTACCAGTGGCATTTTTAATGGAGCTAGAACAAAAAATCTTAAAATTTGTGTGGAGACACAAAAGACCTCGAATAGCCAAAGCAGTCTTGAGGGAAAAAAACGGAGCTGGAGGAATCAGACACCCTGACTTCAGACTATACTACAAAGCTACAGTAATCAAGACAATATGGTACTGGCACAAAAACAGAAATATAGATCAATGGAACAGGATAGAAAGCCCAGTGATAAACCCATGCACCTATGGTCAACTAATCTATGACAAAGGAGGCAAGGATATACAATGGAGAAAAGACAGTCTCTTCAGTAAGTGGTGCTGGGAAAACTGACAGCTACAAGTAAAAGAATGAAATTAGAACACTCCCTAACACGATACACACAAATAAACTCAAAATGGACTAGAAACCTAAATGTAAGACCAGACACTATAAAACTCTTAGAGGAAAACATAGAAAGAGCACTCTTTGACATAAATCACAGCAAGATCTTTTTTGATTCACCTCCTAGGGTAATGGAAATAAAAACAAAGATAAACAAATGGGACCTAATGAAACTTAAAATCTTTTGCAAAGCAAAGGAAACCATAAACAAGATGAAAAGACAACCCTCAGAATGGGAGAAAATATTTGCAAATGAATCAACGGACAAAGGATTAATCTCCAAAATATATAAACAGCTCATGCAGCTCAATATCAAAAAAAACAAACAACCCAATCCAAAAATGGGCAGAAGACCTAAACAGACATTTCTCCAAAGAAGTCATACAGATGGCCAAGAAGCACATGAAAAGCTGCTCAACATCGCTAATTATTAGAGAAATGAAAATCAAAACCACAATGAGGTATTACCTCACACCAGTTAGAATGGGCATCATCAGGAAATCTACAAACAACAAATGCTGGAGAGGGTGTGGAGAAAAGGGAACCCTCTTGCACTGTTGGTGGGAATGTAAATTGATGCAGCCACTATGGAGAACAGTATGGAGGTTCCTTAAAAAACTAAAAATAGAATTACCTTATGACCCAGCAATCCCACTACTGGGCATATACCCAGAGAAAACCATAATTCAAAAAGACACATGCACCCCAATGTTCATTGCAGTACTATTTAAAATAGCCAGGTCATGGAAGCAACCTAAATGCCCATCGACAGACCAATGGATAAAGAAGATGTGGTACATATATACAATGGAATATTACTCAGCCATAAAAAGGAACGAAATTGGATCATTTGTAGAGACGTGGATGTATCTAGAGACTGAAGTGAAGTGAATATTATTATACAGAGTGAAGTAAGTCAGAAAGAGAAAAACAAATATCATATATTAATGCACATATATGGAACCTAGAAAAATGGTACAGATGAACCGGTTTGCAGGGCAGAAATAGAGACAAAGATGTAGAGAACAAACGTATGGACACCAAGGGGGGAAAGTGGCGGGGGTGGTGGTGGTGGGATGAACTGGGAGATTGGGATTGACATATATACACTAATATGTATAAAACAGATAACTAATAAGAACCTGCTGTATAAAAAATAAATAAAGTAAAATTCAAAAAAAAAAAAAAGAGACAAAGAGAAAAGCAACACTTCCTCTGTGCCCCCAGCCAGCAAGATGCAGGCATCAAGTCTGGCCCTTTCTCTGTCTACACTTACACAGCCTTTGCCCATCCATCCTCACCCTCCTTCCTTCTCTCTCTCTCTCTATCTCTCTCTCTGAGGTTCTGTCTCTCCCGTACACACAAACACACACATAAGAAGGATAAAAACGCAAGAATGAGAGGTAAAACGCACATAGGAGTACATGCAAAGAAGCCAAACAAAACAGGGCCACGTGCCTCATAGGCAGACAAGGAAACTTTAGGGATGACAAGAATATTCCATATCTTGATCTGGATGTTGGTTTCCCAAGTGTATACAAATATTAAAATTTCTCGAGCTGTACACTTAAGATCTGTCCATTTCCCTATATGTAAACGTATACCTTATACCTGTTATCATGCCAGTGGTGGGGGGGAACAAAGAGACTGAAAGGTAAAAAACAAACAAACAACACCTCACCTGTAGAATCAGGTGAAAGAAGAAAATGAGACTAGCTATACAAGGGGGAGAAAGTGAAGAGAAATATGAAAGGCTACAAGAGAAAGAAAATAAAGGGAAGCATGGCTAAAAATATAAAGCAAATGAACACATGAGTCCACTGCCTCACTAAACTGCTCAGCACAAAGGAAACACGCAGTGTAGGCTCAGGGCAAGTGCTGGCAGTGGAATGGTCAGTCCAGACCACAGTCAGCCTCTCAAGCCATCAATACTCACTAATCATCTATAGGTACAGCCTCTGTCCAGGTGCAGGCCAGCCCTGTCCTTGGGTACTCATGGCTCCTGCCAGGCTGCCCCCTGCCAGGCTGCCCCCAGCCGGGCCTGCCAGCTCTCATTCCCACCCAGCGGAGCCTGGCTCTCCAGCCCCCACAATTCTAGTCTGGAGGCCATGGCTTTGCTTTGTTTGCTGGCCGTGGAGGAGGGGCCTCCTGCCAAGCCCAGCGGAGCTTGAACCCAAGGTCCCACCCGCCTCCTCCTGGAGTAGCACTCAAGCTCCTCCCATCCCCGGGTTCTGGCTGGCAGGCTGCCCGGTAAGGCCTCGAAGACACGCACTGGCTACGGCCCAGCTCCCCGGGCCTTGGACCCCTGCTACCATCCCCTCGTAGCCCTGAGCCCTCCTCTCATGCCAACCTGCAGCTGCAGCTCCCCACCTGCACTGGCTGGGCACGCTGCTGCTGTCTCCTCCTCCGGGGCTTGGCCGTGGCTTGGCTGCAGCATCAATACATTTTGATGAGGAAGTGACACCAGCTGGCCCACCCTGTGTGTGCTTTTAAGTCAGCCAATGAGTTCCAGATCCCGGGGGGCCGGGAGCTTCCCTGGGGCAGTGCCCTCTGCAGGAGAGGGCATTCACAGGGCCAGCACGAACACTGCCTTCAAATCTCACAGGTGGCTTTTAACCAGGGTCTGTCAATAAATGTAAATGGCCTCATCTCTGTTCCCCAAACTGCACGCCCCTCCACTGGTCCCTTATGTTGCTTGCTTTGCCAAGTGATTAGAATCCAGGGGTGGGGACCTCTCTGGCAGTCCAGTGGTTAAGACTCTGCCTTCCAATGCAGGAGGTGCAGGTTCGATCCCTGGTCGGGGGGAAATAAGATCCCACATGCCGTGGAGTGTGGCCAAAAACTAAAAAAGAAAAAAAAATCCAGGGGAAGAACACACCAGTTCTTCCATAAGGAGAATCTCAGCACCATCCATTATTCTGGGGACTGTGAGCAAGCCATACGATCTCTCTGAGCCTCAGCTTCCTCATCTGTGAGATGGGAACGCTAACAGTACTGCCTGGGCTGTTAGGAGAGCTGATGAGACAGTGCACATAAGGTGACTGGCAGCGCTGGCCTGTGGTGAATGCACATTATTTTATCGGTTCACCTCATTACCTAAAAGTGGCCATGACCATCTTAGATGCCCAACCCAGAGGACCCCCTTCTGGGCTCTCCGCTCAGGTTCAGCCGCCTCCTACAAACCTAGTGCTGAGGCTGCAACTCTTACAGGGAGAAGGAACCGTCCCGCCCAGCCCAGGCCCCAGGTGCGCCCACTGTGGTGAAGAGCCTGCCTCCCTCCCCAGCGCCACCCCTGCTGGGGCCTGTCGGGGCCTGAGCTGGCCACTCCCTGGGAGGGGCTCCCCCTACCCCACAGGGCTGTGGTGCAACCAGCAGGGTTCAGCCTGTCCCTGCCTCGACATGGTAGAACACAAAGTTGCCACTGTCATGTCCCTGCCCCCAAGACAAGTTCAGGAGGGTCTGTCTGCCTGTGCCCGCAGGCCTGCTCCCCAAAGGGGCCTGGAGACCCTGGGTAACTGGCCTGGCTGATGCTTGGCAACTGTCACATCGCAGGGGCACAATTACTGCTCAGAGACTCTCTTTCCCCTGAAACCACTGCAGCCACTCACAGGTGGGAGGTAGATGTTCTAGGCCAGGTAAGGATGGGGAGCGAGAAGCGTAAGGGTCTAGGACACAGTCTGGTTTCTAGTTTGGCTTATCAGACCTGAGGCCCCTGCATTCCCAAGATCTCAAGAAACCAGGAATCTACCTCTCCATTTGCCCCCAAGTTCTTCTTCCTTAAATCCTACTCTGAGCCCTAGACCCCTGGCCATTGCTACATGAAGGGAAAGAAGACCCAGCCAAGGCCCTTCCTCCACCCCAGGGAACTAAGCTTCCTTTCCAGAGGACCAAGGCTCTCCCCTCCCAAAGAAGAGGGGCTTTCTGACTTCTGCAGTTTCCCAGTCACCTTAGGTTACCTGGTGGCTACGACTCTTTCTCCCAGACAGAGAGCCTTGCTCTTGGTTCCAGCACTGCCTGCGGAGAGTGGGCCTAGACAGGTGAGCCCATCAGGTGGGGGATTGAACAGGTGGGTTCCATTGATTTCCTGTGGCTCCAAAGACTGCTTTGATAGGATGGAGGGAGGAATGCATTACCCTGGTGGTGTGCCCACTTGCCACCCTAAAGCAATGGCACCAGGAGACAACGCTTGCAGAAAGCCAATGTGAGGGAGGCACCAAAGATCCATGCTTGGACAGGGATCTTACATATCAGCTACCTAGGCCCGAGATTCCTGGGACGCCTGACAGCACCATTTATGTGCTGAGTGTCAGGCTGGAGGATGCCACAAGGCTCTGAGTGGGCCCAGCTTGGCTCTAGCAAAGGAGGGGGCTCTAAGGGGCCCGGACCTGGGGCCTGACCCACCCAGTCCACAGGGACCCCACAAGCCCCCTGAAAGGGAGCAGACCCGCCTTGCTCCTCTCAAACTCTTTATCTAAGAGCCTTAGCTCTTTCCTTACAGCCTGTGAGCGGTGGAACAAAGCAGGGAGCCCCTTAACCACCAGGGTCGGCTTCAGTGAGCTGTGAACCCCAAGAATGATACGCCACTTCTGATGAGAGGGATCTGAGCTTTCAACTGATTTCAAAAAGATTGTTGCCCTCCTCCCCATGAAAAAAAAAAAGCAAAGAATAATTTCTTTGAGGTGTGTTAGTCTGAAGACAAAGGGAACTTTCAGAATTAGCCTTTATCAGGTAAAAAGAAATTATACCTCATTTAGGAGTAGTTATATAACCTTGACATGAATTATTTGGCAAACTATTCCACCTAAAGCAAAGTTGACATTTATAAGGCTAACATTTATTGTGCACTTACTATGAGCAAGCCACTGTGCTGAGTTCTTTACAACCAGTCATTTATTTAATTCTCACAACAGGATGAAACAGGAATTATGATACTACCACTTTACAGATGAGAAATGGGGCATAGAGAGGTTCAGGGACTTGCTAAGGTCACATAAGTGGTAAGTTAGGATTAGGACCAGAAACTGGATCTGAATCCAGAACCTCATGTAGATGCTCTACATATAGTTAGAATTTCAACCAGGGTTTTGTCTCAAGTTATAGCCATCCTCCTCTTGATAATATAAGCTGCTGTTCTTTCCTCCCTCTCTCCCTCTCCCCTTCTTCCCTTCCTTCTTTCACTCACTCAACAAATAGTTCTTGTGCACTTGCTGCCTTCTAAGCATCACTGAAGCTGAAGGAAACTGACATGGTTCTGCCTTCACAGAGCTTCCAGTTCATCAAGATTCCTTAAACTCTTCTTTCCAGAGAATACCCACCCTTGTCCACATTTCTTTAGACACTTTCACTCACTTATTCCTTTGTCTCCAACAAAAGGCCAACCTGGCAGAGCACCAGAAGTGCTCCCAGGCTTCACAGGCTAGAATCGTGCTGTTTTCAACTGATTTCCAGAGTTGCTCCTCTGAGCTCCCTCGGTACTCTGCTCAGATTTCCATCAAGTCACTCATGATGCTATAGTGAAATACTCATTTACACATCACATCCCTCTCTTCCCATCTCTTCCAAAAGCTCCTTGAGTGCAGGGACCAGACCTGCCTAACTCAGGTTTTTAATCTCCAGCCCCAGTAAATGTTTGGAAATAGCAGGCACCCAGTAAATGTTTACTAAATGAATAAATGAGTTTTCTGTTCTAGTTGACTGTCTCAAATCATTTCCAAATGATTCATTCAAGTGTTCCTCCCTGGATCTGTTTGTCCACCTTCCTCATAACCTTTTCAAAGGAAAGGCACCTCACTGATGTGGGAAGTCCCACTTCCCTGCTTTAGGGCAGCCAAAGGATTTCTTGCTCACACAGTCTCAACAGATTTGTTGACTTCAGAAGAGATGGTATTTGGGAAAGCTGTTGAATGCTTGGCTCCTGGGGATTAATTTAGGGCAATCCTGTCAGATACGACATTAAAGCAAGAGCCCCAAGGCATAGGACCTATGCACCAGAGAGAGAGGCTCTTTCAGCTCTCCTCAAGGTGCCAGCCTCCATCTCCCATCTTTGGTTCACCTGCTGCCAATGTCCGTATTTTTAGATCACCTGTCACCAAAAGTTTGAGCCCCGGGTTGCAAGGAGACATACCGCAGATTTCCCTGAGCTTCAGTAATAATAACCACCAGAGGAAACAGTCACAGCCTGGAAGTCAGGAGACTGGGTTCAAATCCTGACCTTCCCAACTCACTGTCATCTTGGGAAGTAATTTAACTTCTCTGGATCCCTTTTCTCCTATGGTAATAAGGGGGTGGGACCGGCTGGATTTCTAAATCTCTTCCACTGCTAAACCATCTACAGAGAAAAAAAATTTTTTTTGGATTGTGTGCTTCCCTGTCCTTATGGCATTCGACCCTTACAAGAAACCTGTGATTCATAAACCAAATGACATACTCACATTACAGGTCAGGAAATGTGAGCAGAGGTTGACGACCTTACCCAGGTGACCCAGGGCCCCTGAGTCTTTTTGCCAGACCAGAATGGCTCCAGGGAGGCCACTAGAGCAGCCTCATTTCCAGGACCCCAACTTCCTTTCCCTCCTAACCCCTATGTCCACTTTGTCGCTCAGAGAGTAGAAGCTATGTCAAAGAGCCTAACTCAAAGGTCATACCCAGACCATTCTGAGGAGGGACCCAGGCCTTTCCCAAATTCCAAATGATCTCCCTCCAGGGCCAGGATTTACTGCCTCTCAGCTGCAGGTTTGGCTCAGAGGCCCCGGGTGGCCATGGGAACGTGGGCCCAGCCTCCTGCGCTGCCATGACAACAGGCTCCCTCAGTGGCGGGCGCCGGTGCCCATCAGAGCGTGCAGGTGGCGCCCTCTTGGGAGAGGGGCCCGGCGGGAGGTGGGGGGCAGGGGCGGCGGCTGCCTCGGGGTGGCCTCCGCTCCCTCCACCTCCTCCCGGGGCCGCGGCTCCCGACCGTGCTGTGCTCTGCTCCTACCTGAGTTTCACGGCCCGCGCGGAACCACCGCCCACAACAGGGTCACCTCTGCGCGGCGGCGCAGCCCTTCTTCTCGGAGTGTCCCCAGACTCGTCCCTGCTTCCAGGCCGGCCCGACTCCCTGGGGATCCGGGATGTCCCCACGAATACCCTCGGTCCGGCGCTGCGTCCCCGGAAATGCAGGGCTGCCGCCAAGCCCCGCCTCGCCTGTGTTGATGGAATCGTCCAGAGGCGCCCTCCGGGGCTCGCCCGCTGTCCAGCAGTCCCCCGCCTCTGCCCCCGGGCGTTGGTGGCGACACTAGGCTCGCTACTAGTCCTAGTCGGGACTTGTCCCCGCGACGGCTCGGCGGCTCCCTTAGGCCGTGGGGCCTATGGGGCCGCCCCCTCCCTGACCTTGGGAGCCTCTGCCTGGCCTGACTTAGGCCCCGCAGGGGGCAATCTCGCCAGCTGGAATCCGGAGGGCCGGGTTGTTACCCTAGATCTGTTGCTGAACCAAATTTGGTTCCCCTTACCTGCGCATGCATAGTAAAGCCAATTTACTGACACCGATCTACTACCACCCACCTGGCTGTGTTACCTAGGGCAAGTTTCTTAACCTCTCTGAGCCTCGAGTTCTTCATCTGGAAAGTAGGCCTCAGAACAGTAGGGACCTCACAGGGTTGTGAGAAATTGCAATTATGTAGGCACACACCTGGCACATGGTCAGCTCTCAATAATGGTAGCATTGTTTACAGTAAGAGGCAAGGGAGAGCCGAGCCGCAGAGCCACCCGCCACGAAACCACCCACGTCTCCACCCGCGGGAAATGCTGCTCACCGCATCCCTTAACCTGCCATGGGCCGCGCTGTGGGAGCGAAATGAGACGAGGAGATGTGCGGGAGGGGTGAGAGATATGGTTGTAAATAGTGTCTAGCGTTTATCAAGTGACCTTGGCTCCTCCCTCTCCAGCCCTTGCCTCCTGGCTCTCCTATCTTCCAGGAAAGCAACAGCAGCTCTCAGGGCAGTTCCTGAAACAACTAGTTCTGGGCGTGTAAGTGGCTGAGCTGGCCAGAGCTGGCTGGTCAACGGGCTGGTGAAAACAGAGGCCAAGTGCCAGCCTCTTCCCAGGCCAGGCTAGGCTTAAGTGCCCGCCATTTCTCTGCTGCCTCTCCTCTAGACAGAGTGGGGTAAGGGACTGCCAGACTCCCCACAGAATGCTCTTCCACACATAGAAAGAAGTGGTTATTCTGTTGTCTGTCTACAAAAGTGACCACATATTTACTACCATAAAGTTTTTTCATAAACACAATGAAAAATATCACCCTACCCAGAGACCACTAGTGTTGATATTTTCTAAAACTTTTTTTTGAGATACAATTTACATGCTGTAAAGTGCACGGATCTTAAGTCTACTGCTGTTAATATTTTGGTGAAGATACTCCTGTCTCTTTTCTATGCAGTTATACATTTACATTTTTTGGAAAAAAAGATTATTCAGTGCATGCTCTTTGTGACTTTTCCCTAGGACAGCAATATATCACAGACATTTTTCCGTAACATCAAAAATTCTCTCATACCTTCATTTTTAGTGTATTCTATTGTATGAATGTGGCATACATTTTTAACCAAGTCTCTACTATTGGACATTTAACTTATTTTACTAATTTTTCATTATCATAAATAATGTCCAGACGAGCATCCTTATCAATAAGGCTTTACATACTTCTTCATTACCTTTTGTTCTTTGTATTCTTCCTTCCTACTCACAGTCTCCAATTGGTGGTCGCTGTGCTTACAGCTAAGGTGGTGCACTTTATTTGTGCAAATGGCTTTAAAAATAGTCCAATCACTTTATTAACTCTGCCTTCCACACACTACTGGATTGGTGGGGCGGACAGGAAGATATGCAAAAATCAGCACTGCTGAGTTTCCTGCACACGGAGCACATCGTGTCCTGCTGCGCCCGGGTTGTTCAGAGGAGCTTCTGAAATATAGGCCTCCCCCGTGGGGCCTCAGAGCTCCAGAGGGCTTTAGGCAACCCTGACCCTTTCCGTCTCCAGTCCAGCCCAGAGCCCCCAGGAAAGAATGCCGTCCACGTCCATGACCCGCCCCCCCTTCTCTCTCTCCATCTTTTCTTTCTTCTCCCTCCTCTTTTTTCTGCCCTTTCTGCCCACCTCCTTTTCCTGCCTGTCCTCCTCCTCCAACCTTCTTCCAGCCTTTTATTGAAAAAAAGAGAAACATCTTTAATGTACTGAAAAAAGGCCTTATCTTTAACGTTATTGATCCCCCTCCACCCACCCCCTTTCCTGGCTGTGGGACCTCAGGTGCAGAGAGGCTTGAGTTAATCACCTTCTCAGTTCACAGCATGTTATCACCATGGTCTGCACAGGGTCCCTGATTAATGTGGCTGTTCATTTCCTTTTATCTTTCCACTTCCTTCCACCCCTCCCCCCACAGGCTACCATTTTAAGGTGTTTAATTTATGCTTTTGTTCATATGCCTTCTTGCAAGATGTATTGTAGGGCTTCCCTGATGGCGCAGTGGTTAAGAATCCGCCTGCCAATGCAGGGGACACAGGTTCGATCCCTGGTCCGGGAGGATCCCACATGCCGCGGAGCAACTAAGCCCGTGCACCACAACTACTGAGCCTGCACTCTAGAGCTTGTGAGCCACAACTACTGAGCCCGTGTGCCACAACTACTGAAGCCCGCATGCCTAGAGCTCGTGCTCTGCAGCAAGAGAAGCCACTGCAATGAGAAGCCCGCACACCACAACCAAGAGTAGCCCCCGCTCACCGCAACTAGAGAAAGCCCGCAAGCAGCAACAAAGACCCAACACAGCCAAAAATCAATAAATAAATTTATATATATAAAAAAAAAGTTAATTCCTGCCCCAAGGTCACAAAGATATTCTTTAACATCTTTAACATTTTACTTTTTTTTTTTAATTTTAAAAAGATTTTAAAAAATTTATTTATTTTTGGCTGCGTTGGGTATTCGTTGCTGCATGCGGGCTTCCTCTAGTTGCAGTGCGCGGGGGCTACTCTTCATTTCGGTTCGCGGGCTTCTCCTTGCGGTGGCTTCTCTTGTTGCAGAGCAGAGGCTCTCTCTAGGCATGTGGGCTCAGTAGTTGTGGCTTGCAGGCTCTAGAGCGCAGGCTCAGTAGTTGTGGTGCATGGGCTTAGTTCCTCCGCGGCATGTGGGATCCTCCCGGACCAGGGATGGAACCTATGTCCCCTGCATTGGCAGGCAGATTCTTATCCACTGCGCCACCAGGGAAGCCCTACATTATTAACTTCATAGTTTTCTGGACACATTTAGGTCTTTAATCCATATGGAGTTCACTTTTTCATGTGATGATAGATTTCATGAGATTCAGTTCTTTTTTTTCCATAAAGTGAATCACTTTTCCCAATACCATATTCCTGTGGGTCTCAAACTTGAACATGTATAAAAATCACCAAAAAGCTTGTTAAAAGCACAGATTGCTTCCCACTCCTGGGCATATACTCAGACAAAGCTATAATTTGAAGAGACACATGCACCCTTATGTTCATAGCAGCACTATTTACAAGAGTCAAGACATGGAAATAACCTAAATGTCCATTGACAGATGGATGGATAAAAAAGATGTGGATATATATATATTATGTATGTGTGTGTGTATATGTATATATATATATATATATGAATATTACTCAGCCATAAAAAAGAATGAAATAATGCAATTTGAAGCAACATGGATGGACCTAGAGATTATCATACTAAGTGAAGTAAGTCAGAAAGAGAAAGACAAATACCATATGATGTCACTTATATATGGAATCTAAAATATGACACAAATGAACATATCTATGAAACAGAAGCAGACTCACAGACATAGAGAACAGACTTGTGGTTGCTAAGGGGGAAGGGGGGTGGGGGAGGGAAGGATTGGGAGTTTGGGATTAGCAGATGCAAACTATTATATATATGATGGATAAACAACAAGGTCCTACTGTACAGCACAGGGAACTATATTCAGTATCCTATGATAAACCATAATGTAAAAGAATATAAAAAAAGAATGTATATATGTGTATAACCGAGTCACTTTGCTGTACAGAAGAAATTAACACAACATTGTAAATCAACTATACTTCAATAAATTTTTCTTTTTAAAAAGCACAGATTTCTGGGCCCCACCCAGCTGATTCAGGTGGGACCCCAAAATTTACATATCTAATAAGTTCCTAAGTGATGAGATGATGCCACTGCTGCAGGCGGAGAAAGCAAACTTTGAGAACAACTGCCATATTCTTAAAACCTTTACCTCACTGAGTTTTTTCTCTACCTCACTGGCATCTCCCATAATACCCTGCACTTCTTGGCTGTCCTCCATCCTGCACCCCTCCCCTACCTCTCCCAGGTCTCCTGGGACGTGAGGCTCCATCCACACATTTCATGATCATATCCCCATGCCTCTCCTGAACCACACTATTCCATCCTCTGGTAAATGCCCTGAGGTTGCCCACCCACCTCCTGGCCACTCCCTTGTAGTCACTGGAGACTTTGGCACGTGGCTCCCCATCCTTCTCTTCACCTGAAGTCCTGTAATTGTCCTTAATGACTTCAGCATCCATGTGGAAGACATGTCCTAAATCTGGTTTCTCAGATCGCCAGTGCCGTCCCCCACTCACCTCAGCCACCACTCCCATTTACTGCCAGTAATTGGCTCCATTACCAAGGTCCTCAGTTCAGGCATCCCTCTCTCTGGCACAGTCTCTTTTCCTTCCAGCTTTCTGGTTTAACAGACTCCCTCTGACCCTTCTTGGACCTCACCAGCATCTCTACCTTCTCCTGATCCATCCTATTTCTCCTTCCCCATCCTATTTCTCCTTCCCCTTTCTTCATTCCCTCCTTACCCAACTTAGAGTCCACGATTCACCATTGCAACAGCGTTATTGTCTCAATTCCCTAAACTCTATTGCTGCTATATTTTCACTGTCTGGCAAAAGCCATGGATGAGCTCTGTGATCCACCTTCTCAGTGCTTCTTCCTGAGCAGTGGCTGGGGAGCGTCACTCAGGGCAGAAGGTTCCACTGCAAAGTCCAGGTCACCAGATGGACCCTCACCACCACCTGGCTGTCCTACTCATTTCTGTGGTCACCTCTCTGTACCATTCTCTGTAACAACTCTCTTCAACCTTCTCCCCAAGCTTCCAACACCCTCCCTTTACTTCACATACAGAATAGAAGTCATCGGATGGGGTCTCCCTTATCTTTTTCCTAATTGCATTGAGAGGGACCCAGGCTACTTTCAGGAAAAGGGTGGTAGTCTTGTGCTAGGTAGAGAGCATGACAAAACCAGGTTACAACCAATGCAGTTATTTTAAATGTTTCAACACAACAAATTAGTGCTTTTTAACATACCCACACAAATACAATGGCTATAGGTACAAATACATTTGGTAATAACATCATACGTCTAAATCTGAGGACCTTCCATCATCGCCCTCCACTTCCTAGACTTCTTTCCAGCACAGTAGTGGTGTCCCCCCACTTCCCCGTGGTTGCACATTGGAGTCACTTGGGGAAGCTGGCTGCACCTGCGGATCATTTGAATCAGAGCCTCTAGGGGAGGGCCCAGACGTCAGCATTTTCTAAGCTCCCCAGGTGATGCCAGCTTGCATTCGAAGCTGAGAAACCTACACTGTAGAAACTGCTCCTCCTCCGTCTATCCCCTCACTGTACTTCCTCTCCACTCCCTCCCTCTCCACTGGTTTACTCCTAAAAGCTTTTAGAGTCTGTCATACAGAGTGAAGTAAGTTAGAAAGAGAAAAACAAATACAGTATGCTAACACATATATATGGAATCTAAGGAAAAAAAAAAAAAGGTCATGAAGAACCTAGTGGCAAGACGGGAATATAGACACAGACCTACTAGAGAATGGACTTGAGGATATGGGGAGGGGGAGGGGTAAGATGTGACAGGGTGAGAGAGTGGCATGGACATATATACACTAGCAAATGTAAAATAGCTAGCTAGTGGGAAGCAGCCGCATAGCACAGGGAGATCAGCTCGGTGCTTTGTGACCACCTAGAGGGGTGGGATAGGGAGGGTGGGAGGGAGGGAGATGCAAGAGGGAAGAGATATGGGAACATACGTATATGTATAACTGATGCACTTTGTTATAAAGCAGAAACTAACACACCATTGTAAAGCAATTATACTCCAATAAAGATGTTAAAAAAAAAAAAAAAAAAGCTTTTAACCGTGCCCAAGTCTCTCCCACTTAAAAAAAATATTACCCTTGAACAACATGGGGGTTGGGGGTGCCCACCCGAGCCGTCCAAAACCCTCCTTTACAGTTGGCCCTCCGTATCCATGGTTCTGCATCCGCAGATTCAACCAATGCAGACCGTGTAGTACATATGTATTGAAAAATATCTGCATAGAAGCGGAACCGCGCATTTCAAACCCTTGTTATTGTTCAAGGGTCCACTGTATATACGCACACAAATAGCCTTTGACTCCCATCCCGCTGTCTGCTCCCTCCCACCCCAGGGCTCTTACCTGGAAGGTTCTCCTCCAGTTTTAAGCTGTACAGAGACTGGTGACTCCTAGTTCAACCCTTAGCACCACTTCTCAGACTTTCACATGCACTCGGATCACCTGGGCGATCTGGTTAAAATGCAGATTTAGATTCTGCAGGCCTGGGCTGGGGACTAAGATTCTGCATTTTACCAAACTTCTGAGTGCTGTATGCAGATATTGTGCTCAGTCTTCAAGCAGGAAAGCTTTATTTTATTTTTTACTTATTTTTTTAGTGGGAATTTATTTATTTATTTATTTTTTTGCTGTACCGCGTGGCATGTGGGATCTTAGTTCCCCGACCAGGGATCAAACCCAGGTCCCCTGCACTGCAAGTGTGGAGTCTTAACCACTGGACAGCCAGGGAAGTCCCAAGCAGAGAAGCTTTAGACCCCTGCTCAAGGTCTCCTTGGGAAAGCCTCCTCTGACCTTCCTAAACTCTATCCCCACCATCAGACACTCTCAGCTCGGCTTGTCTCCTTCCCAGCACTTAACCCTATTGCTATTTGACATTGTGCTTATGATTATTTTATCACAGCCTACTCCCCCAGAAAATAAGCCTTCCACGAAGGCATGGGACATTTCTGTCTGGGTTTGCTTGCCCTTGTGCTGCCATTGTGTTGCCTCACACAGTGCCTGGTACACAGCAGGTGCCCTATTTGTAAACAAATGTAAACCTTTGTAGGAAGTATGAAGGAATACATTGCTCAGTCAGTCAAAGGAGCAGTTCCCGCTTCTGCCCTGAAGTCCCAGGCCCTCTTTGTTCTCCTTTTAGCCCCTCACCTCCCTCTAGGCTCTGGCCCCCAAGACCAGGAGCTGAGAAAGTGATGCAGGATATGTTTGGGTTAAAAGTCTCTTCTCTGCCCCCAGGCATGACTTAACTCCCCCAGACAACCCAAAGGAAACAGGCCCAACAAATCTTTCTAGTTCCTCACCGGCAACTGATCTTTTTTGTTGTTATTATTGTTAAGTGTTGTGTGGAAAGGGTTAAAGCATTTACAGAAAGCGAAGGACCTCTCTCCAGCCCTCCATGACGACTCTTGAGATGCTCTGCAAAAGGTCAGATGTTTCCAGAATCTCAACAGACAGCCTGTGTCTGTTTAAAGGGAAAGACAACAAGTTCTCGGCCCCCAGCCAGCCCTCATGGGCAATTCTCGCCTGGCTCTGTAGGCAGCCAGCCAGATGCCTGGCCAAAGAGTACACCCACCCCCGCCCCCTCTAGATGGCTCTGGGCAGGCCAGAACTCTCCAACCCCCAGCCTGGAGTCCCTTCCCCTGGGGAAGGCTGGCATCTGACAAATAGGGCACGCATACCAACTGCTTGGGCCCGTGATGCACGAGGAATGGGGGGGGAGGGGCAACTTCGTGTGGACATTGAATCTTTTCAGCTGGAAGGGACTGTATTCTGACCCTGTCACCTTAGAGATGAGGCTCAGAGAGGGGTGGCTGTAAGGTAGTGTAAGAATATCCTAACCCAGTATCAGGAAACCTCGGTTCAGAATCCAGTTCAGGTGCCCTGAGCTGTGGGATCTCGGGCACAATGTGGGTCCTTTCTATGTGTCTGTATCTATTTGTAAAAAGTTTGTACAAATACCTCCCACCCCAGGTAGCTTGCCCAGGGTCACACACAGCACAAACCAAGGTTTTCCGACTCCCAGCCAAGGGCCCAGTCCCCTCCAGAGGTGAGCAGACTACCTTAAGCACTGATTGATAATGAAAAGTTGCTGAAGACACAGTTAAATAGGGACTTCCCTGGTGGCGCAGTGGTTAAGAATCTCCCTGCCAATGCAGGGGACACGGGTTTGAGCCCTGGTCCGGGAAGATCCCACATGTCGTGGAGCAACTAAGCCCGTGCGCCACAACTACTGAGCCTGCGCGCTACAGCCCGTGCTCCGCAACAAGAGAAGCCACCGCAATGAGAAGCCCGCGCACCGCAACAAAGAGTACCACCACACCCCACTCGCCACAACCAGCAAAAGCCCTCGCACAGCAGCGAAGACCCAACGCAGCCCAAGATAAATAAATTAATTAATTTAAAAAAAAGAGACACAGTTAAATAACTTTGTCTTTTATTACTTAATCATGTTCTTTGCACAAACAAAAAAAAATTCATATTCCCACCCCCTGGAGGAAATAACTGCTAATATTCCGGCATTTATCCTTTTGCAATGTCAAAGCATATATAAGGTATATATTTGTATACTTTTTTTTTTTTTTTAGCCATGCAGTGCGGCCTGTGGGATCTTCCCCAACCAGGGATTGAACCTGGGCCCTTGGCAGTGTAAGTGCAGAGTCCCTAACCACTGGACCACCAGGGAATTCACTATATACTTTTTCAACAATGAGATCAGAGGAGATCGATCTATCTATCTATCTATCGATCATCTATCTATCTACACTTTTATATACATATTGCTCTTTTCCATATAACTTTTCAGTGGACAATAGACATCCTTTCATGTCTAGATATAGTTGGATAAATGAAGCATTCTATAGTTTGTTTAATCCCCTATGTCTAGACATTTAGGTTTTCAATTTTTCATTATGAGCAATAAAAATCCATCTTTATTCACTTGTTCTGTTATTTTCTTAGGATAAATTCCTCACTGTGGACTGTTGGATTAAAGCGTCTGTGTATTTTTAAGGCTTCTGATACATGCTGCCAGATTATCCTCTAGAAAAGCTGTGATGATTGTTATTTCTTCAAACAACATATTTATATATGAAGGCTGGTCCTTCTTTAACTAGAAAGCTATTCTCTTCAACAGCACACTCAGCTTTGGGAAGACAAGGGTGGGAAGAAGCAGAGCCCAGATCGACTGAACAGGGCTGGTTGACGCAGGGCAGCTGTTTTGCACCTGATCCACTGCTGCATCTCAGCAGGCAGCTACTGCTGGGGCCAATAAGATGCTCCTCTCTCCCAGCCCACAGCACAGCTGGGGCCATGGGATACACGAAAAACTGGTCCAGATATTGCCCTAGAAAACTCTGATAGGGACTTCCCTGGTGATTCAGTGGTTAAGACTCCTGTGCTCCCAGTGCAGGGGGCATGGGTTTGATCCCTGGTCGGGGAACAAAAATCCTGCATGCCGCAGGGTGTGGCCCCCCCAAAAAACTCTGATAGATGGAAAGGGGCTATCTTTTCCCATATTTCTTTGTACACCCCACCTCCAGCCCTCTAAACAACCACCCTCAAGTACTCTTTATTTCCTAGTTAGACATCACTACTTTTGTAAGCTACTGTTTATTAAAGGTTTCATTTACACTACTACATTTCATGCCTGCATTGGCCCAGGAAGCAGGTACAGGAGAGAAAACTGAGTCTTGGGCAGATCAAGCATCTTGTCTAAGGGAACCCAGCAGGTGAATAACCTACTTGGGATTCAAAGCTAGGTCTGTCTGACTAACAAACCTGTGTTTTATTTTTAAATTACTGTAGAACTACTATGTATATCAATGTAAACACGAAGGCTTGGAAGGATGCAGCTGGTTTGGGGTGGGTGGTAGACATTACCAGGGCTCACCAATATTTCCAGCTCCCTTCTTTTTCTGGATACATAGGAGGACTATACTTCCATACTGTCTGGAAGTTAGGTGTAGCCACGTGACTTGCTCTGGCCAGTGAAATGTGAGGGAAGGTGACACGTGTCCCTTCTGGGGGAGGCATTCAAGAACCAGTGTGCAGTTCTCATGCATTCTTCCCTTGCAGTGGTGAGCCCTGAAGCCTCACGTTGGGATGGTGGCATCATAAGAGTTTAATGATGACTAAGGTGCTGACTACAAAGTGCTGAGCCTATGCAAGCCACGTTGGGAATTTAAGCATGGGCAAGAAAGAAATCTTGGTTGTTTTAAGCCAGAGATGTTTAGAGGTGTTTGTTACCACATCATAACCTAGCCTATCCTGACTGCTGCAAGTGGTGATGGGGAGTTTCATGTCTTAGTCTAAATTTTTCTGTAGTTTTTATCCTTTGAGAAGATATCCATTTATAATTTAAAAAATAAGAGTCGTGGGACTTCCCTGGTGGTCCAGTGGCTAAGACTCCATGCTCCCAACGCAGGGGGCCCGGGTTCCATCCCTGGTCAGGGAACTAGATCCCACATGCCACAACTAAGAGTTTGCATGCCGCAACTAAAAGATCCCACATGCCACAACTAAGAGTTTGCATGCCGCAACTAAAAGATCCTACATGCCACAACTAAAGATCTCGCATGAGCACTATTTACAATAGCCAGGACATGGAAGCAACTTAAGTGTCCATCGACAGATGAATGGATAAAGAAGATGTGGCACATATATACAATAGAATATTACTCAGCCATAAAAAGAAACGAAACTGAGTTATTTGTAGTGAGGTGGATGGACCTAGAATCTGTCACACAGAGTGAAGTCAGTCAGAAAGAGAAAAACAAATACCGTATGCTAACACATATATATGGAATCTAAAAAAAAAAAAGGTTCTGAAGAACTTAGGGCTAGGACAGGAATAAAGACGCAGATGTAGAGAATGGACTTGAGGACATGGGGAGGGGGAAGGGTAAGCTGTGACAAAGTGAGAGAGTGGCATGGACATATATGCACTACCAAATGTAAAATAGATAGCTAGTGGGAAGCAGCCGCATAGCACAGGGAGATCAGCTCCGTGCTTTGTGACCACCTAGAGGGGTGGGATAGGGAGGGTGGGAGGGAGACACAAGAGGGAGGGGATATGCGGATATATGTATGCGTATAGCGGATTCATTTTGTTATACAACAGAAACTAGCACAACATTGTAAAGCAATACTCCAATAAAGATGTTAAAAAAAAAAAAAAGATCTCGCACGCCGCAACTAAGACCAGCGCAGCCAAATAAATAAATAAATAAATATTAAAAAAAAAAGTCATAATACACATTCACACAATTGGGAACATAATATACACCCTGCTATGAAACGTCCCTCTTATTCTTAAAACTAACCATTTCCTATGTCACTTTACCTAAGTCTACTTCATTCCTTTTTTTTTTTTGGCCGCACAGCGACACACAGGATCTTAGTTCCCCAACTAGGGATCGAACCGGGGCCCCTTGCAGTGGAAGCACACAGTCTTAACCACTGGACCACCAGGGAAGTCCCTACTTCATTCTTTTTAACAGCTGTATAGTATTCTATTCTCTGAATATACCATAATGTTTTACAACTGACCACTATTGACAGACATATAGGTTGTTTTTGGTTATTCACAAAATACATGCTCTAAGCTACGGCTAGGCTGTTGCAACATTTCTGGGAAAGGAAGGACTACTATTTACTTTCCCTTTTTGGTTCATATCTTGTCGTTAGTTAGTTTACAGCCTGAGCTCAGCACTCAAGAGGGCTGTGGGCACCTCCTAGAGAGAGATGAATAAGCCAAGGGTGCCTGCACCCTTCTCAGGATGTACAGATGCGGAGGCTGGTGAGAGCCTGTGCGTGTGCATGTGTGAAGGCTGGGAGCTGGCCTGGGAGAGCAGGGCAGGGAAGCACGTACACATGCAACTTGGGCTGGACTGATCCTGACTCATAGGTTCAGGCAGATAAGTTAACGGCCTGGAAACTCCAGAGCTCTCTGACTGAGTTCTGACTCACTCAGACAATTATCCATAAACAAGTCCTCTCACTTCTCAGTTTTCTTCTGAGAGCCACTACACAATCTTTGGGAAGGGCTGTGACATTAATCGTTTGGAGTCTGAGAAAGATGAGAGCTGTTCAAAGAGAGTACCAAGAAGATTATAAGTGCTGGCCTCATTCATAGGAAGATGTCTAATTACTCCTTATTACATTCGTATTTTGAATGGCCCCCAAGTAGAGGGTCCAATAGTGGCTGACACAGGTTTTCCTGCATTCCATTCCCAGAGTGATTTGACCGAAAACATTGGTCACGTGTCTATCAAGAGCTCTTCCCATTCCTTTCTCTTCAATGGCTTTCCTCAATTCCTTTTTAAGATGAAAACAGCTTTATTATTATTATTTCTGATTATAAAGGAAACGCTTCCTCAGACAATACCAAAAAGCATAAAAAGAGAGTGGAAATCACCCAGCAGGCCATCACCAGAGAGGCCACTATTGACATTTTGGTTTCTTTTCTTTTTTTAATGTTTATTTATTTTTATTTATTTATTTTTGACTGTATTGGGTGTTAGTTGCAGCACTCGGGATCTTTCATTGCGACGCACGGGCTTCTCTCTATTTGTGGTGCGCAGGCTTAGTTGTCCCATGGAATGTGGGATCTTAGTTCCCCGATCAGGGATTGAACCCGCATCCCTTGCATTGGAAGGCAGATTCTTAACCACTGGACCACGAGGGAAGTCGCACTATTGACATTTTGAAGTACATCTTTCCAAACTGACTCTATGTACGCCTGCACGGCCACATAGGCACATACAAATCAAGTTACCAATCAGTATAGTCCTCCTTTGGAGGAGCCGCCATGTATTCCATCGTAAGGGTGCAGCTGGAAGCCTCTCATCTCCTCCCTCTCTTGCTGCAAGACCTAGCAGAAGGCCATGGCAGGACTTTAATAAACTCTTAATGAGCTTAATAAAGGCATCTAAAGATGGCCTTAGGATTTGAACCATTTATGCCTTGAAGAACTCCATCTTCCGTGCAGCTGGAAGTGAATTCACATGCAGATGAGCATGGTGGGCAGGACACTCTGCTGGGAGTCAGGCCAGCTGGTTCTACAGCTGAGTTCTAGACCTGCCTTTGCCACCTTCCTGGTGGGCAAGTCCCTTTGTCTCTCTGAGCCTCATCTGCAGTTGAATATATGTGAAACTGGGTGTGACATACGACTATGCAGAGTACGAAGTACTATGTACTTACACACTAAGCACTAGGTACTAGGTACTATTTAGAGGCACTACTAAAGAGCAGGGAAGAAACTGGGGTTTCTCAGCCAAGAAAAAGGGCAAATTTTAGAGTTCCCCTGAATATGACTTAAGGGTAACACATATATCATAGAGTTCTAGAAAAACTTAGAATCAACTATACTTCAATAAAAAAATTTTTTTTAATAAAATAAAATGAGATAAAAAAAGAAAAACCAAGCAGAAAAGAACCTAGGAGATCAGAGTACTACCCCCTCACGCAATAATTCTGAATATCTGCGCATCTGTAACATGACCTAATGGAAAAATGGGTTCGGAATGTGGGTTTTTCTCTTTTAAGGCATTCTCATGTCTGGCTTGGAGTACTGGAAAGAGCTTCCTAAGTGTCCAGTCCTGGGTCAGCACCTATGACGCATATGACTTTAGGCAAGTTCCTTAAGCCTCTGGGAGCCTCGATTTTCTCATCTATAAAACGGGGCTTCTGATCTTGCCCTACCTGTCTTACAGGTAGGTGTGACATGAGGTTTAAATAAGGCACCGCGTGTGAAAGTGTTTTGGAAATCTAAAGTGACTTCACACCTGCAAAGCTGCCTCACTGTAGCTCTGGTCCACTGCCCAGAGCGGAGAGGCGTGAAGGGAATGGCCACCAAGACCCTCGTTCAAAAGTGGGTCTTACAGGGACCTCCCTGGCGGTCCAGTGGTTAAGACTCTGTGCTTCCACTGCAGGGGGTTAGGGTTCGATCCCTGGTTGGGGAACTAAGATCCCGTATGCCGCGCAGCGTGGCCAAAAATTAAAAAAAAAAAATTTTTAAAGTGGGTCTTACAGAAGGGGCCATCTTGAGAGAGCCCCTGAGCACCAGAGATTGCACTGGAGCTGCGGAGGCAGCAGAAGGAAAGGCAGGCAAGGCCCTTTCCTCATGGAGCTTAGATTCCCGCGGAGAGACAGACAATAGGAAGGGAGACAAATAAAAACAAGGTAGCTTCAGAGAGAGGTGAGTGCTCTGAGTGAAATGAAACAGGATGAGGCTGTTAAGGAGGGATGGGGCTAGATGAGGGGGTGACCAAAGAAGGCTTCCCGGAGGAGGTGGCACCTGAGAACTAGGACGTGAGTGACAAGGACAGCCACAAGAAGACCTGGAGCACGAAGTGTTCCAGTGCAAAAGGACAGCTAGTGCAAAAGCCCCGAGGCAGGAATAAATTCCTGTTCAAGGAACTTCGAGAAGCTGGTGGTTTGGAGCTGCAGGGGGAGAGGGCAGGCGGGGCAGCGGGCCAGGGCTTGCAGTGGGTTTTCAGGAGAGGCTAGTGAGACATGATCTAGTTTGTGTTGAACTAAGATCAGCCTGCATTGGGTTGGAAGTTCCATCTCTTACGTGCCATGTTGGGGGCCCCAAGAAATTTTTAGGGCTTTCAAGGGCTTTATCCAGGAACCAGCCAACCTCCTAAACCTACATACTATGAAAACTGAGAGGCAGAGAGAAAGGCCACTTGCCTAGGGGGCCCCACTGCTCCCTTCCTGGGGCTGGCATTCAAGCCCAGGTCTCTGATCCTGGTCCCTGAGGCCCAGCTTCTCCCCCCAGGGCCACCCCACCAATGCAGGATGGGAGGGGGTTCACTGAGGCCGCAGAGCTGGAAGATGGGCCCAGTGCCCCAAGGCTTCCAGCTTCAGCCAGTGAGATCCCAGGGCTGGGCTCCAGAAAGGAAGGGCATAGCCCAGCTGGGCCTCGTCCTGCATCACTAGGCCCAGTGCTCAGCCCTCAGCTGGCAGTGGAGGGGAGCGGTGGTCAACTCCAGGAGCTCAGCCAGCCAAGAGCAACCTGATTGAGCAGGAAATGGGCCTGCAGCCAGACAAAGCATCAGCCAGCACCTGGAGGCTTTGTTCCCTTTATTCCCGTTGCAGACTTTCTCAGGCACCTGCAGCTGGGCCTCAGGAGCACCAGGGCCAGGAAGGGGCTCCAATGGGATCTGGTTCTTCTGCAACAGGGAGTGCCCTGACTTGTGACCCGGAGGGAGGTCTCATGATATAATAACAACAACAATAGGTCCACTTACTATGTGCAAGAGACATTTCATTTAACCCTCACAACAAACCCACGAGGCATGTACTATTATCATCTACATACTACAGATTATGAAATGGAGGCACATGGAGATAAAGTGACCTGTGCAAGGTCACACAATATAAGGAAGTGAAAACAGTATGGGCTTTGGAATCAATGAATCCCAGCCCTATTTGCCTCTATGACCTTCGGCAAGGTATTTAAAAATTTCCAAGCTTGTCATCTTATTCTGATCTCAGAGGACTGCAGTGCCGATTAAATGATTTGAGATATGCAAAGCCTCTGGCGCATGGCTCTCCATCCAGACAAGTCTTTCTGTCCTCCTCCCCACTTCCCATAACTCTGTGACCTTGGCATGTTACCACCACTGAGCCTCAGTTTCCTCATCAAAGAAATAGGTACAATGACATTATGCAATAGGGCTGTTGAAATCCTGATGCTCTCCTGAGAGGCATGCCTCATCTTTTGAAAAGGCCCCATTCCTGAGACCTTTCAAGGAAGGTGCCATTTTACAAAATTGCCGTCTTTGCTTTCTATCAAAATAAACAAAGAAACACAAATAGAAAAACCAGTCTTAGAGCCATTCCCCATTTGAGACAAAAAGCCAGTATTACGCACACTGCTGGGCTTAGAAGGTTTTCTCAGAAGGAAAAACAGAAGTGACAGCTCAAGTCATAACATGGCTACCAGGATTCTCTCTAGTTCCACACCCTGGGACAGACGACACCACCCACAGCAGCGGCAACAAGACGGACAGTTGTAGGCTCATGCAAAGTACCAGGGAAGATCCACCAGGGATTTCAGCCAAAAACAAGACAAAACACTAAACTCCTTTTCCTATAAATCAGCCAATATTTTTCAAGTTCTTGTTATGAGTAAATGCTTCTTACCCCCAATAACAGGGAATATACGTGAAAACATAGGTACCACCACTGTTGTAGATACACATCAAGGTGGTGGTCCCAGCTCTTCCCAAGGGCCATGCCTGTTTCTCTCAATCATCTTTTGGGGGATAAACTGCTCTTTCTCTGGTCCAACTCAGCCATTCATGTAAGGGCTGCCAATCAGTCTACATCACTGCCCCTGGTCACAGTGATTGGTCCAGGAGAAGGGTGTGATCCAGAAAAACAAGGCTATCAGAGCTTTTACCAGGATTTCAAAATTGGAGCTGGAGAGGAAAATCCTGTTCCTCTTGGATTGGTGAGCTCGAAGGATATAAATCCGGACCAATGACAGCGATTTTCTGGATGCAGAAAGCCTGTTTGCAAAAAACAGGGGATGAAGACCACAAAGAGAGAAGCCATGATGAGTAGCAGGGTGTCCTGACATGATAATCTCAGATTCCTGTCATCCCTAAGGCAGGCTCAACCCTTCCTGCCCATCTGCTGGTGGTGTGTTTCAATGAGCCAATAAGTTCCTTCCCATACCTTGTGAGTTATGAGTCCTGCCTAACCCAGCCACCAGGCATTGTGTGGTAATAAACACAGCAGTTCAGTAGGAGAGATGTCACAGGCAGGACTTGATGACTTGCCAAGTGAAAGTTTTAGGCAATCTGGGCTGTGAAGGCAGAGACAAACAAGATTACCTGATTCATTCAAATCAACAAACATTTACTGAGCCCCTACTTATGCCAGGGACAGTATTAGGCATTCAGGATATAACAGTGAATGGGACAGACTAAGTGCTTTCCCTCACTTTGGAGTAATCAGAAGGGACTTCCTGGAGCTGGGGAGGTTGGAGGAAGTCACTGAGGGATGGTAAAATCTGGCCAGGCAGAGAGTGAGGGGGAGAAAAGCATGAATAAAGATATGGAGGCATAAGATTCTTGTCCGTGAAGGCACATTGTCTTGTATCTCCATGGTGCCTGGCTACTGCGGGCACTCAGTACGTTTTGTTTTTTGTTTTTGTTTTAATAAATTTATTTATTTTTGGCTGCGTTGGGTCTTTGTTGCTGTGCGCGGGGTTTCTCTAGGTGCGAACGGGGGCTACTCTTCATTGCAGTGCACGGGCTTCTCAATGCGGTAGCTTCTCTTGTTGTGGAGCACGGGCTCTAGGCGTGCGGGCTTCAGTAGTTGTGGCACGCGGGCTCAGTAGTTGTGGCTCACGGGCTATACAGCACAGGCTCAGTAGCTGTGGCACACGGGCTTAGTTGCTCAGCGGCATGTGGGATCTTCCCAGACCAGGGCTCGAATCCACGTCCCCTGCGTTGGCAGGCAGATTCTTAACCACTGAGCCACCAGGGAAGTCCTGTTTTTTTAAAAAAATAGGAATAAATGAGGTAATACATGTAAAGATCCTACATTTTTTAAAAAAAATTATTTTATTTATTTTCTTTATGTTTTTGGCTGCGTCGGATCTTAGTTGTGGCACACAGGGTCTTCGTTGAGGCATGCAGGATCTTTTCGGGCTTCTCTCTAGTTGTGGCGTGTGGGCTTTCTCTCTCTAGTTGTGGCGCATGGGCTCCAGAGTGCGTGGGCTCTGTAGTTGTGTCGTGCAGGCTTAGTTGCCCCATGGCATGTGGGATCTTAGTTCCCCAACCAGGGATTGAACCCGCGTCCCCTGCATTGGAAGGCAGATTTTTTTACCACTGGACCACGAGGGAAGTCCCTGTTTTTGTTTTTAATATTTATTTATTTATTTGGCTGCGCCAGGTCTTAGTTGCAGCACGTGGGATCTTTTTTTTTTTTGAGTTGCGGCATGCGGGATCTAGCTCCCTGACCAGGGATGGAACCCGGGTCCCCTGCACTGGGAGCGCGGAGTCTTACCTGCTGGACCACCAGGGAAGTTCCTCAATACATGTTTATTGCATGGTATGCATAAGTGAATGAATACGTGAGTGAAGTAAAGTGCAAGTCATTTGGGGGAAGAGCAGGTCATTCAGCTTGGCAGGAGAAGAGCTACTTTTAGAGAAGGCAATGTTGAGGAAGGCAGATTGAAGCCAGACCACAGAGGATCTTGCTGAAAAGTGTGGACTTGGCCTGGGCCACACCACACAGTCCTAATTCTGGCAGGGCTCAGAGGAGCTGGCCGGGCAGGACAGTGGATCTCACAGGCCCCGTGTGGCCCCCACCTCTGTTGTGGTTGCCACACCCATGCTCTCTCAGCCTCGCCAGCCAGGCTCTGCCCAACACCCTAACCAGCACCCCAGCTACCCAAGGTCATGCCCCAGACACCACCGCCCTTCTGGCTCCTGGGTGAAGCTGCCAGCACATCACTCCTGCCCAGTCTGTAATTTAAACATGACCTCCTCCCAGCCTGACTGCTCGTCGCCTTCTGCACCCCAGACGTACCCGCTGCAGGAGCTGCCCAAAGAGGAGAAGAGGTCTGGTGTCCATTGAGCCCCTGACCTGGGCTACAGGGAGGGGCTTGAAGTCCCAGCTAGGCTGAGCCTGGGCACAGCTGGGGTCACCAGAGTCGGCTCCTGAGCTCAGAACTAGGGACACCATGCCCCCTCGTGGCCAGGAGACAGCCAGCACCTTGGTCTTCCCGGACTACGACATATTTACACCTTTACTTTACTTTAGGGAAGTTTTAAAAAAGGAAATACATTTCTGAAAAGCTGAGAACACAAATCACATAAGTTAGGTTGATATCTCAAGGAAACTCATAGTAAGACTTCTAGAAAAAGCTATTTCAGATTTTCCAACGCCAAAGCAAATTTTTCTGACTCTAATTTCTTTTACGTTTATCTGCTAAAGCAGGAGGATGGGATGTCTGAAAATTGTTGTTTTCGGTATTTTCCAGTTCTATGAAGAGTCTTCCCAGGTTAATATGTTCCGTGAGGTTACGGAACATGCCTTCCACTTCTTTTGTGATTCTCACAGCCCTGTCAGGGCAAGTGGATACCTCGTCCATAAAATAAATTGTGAGAGTAAAGAGCTCTTCTCTACACATTTCTCAGCTTTGAAAACTCAGCTTTTCACCTGCATAGTGTTTGTCTGCAATGGGGGCACACCTCTGAGCACTGGTGATATTAACTTATTTACAAGCATTTTTGTCTACAATACGTAATGCCCTGTATTAGGTGCTCATTGTTATTGCTGGTGGTAGTGTTTGTGGAGGAGGAGGATGGAGATTGAAAAAAAAAACTACAAGACAGATCCTGATCTCAGGGGCTGTATCCACCTTAGACAGGATATACACACATGACACAACTTGCAAACAATCACAAATTAACAGCAGGGTATAAACTAAACATACATGTGCTGAGAGCAGTAATCAGAGTGGGTGGAAGGCTGATGGCAGGACACTTGCTGGAAATATGGTCTGATAGGAGTCTTGAAGAATGCCAGGCCCGAAGACTGAGGCCTTCTGGGGCTGGATAGTTGTCAAGAAGGAGGCCAGCATCTACACAACTTTGGAGATACAACCATTATGCCTCCAAGGCATGGTGGCCTACCTGGCACCTCCTCTCACTGTTCCACCCTTGCCAAAGACCCCACACTCCTTCCCACCCTCCTGCTCCTATCATTGGGTTGCCACATGGTCAAACATGAACCACTACCAGGGATACCTGGCCCACATGTACACCTCTTACTGCCTCTAGCTGACCCAAAGCTATACCTGGGGGCATCAGAGTACCCCTTGCCAGTACAACCTCGGTGAGGTTCTACTGATTATGCCTTTGTCCTGCCTCCGTCTTAGAAGGGAGCCAACCAAGTTTTTTGGATCCCCAGAGTCATGAAGTCTCCCAATCCCAGAAGCCAGGTATTCTCACTCTCATGGCAGCGAACACTTGGGCAGGACTGATGCAGGCCTATACATGGATGGGGCTGTAGTACACTACAGGTGGTAGCCATGCACTCTGACTGTGAATAGCCTGGAAGTTTGCTCCAGTCATTGGGTTCAGTATAGAGGTCAGGGGTTATGAAATGCAATACATGAAGTGGTGTAGCTTGAGGGCAGGAGTCAACTGTTTTAACCACATCTCAGACCAGGAAGGTCATTAGTGAGGAATGTTGGGTGCGAGGATTGAGAGATTCCACTGGGTCTGTCCATTCTTCACTAGTAATTTTTCAAAAGACAAAGAGAATGCTAATTGATTCATTTTAGTAGGGTACAGAATTGCCACACAGTTTGGAAATCTTCAGGAACTAGAAAGTTGCCCAGTGAATAAGAAATTCAAATAAAGACAATCAAATGAACCAAATAGCTGAAGACATCAGGTCAAGAAAGCCCAAGGCAGTCATCTTATCACCCCAAGTTCCAACTTTTTAGGATCATCTCTACATTGGATTCCACCAGGCCTTTTAACCACTCAGGATGCAGCCCCTTCTCATGACTATAAGGATTGTATATTACCCTAGACAGTTGCCCACCCACCGCTTTTGGAACAGCTTGTGGCCCTTTCTCTGGGAGGGATTTTGCTGTCATTGATGACCTCAGCATTTGGACCTGTACCTGTTTGGATTTGGCTAGTCCCTGAATGACCCAATTAGACTCTGTGATCTGGCTTCTGGACAGAACAACTTTGCTCCTGGGCTCAGGGTGGGGGGCAGGGCATCATTTGGGGTATTTTTGGCTCTAGGTAACAGAAACCCTACTCAAGCTGGTTCAATCAGTGAGGACATTTATTGTGTCATTTAATAGGAAGTCCCACGAGAGGGTGGTTTCCAGGTAAGCTGATACAGCATCTCAGTGAGGACATAAAGACCTCAGTTCACGTGTTCCTTTGTTCACTCCTTCCCTGACATAGGAGATTGTGCCATTTTGCCCTTCATGCATGAGAGTCCCTGCTTCCTCACAGCCCTACCAACAGAATGTATTGTCAAACATTTGGATTTTTGCCAATCTGATAGGTGAAAAGTGGTGTAACAGTGTTATTTCAATTTTAATCGCTCTTACTATGAGTGAAGTTGAGCATTTTTTCCTATGCTTAAGGGCTACTTACTTGTTTTTCCTTTTCTGTTAACTTTGTCTTCACCTACTTTGCTCACTTTCCATTTGGGTTGTTGACCTTGGACGCAGGGTTTTTTCCATCTCTCCGCTCTGGCCTTTTTAGTGCTTGCTTCCTGCTCAGGCTAGAACCAAGATGGCAGCAGCAGTTCTAGACATTGAGATGTTCAGAAATTAGGTTTGTCACTTTCTGTTTGTGGCTAAGCCAGTTCCACTTCCCAACCCCCTTCTCCCTTTCCTGTTTCTTCTTTGTTTTTGTTTGTTTTTTTGGCCTCGCCGCGCAGCTTGCGGGATCTTAGTTCCCTGACCAGGGATCGAACCCGGGCCCCCTGCAGTGGAAGCACCGAGTCCTAACCACTGCACCGCCAGGGAATTCCCATCCTGTTTCTTCTTTGGACAAGAAGAGCTAAAAACTGACTTTCCCAGTTCGCTTTGCAGCAAGGAGCAGCCACGGGACACAGTCCTGCCCAATGAGACGGAAGTGGGAGAGTACGAGGGAATTTCTGGCACAGGTGTCACTGGATAGCCCCTTTCTTCCTGCCTTAACATGGACACAATGGCTGGAGTGGCAGCCTTCTTGACACCATAAATGAAAGACAAAGACAGTCACAGAGATGTTGATCCTAATATTATTGGAGCCACCAAACCGACACCAGGAACCACCTACCTCCAGACTTTGTACACAGCTCATTAAATATCTTCACTCTTAAACTATTATTTGTCAGGGTGTGGGCGGAGGGGGGTGTGTTCTCTTACTCGCTGATGAACACATTCCTAACCGGTACACTGTGCCTTTCTCCTAGGAGGGAGAAAACTTCCCAGAAGTCACCCTTCCCCTTTCCCTGGACTTCCCCTCAGGACATTGGTCAGATTGGGTCACATGTTCTTTCCTGAACCAATCACCTCAAGGGGCATAGGATTCCCTTTAGGCCAATGGGGTCACTCCTGGGGTGGGGGCAACGTTCACTGAGGCATACGGATACAGGGAAGAGAGGTGGAAACCAGAGGCAGGAGGATGGTGGCATTTTTAGAAAGGAAGGGGTGAGAAATGGCTGCTGGGTGGACAGGCAGTGGCGTCTCCTGCAGTGAGTGAAAGAGTGGCCTCAGCTCGGGGCTGCGCCCGGGGGAGTGACTTGTGTCTCACCTGCATGGACCTGCTGCCCAGTCACACTGCTCTAGGGCATTGCCAGGCTCTACCTGGGTGCAGAGGTTTGCGACCTGTCTCACCTGTTGGGCAGCAAAGTCCTGTAAACCACGAATGCACAGTTACATGAGCTACATATACCTCTCTCAATGAGGTCAAAGAAGTGGTTGTATTTCCTGAAAACAAAAACAAATTTTCCTTAATAAACGAATAGATTATACCAGTTTATAAACTCCATGAGGGCAGGGGTGTGTATTTCTTGGTTTTCTGCTGTACCCCAATCCCTAGCAATTGATTAAAAATGTTGAACAGGACAGAGGCTTTTTTTTTGGCCGCACCTCGCAGCATGCACCCCCTGCAGTGGAAGCTCGGAGTCTTAACTCAATGTTTGAAGTCTCCACTTTCTTTCCTTTTAAAATCGGGAATGGCCTTTTGACCCTCTCCAACCTTCCAGCTCATTTTCTGTTGTAATATCTCAAAAACCACAGGCAGTGACTCAGAGTCCCATTTCCCAGGGGCAGGGATATAATTACTCCAGGCCAAAGAACATTATTTCAAGGAGCCAGGAGCTCATTTACAAACTCTCTAACCCACCTTGGGCTAGCTAAGAGCTAGTTCCTCCCGACGGTACTCACTCACACACACACTTCTCCTCCAGGTCTGAAAGGCAAAGGCCCCATCGCCTGATGGGTTCCCACCTTCCAGCATTCCGCCCCCAGCATCTAGCAGCAGGCCTGCTCTTTCTTTCATCTCCTTGCTCTGAAGAGAACTAAAAGCTCCTTTTCATTGTTCTCCCTGGCAGTATCCTATTACATTTATTTCCTCCATTATAAAAAGTAATATAAACTCATTTAAGAAAATGTAGAAAATCCAGCTAAGTAGGAAGGAGTAAGGAAAAATAACGTACTGCTCCCTTTACCTAAGGTCAAGCACAGTCAACATTTCAGTGCCAGAAACTAACACAACATTGTAAATCAACTATACTCCAATAAAAATTAAAAAAAAAATCCCAGTCACACCCTTAAAAACAAAACATTTCAGTGCCTTACGGAAGCTATTCCGACAGGTCTCCCTTATCCTTATATGCCTTCTTTTTACAATTTCCTTCTAAATCTAAGCTCTAATGATGAACAGTTTGTATACCCTCCTACAGTACAATTCTAGAATCATTGTGAATGTGCACAAAGATTTAATCCACAGCACCCCCCAGCACAAGGGATGTTTTCTCCAGAAACAGGTGACCATGTAGAACATGGCATGACCAGGTAGGGATGCTCGGATAAGGCCATTCCTGGCAGCAGCTTGTACAAGCCCAGAAAAGGTGTGAGATGTGCCCCTCATTATTACAGTCATGCTCTTTGGGGAGGAGGGGGTAGAAGTGGAGACAAAGGGGTAGGCTTTCACTTTCACTTTATATACTTCACAAAAAACTACGAAAAAGAATGATTTTTGCAGAGATTATTACCTTAGTGTCTTCATCTCTGGAAATGTTCTATGGTGAACATATGTTGCTTTGGTAATCACAGAAATATAACACATGTGTTATGGGCTGAATCGTGTCCCTCAAATCTGTATGTTGAAGTCCTAACCCCCCGTACCTCAGAATGTGTCTGTATTTGGAGACAGGGCTTTTAAAGAGGTAATTAAGTGAAAATAAGGTAATTAGGGTGAGCCCTAATCCAATATGACTGGTGTCCTTATAAGAAGAGGAGATTAGGACACAGATGCTCATAGAGGGAAGCCCAGGGAGGAAATGGCCATCTGCAAACCCAGAAGCCTCAGGAGGAGCCAACCCTGCCAACACCTTGATCTTGGACTTCTAGCCTCCAGAACCATAAGAAAATAAATTTCTGTTGTTTAAGCCACCCAATCTCTGGTACTTTGTTATGGCAACACTAGCAAACGAATATACTGTGTAATTATAAAGAGAGAGAAGGCAATAAAACAAGCTCTTGGCTTTTCAGATTTTCACACTGAAGGTTATCGCTGGTCATGAGAAACGCACAGCTTCAGGAATTACTTTTTTTTTTTTTTTTAGCTGTGCTGCACAGCATGTGGGATCGTATTTCCTCGACTAGGGTTCAAACCCGTGCCCCCTGCAGTAGAAGCGCAGAGTCTTAACCACTGGACTTCCAGGAAAGTCCCTCCTTTGAACTTTTCAAAGCGGATTTAACCTTCAGTGTGGGACGCAGGTAGCCACGCCCTTTCCTTCCCTGGAATGCACTGCAGTGTGAGATGATGTCTCCCAAGTTTTCGCTCCACGTAGGTTCAGATCCCACTGGGACCACCTACAGGGCAAGACCGTTTAGGCTCTCTTATCCTCAGTTCCCACTCTGTAAAGCAGAGAGAATAAGAGCAGGCAGCCTTTTTCTTTAAGTCCTAAGGGAGATGAGACACGTAATGGTGACAGCAGAGCACAGCGGTTAGGAGACCAGATCCCCAGCCCACACTTGCTGAACTTGGTGGTTCAGGTCCTGGCTCAGCCACCTTCCTCCTGGGTGGCCTTGGGCAAAGTGCTTCTGCCCTCTGTAAAGTGAGGATTACAAAAGCATGATGATGGGGACTAAGTGCATTAATGTATCTAAAGTACATATATTGAGAATTAATATATCTAAACTACTCTGTCTAGTAGAGTAGCCATCAGCCACCTGCACCCGTTGAGCACTTGAAATGTGGCTCCTTCAAACTGTGATGTGCCGTAAGTGTAAATTCACGTCGGATTTTGAAGACTTAATAAGAAAAGAGATTGTGAAACATCTCACTGATAATATTTTGCATCTTTTAGATTAAATAGAATATATTTTACAGTTAATTTCACTTAAAAAAAAACTTTTTAAAATACAGAGCAGTTACTAATTTTCCCCTGGGTATCACCCATGTGTACATTAGGTATACATATTACTAACTTCTGTTTATATTTCTTATTTATTTATTTATTTATTTATTTATTTTTGGTTGCATCAGGTCTTAGTTGCAGCAGGCAGGCTCCTTAGTTGCGGCTCGCTGGCTCCTTAGTTGCGGCATGTGAACTCTTAGTTGCAGCATGCACGTGGGATCTAGTTCCCTGACCAGGGATCGAACCCGGGCCCTCCTGCATTGGGAGCGTGGAGTCTTATCCAGCGCCACCAGGGAAGTCCCCTGTTTGTACTTCTTAGACAGTAAATAAAATAAAATGCAGCTACTAGAATATTTTAAATTATATATGTGGCTGGCACTGTATGTTTATTAGACAGCTGGCTTAGAACAGGGCCTGCCTGGCATGTAGCAGGAGTAACTGAAGCTACTATCAGTGTTTAGCGCCTGGCACTTGGTAAGCACTTATCAAGTGGCGGTTTTTGTTCTGAAGACTTCTCAGGGGCCCTCTCCTGCCTCTGCTTTGGAGATCTATGCCTGGAAATGCATTGTCTGTTTCCCTGCAGGATTTTGTCATATTCACCCATTGGGAGAGCTCCCGGTCTTTCCTTTAATCTTCGCCACCCCCACGACCTCTCCAGGGATGTCTACACACATGGGCTCACACACACACACACACACACACACACACACGCAGGTGTAGACTTTCTCGATGTCCAGTCCTCCATCACCTCCTGTCACCCCTGCAACTGTGGTCCCCAAGCACCTCTGCATCCTGCACTGAGTTCACCTGGCCTGGGTTTGGGGATCCCTCTTTGCCATCATCGTTCTCTGCTTTCTCCTCAGGCCCTGCACTTCTGAGGCTTGATCTGTGATGCTCAGACAGATGGAACGTTGCCAGCAGGGGCTGTTAGCATGCTGCCAAGAGGCTGCCCAGAGCAGCTTTTACTCTGACAAATTCACTCCTGGGGCCCCCAGGTCTACCCACGTCCTGGCAGCTGGTGGAGAGAAGATGGAGTCTCAGCTGTGGACTTGGACGACTCAGTTTCTCAGGAGGCCACTGTATACACCACATGCCACGTTTTCAATGCATTTAGCAGGGTGAGGACAGTTTTTGTTTTGGAAAGTATCTGGATCAGCCACTTTGGTTGAGGAAGGGGAAGTGCCAGGGCATGGTTAAACACATGAGGAACTAAACAGCTTTACAGGGGTCATTGACAAGAACTTGGAGAAAGGGACCCCCAAAAGAGAGGAGAAGACGGGGAGGAGGTCAGAAAAGTGAAAAGGGGCCAGAACAAAATAGCAGGAGCCTCAGCCTGGGAGGTATGTGTCTAGTGAGAAATTCCCAGTGGCAGGGACAGAGTGGCAGTGGGAAGGGACTTTTTAAAAAAATTGTGGTAAAATACACATAACATAAAATTTACCATCTTAACCATTTCTAGGTGTACATCCTCCTTGTTTTGTAACCATCACCACCATCCATCTCCAGAATTCTTTTCATCTTCCCAAACCGAAACTCTGTACCCATTAAACAATAACTTTCCATTCCCCCAGCCCCCCGCAACTACCATTCTATTTCCTGTCTATGAATTTGACTACTCTAGGTACTCCATATAAGTGGAAACATACTGTATTATGTTTGGCTTATTTCACTTAGCATAATGTCCTCAAGGTTAATCCATGTTGTAGCATGTGTCAGAATTTTCTTTCTTTTTAAGGCTGAATAACATTCCATTGTATGTATAACCACATTTTGTTTATCCACTCACCCATTAGTAGACATCTGGGTTGCTTCCATCTTTTGGCTGTTGTGATTAATGCTGCCATGAACATGGGTATATAAATATCTCTTTCAAACCCTGCTTTCAATTCTTTTAGGTATCCATCTAGAAGCAGAATTGCTGGGTCATATGGTAATTCTATTTTTAATTTTTGAGGAACTTCCATGCTATTTTCTACAGTGCCTGTACCATTTTACATTCTCACCAACAGGGCATAAAAGTTCCAATTTCTGAAAAGACAACCTATAGAATGGGAGAAAATATTTGCAAATGATATGACTGATAAGGGTTAATATCAAAAATATATAAACAGCTCATACAACTCAACATAAAAAGAAAAAACAACCCGATTGAAAAATGGGTGGAAGATCTGAATAGACATTTTTCCAAAGAAGACATACAGATGGCCAACAGGCACATGAAAAGATGTTCAGCATCGTTACTCATCAGAGAAACGCAAATTAAAACCACAATGAGATATCACCTCACACCTGTTAGAATGGCTATCTCCATATCAGTATGTGGAGAAAAGAGAATCCTCATATGCTGTTGGTGGGACTGTAAATTGGTATAGTCACTGTGGAAAACAGTATGAAGGTTTCTCGAAAAACTAAAAACAGAACTACCGTATGACCCAGCAATTCCATTCCTAGGTATATATTCTAAAAAATGAAAACACTAATTTGAAAAAGTACATGCACCCCAATGTTCATGGCAGCACTATTTACAATTGCCAAGATATGGAAGCAACCCAGGTGTCCATCAACAGATGAATGGATAAAGAAGATGTAGTATATATATACGATGGAATATTACTCAGCCATAAAGAAGAATGAGAATTTGCCATTTGCAACAACATGGGTGGACCTATAGGGTATTACGCTAAGTGAAATAAGTCAGACAGAGAAAGACAAATACTATATGATATCATTTATATGTGTAATCTAAAAAATAAAACTAGTGAATATAACAAAAAGAAACAGACTCACAGATATAGAGAATAATCTAGTGCTTACCAATGGGAAGTGGGGGGCAAGATAGGGGTAGAGAATTAAGAGGCACAAACTACTATGTATAAAATAAATAAGCTACAAGACTATGGCCAATATTTTGAAATAACTATAAATGGAATATAACCTTTAAAAATTATGAATCACTGTTGTACACCTGAAACTTACATAATACTGTACATCAACTAATACCTCAATAAACAAAAAAGAGTTCTGGGAATTCCCTGGCAGTCCAGTGGTTAGGACTCGGCGCTTTCACTGCTGTGGCCCAGGTTCATCCCTGGTCGGGAGCTAAGATCCTGCAAGCCACGTGGTGCACCCAAAAGAAGAAAAAAAAGAGTTCCAATTTCTCTACATCCTCACCCATATTTTTTTTCCTTCTTTTTTTAATAGTAGCCATCCTAATGTGTGTTAAGTGGTATTAATTTGCATTTTCCGAATGATTAGAGATGTTGATCAACTTTTTAATGTGCTTACTGGCCTTTTACATACTATCTTTGGAGAAATGTCTATTCAAGTCGTTTGCCCCCCCCCTTTTTTTTTGTGGTTGAGTCCTGTTTTTAAAAAATTAATTAATTAATTTATTTTTGGCTATGTTGGGTCTTCGTTGCTGCTCGTGGGCTTTCTTTAGTTGTGGTGAGTGCAGGGATACTCTTTGTTGCGGTGCTTGGGCTTCTCATTGTGGTGGCTTCTCTTGTTGTGGAGCACAGGCTCTAGGCGCGAGGGCTTCAGTAGTTGTGGTGCGTAGGTTTCAGTAGTTGTTGCATGTGGGCTCAGTAGTTGTGGCTCGCGGGCTCTAGAGCGCAGGCTCAGTAGTTGTGGTGCATGGGCTTAGTTGCTCCGTGGCACGTGGGATCTTCCTGGACCAGGGATCAAACCCATGTCCCCTACATTGGGAGGTGGATTCTTAACCACTGTGCCACCAGGGAAGTCCCACCTTTGCGCATTTTTTAATCAGATGTTTGTTTTTCTGTTGCTGAGTTGTAGGAGTTACTTATATTCTTTGGTTATTAACCCCGTATCAGATCTATGATTTCTAAATATTTTCTTCCATTCTGTGGGTTGCTTTTTCATTCTGTTGATTGTTCCCTTTAATGCACAGAAGTCTTTAATTTTGATGTCATCCAACTTGTCTATTTTTAATTTTGTTGCCTGTCATATCCAAGAAATCATTACCAAATCCAATGTCATGGAGCTTACCCCCTGTTTCATTCTAAGAGTTTTGTAGTTTTTGCTCTTATGTTTAGGTCTTTGATCCATTTTGAGTTAGTTTTTGTATATGGTGGTAGGTAAGGGTCCAACCTTTCGTTTGCATGTGGACATCTAGTTTTCCCAGCCCCAAATGTTGAAAACACGGTCCTTTCCCTATTGATTGGTCTTGGCACACTTGTTGAAGATCATTTTACTATAAACAAGAGGGTTTATTTCTGAGTTCTTTCTTCTATTTCTTTGGTCTATATGTTTGTCATTATGCTAGTAGCATGCTGTTTTGATTACTGTAGCTTTACAGTAAGTTTTGGTATCAGAAAGTGTGAGGCCTCCAACTTTGTTCTTCTTTTTCAAGATCGTTTTGGCTATTTGGGGCCTCTTGATATTTCATATGAATTTTAGGATGGATTTTTCCATTTCTGCAAGAAACATCATTGGGATTTTGATACCAAAGAACTTTTAAGCCCAGGATCTGTAATATTCCATTTTAAATAGTTTGTTTTCCTGCCAGGTATACTCCTTTATTGTCCCCAACCTATGTCTTGTGTGAGGAGAAATGATAGATAAGAGACTGACTCTGAGTCTAGGATGGGTGCATAGCATAGGGAAGAGAAAGGATGGAAAAGTGAGAGGAAGGAGCTTGAGAGGTCAGTGGTGCAGGACTCTGGTCAGGGGGACTGGAAAACAAGCCTTCTTGAACCCTGGAAACAGTGAGGGGGATGCTACAGGCCCCACTTCCTGTGGGATGGGAGTGGGAGGAGATTCTATTTAGATCTCAAAGGCCAGGACTACCCCAGCTGGCACACAGGTCACTGACTGGGCACTTTGTCCCTGCCTGGCCTTACCTCATGGGCAGACCAAATCAGGGACCAGGTCTGGGAGGAAGGCCTGGCAGGCTTGGATCAGGGCAAGGTGCCATAAAGGGCTGCACACCTGGGTGACTCTGGCTGTGGTTGGATGAGGGACACCTCCTCAGCCAGGGGCCCTGCCCACCGCCCCTCCCTGGGTAGACTCTGCCACTTTCTGGCTCTTTGTCCACTAACTGCCCCGCTGCATCCCAAGAAGAGCTTTGTCCTGACCAAGAGAAGGAGATGGAATGAGGTTTCCCCTACCTGTTTACAGTCCTATCTTCCTGGGGCCCCACCCAGATTGCCTGCATTAGAGCCTTTTCAATCTTTTGGTCTCGTCCACTGACGGCTTAACACAACTGTCACTGCTATACCTCTCCAAAGATAGCTTTAATAATTAATTAATTTATTTATTTATTTATTTTTGGCTGCGTTGGGTCTCTGTTGCTGCGTGTGGGCTTTCTCTAATGACGGCGAGCGGGGGCTACTCTTCGTTGAGGTGCGTGGGCTTCTCATTGTGGTGGCTCCTCTTGTTGCGGAGCACGGGTTCTAGGCACGTGGGCTTCAGTAGTTGTGACTCATGGGCTCTAGAGCGCAGGCTCAGTAGCTGTGGCGCACGCGCTTAGTTGCTCCGTGGCATGTAGGATCTTCCCGGACCAGGGCTCAAATCCGTGTCCCCTGCATTGGCCGGCGGGTTCTTAACCACTGTGCCACCAGGGAAGTCCCAAAGATAGCTTTTTCTGCCTTAATTTTCTGTTGATTGGGGGCAGGGTCTCACTGTGGACTGCCACCATCACTGGGGTAAAGGATCCAGGCCACAACCACTGTTTCCAGTCTCTCTCCATTGTTTCTTTTTTTTTTTTTTTTAACATCTTTATTGGAGTATAATTGCTTTATGATGGTGTGTTAGTTTCTGCTTTATTCACAAAGTGAATTCACAAAGTGAATCAGCTATACATATACATATATCCCCATATCCCCTCTCTCTTGCGTCTCCCTCCCACCCTCCCTATCCCACCCCTCTAGGTGGTCACAAAGCACGGAGCTGATCTCCCTGTGCTATGCGGCTGCTTCCCACTAGCTATCTATTTTACATTTGGTAGTGTATATAAGTCCATGCCACTCTCTCACTTCGTTCCAGCTTACCTACCCTTCCCCTTCCCCCGTGTCCTCAAGTCCATTCTCTGTGTCTGCGTCTTTATTTCCATTGTTTCTTTGTTTGATGGTTGGTTAGTTGGTTTTTTTCTGGGAATCCCCAGCAACACCCCAACTATTGTTCCCTTTTAGAGAGGCCCGCTGGGATCCCATAACCAATTAACCATTTTCTCAAGTTTATCAAGCTGTTTTTCTACCTCCTCTTTTACAGTTTAACTCCCTCTCTCCCTCTCTCTGTCTCTGTATCTCCTCTCATTACTTGAACTGCGGGCAAACACTTTCCTCTTGGCCCCTTAAGAATCACTCTGACCTGGCCCCAAGCCCTTTGTTTGGATATCTCAAACTCGGTGCCCAAACCCGAATCCACTCCAGCAGCAGACTCCACTGGGAGACCAGCTCTTCACCTCCTGGGTCTTCCCATTTCCAAGTCCCAAACAGTTGGGCTACCATATTGATTGTTTTCTTGTCTTTTTTTTTTTTTTTTAAGATAATATTTTTAAAAAATATTTTATTTTATTTATTTATTTTTGGCTGTGCTGCTGGGCATCCGTGATCCTAGTTCCCTGACCAGGGATTGAACCTGTGCCCCCCTGCAGTGGAAGTGCGGAGTCTTAACCACTGGACCGCCAGGGAAGTCCCCGGTTTCTTGTCTTAGATTCCAGGGCATGCAAAGATGTTGTCCTGGCCTTGTCCAGGGAGGCCCTTAGTCCCTGCAGATTCAGTGGGGGAGGAGAGGAACCTGCGAGAGGCCAGGGCTTCCCAGGCACATGCCATATTCACTGATGCTCAGCTCCACAGGCCCCCACGGCCCCCCTCCTTCCCTGGCTTGGAGATTCTCTTCCCATTCCACATTTCCTTCCCTCCTGGCCCCAGGGCAGACCTATTCATTAGCCACCTGCAGCAATACAATTCCTTCTTCCTCTTCCCCTGTGTGGCATGTTTCTACGGTTGGAGCACCTCAGAGGTTCCCACGGAGATCAGCCTTCTGGAGGCGGAGGAGAGGGCATATGGCCACCGCAGTCCCAGCCAGACCGCAGTCCCAGCCAGACCGCAGCGGGGTGCTCAGAGGGCGTCCTTCCCTTCCACCCCAAACGTGGCTGTCAGATGTTCTGGAAACAAGGGTGCTCACTCCTGAGGTCCCTGGAGGTTGCTAAGGGTACCTTGAGGTTGTCTCTATCCCATGGGTTCGACCCAGGGCTTCAGAAGCTGTCCAGACCATGAAGTCCAGCAGTGCAGATACAGAGCAGCCCTTTTGTTCCCAAACTGCTCTGTGGGGTGAATGTGAGGACAGTAATTGGGAGAGGCTCATCAGAGGGAGCCTCAGAGGAAACAGGAGGAACCACCCCTCTGTCCCAGTGGCTGTCCCCCTGACTGTCAGACCTGGAAGGACCAGGTCCTGCTGACACACCTCCACCTTCCACTGGCTACCCTCTTTTAGGATTTTCTGCAAGCCATTATCCACACACCACCATAATGCTCTTTTTATATTTAACCTCACTTAAAAGCTTTCAATAGGGCCTTCCCTGGTGGTCCAGTGGTTAAGACTCCACGCTCCCAATGCAGGGAGCCCGGGTTCAATCCCTGGTCAGGGAACTAGATTCCGCATGCTGCGACGAAGATCCTGCATGCCACAACTAAGACCCGGCACAGCCAAATAAATAAATATTGAAGAAAAAAAAAAAGCTTTCAATAGCCTCCCACCAATCCTGGAATAATAGTGTCCTTACCAGGCCTTCAAGGCCCAATGTGAAGCAGTCCCTGCCTGTTCCTCTGAACTCACCACCCATCCCTCTCCCCTAGCTCACCATATGCCAGGCACACTGATCTTCTCCTGGTCCCAGCATTCCAAGACCGTTTCAGCCTCAGGGCCTTTGCACTTGCTGTTGCTTCTGCTCAGAATGCTCTTCGCACAGATCCTTGTCATCTGGTTTGTGGCTCAGAAGTCAACCTCTCCTGACTACTCCAGTCCAGAGTAGCCTCCCCTTCCTTATGCTTTATCTCCTCATACTATTTTATTTTCTTCTCCACACATATCCCTTTCTGAAGCTTAAGCTTCAGGATCCCTCACTCACATAGGTTCCTTCCAAGGGTCTACCTAATTTTGTATTATTTTCTTAAAAAGAATCCCCTGCCCAGCCAACCCAACTGTGTAAGCTTCAGGCCCCACAAAATCCAGATTCATTTGTATCTAGAGCAAAGGACCAGGCTGTATTTGGTACATCTTGTGCCTGCCGCTGGCAGGAAGACAAACTCAGCAGTCGTCCTGCCAGGCTATTTCAACACACCCTTGGCCTCCCTGATCTCTTCAGGTCTGGGTGCCAAGAGGAAACTTTGCCCAGGAATCTTGGTAACTGCCCTGCTCATTGTACCCTGAGTTCAAGGTTGGGGTGGGGGGCGGAGTGGGAGTGGTATGGGGGAGGGGATGGGGGTGTCCAAACTCCAAGAGCTGCTGTTTGTGCTTCTCCCTTCTGGACACCCCTGCCTTGACTCCCCCAAATAGACATAAACTTTCTCAATCGGCAAGCATACCACCCTCAACTATTCACCCAGGAGACAGAAAAACCTAGACTTCCGTAGAATCTTTTATCTCTTTCCTTTCTGAGCTTTTTTGCAAAGCTAATCCTAATGTCTATCACTGATTCCACTTCTTACCAGCTTGGGCATATATTTAGTGCACAGGTCTTAACTCTCCCGCTGCCTTGCCCCTGGCAGACCTGGCTAATTGATCACAGAACTTTTCCAGGTGGGCCTTCTGTGTAACCACCACCAATTGATCAGAGAGGAAACCTAATTACCTCCTAATGAAACTCAGGTTTAAATGACTGAAGAGGTAAATCTGGTTCAAAGGAAAAGGGCTAATGCTTCTGATGAATTCCTATATCTATGCTGAGTCCAGGGAGGCCAGTTCCAAGGACATATTTTCTGTTTAATTAAGTGAGGGGAGACTTTGGGAGAACACGGCACCTTGCAGTACCTCCCGTGACACAGTGGAAAATTCACTGATCTGGAGCTGGAAGTCCTGCTCTGTTCTGGGCAAAACGACTCACTTCTTCATTCTGCGCATGGGGTTACTATGCATGTTGTCCCAGTCAGCTCAGGCTGCTGTAACAAATTACCCCAGACTGGCGGCTGAAACAGATAACGTTTACTTCTTACAATTCTGGAGGCTGGGAGTCCAAGAACAAGGCGCTGGCTGATTCCATGTCTGGTGAGAGCCCTTTTCCAGGTTACAGACAACTGGCTTCTCCTTGTAAACTTATGTGGTGGAAAGAAATCCAGAAACACCCTCATGCAGTTCTTACTGGGAGTCACAGTGAGCTGTCCTTAGTATCGGGAGAGACTGTCCCCTCCTGGTGGCAAAAGCAGTAAGAAAGTTGATGGTGAATGAACTTAATGAGCTTAAGGGCTACAGACACACCAGCATTCACAAAGAAGCCTGTCTGTGGTGCTGGGCAAGGACTCCTGTGGGGACTGTCCCTCTGCACATGTGTTACTTCCTACTTCAGCTCATCTCTTGCCAACCTCCTTCTACAATTCTCCGAAACTGGCTGTCATAAACTCCACCACCCTCCTTAGTGCTCCCGACTATTCATCCCCCTCACTCTCTGCCTCCCACTCGTCAGAGGAAAAAGAGGCCACCAGGCAGCAACCATCACGGCTCCCTCCTCCCCAGGAAAGAAGATGGAGGTTCTCCTGTCTGCCGTCTGGGGCTTGGACCCCTCAGGGTCTGTGGTCTCAGCCACCTCTCGCCTTTACCCTCCTCTCTCACTAGCATATTCAGCCTCACCTCAGCATTGAAATTTGCCAAAGGGACTTCCCTGGTGGTCCAGTGGTTAAGACTCCACGCTTCCAAAGCAGGGACCGCAGGTTCGATCCCTGGTTGGGGAACTAAGATCCCACATGCTGCGTGGCCAAAAAAAAAATTTTTTTTTTTTGTCAAAGATTGGGAATTCCCTAGTGGTCCAGTGGTTAGGACTCCTCACTCTCACTGCTGAGGGGCTTGGTTTCAATCCCTGGTCAGGGAACTAAAATCCCGCAAGCCTCGCAGCGCGGCCAAATAAATAAATAAATAAATTTGCCAAAGGTAGTCCCAGCTTACCAACCGACCAAACTACCAATCTAAAACCCAAATTCTCAAAGGCCTCCTTCCACCTTGGCTCTCCCTTCTGCTTCCTTTTTCTTTTCTTCTTTTTTTTTTTTAATGTCTGAAACATTTATATTAACATATTTCCATACAAATAACCCAATGAAAGTTTAGTATTAGTTGTTTTGTTTGTTTGTTTATACTGCAGGTTCTTATTAGTCATCAATTTTATACATATCAGTGTATACATGTCAATCCCAATCGCCCAATTCAGCACACCACCATCCCCACCCCACCGCAGTTTTCCCCCCTTGGTGTCCATATGTCTGTTCTCTACATCTGTGTCTCAACTTCTGCCCTGCAAACCGGCTCATCTGTACCATTTTTCTAGGTTCCACATACATGCATTAATATACGATATTTGTTTTTCTCTTTCTGACTTACTTCACTCTGTATGACAGTCTCTAGATCCATCCACGTCTCAACAAATGACTCAATTTCATTCCTTTTTATGGCTGAGTAATATTCCATTGTATATATGTACCACATCTTCTTTATCCATTCGTCTGTTGATGGGCATTTAGGTTGCTTCCATGACCTGGCTATTGTAAATAGTGCTGCAATGAACATTCGGGTGCATGTGTCTTTTTGAATTACGGTTTTCTCTGGGTATATGCCCAGTAGTGGGATTGCTGGGTCATATGGTAATTCTATTTTTAGTTTTTTAAGGAACCTCCATATTGTTCTCCATAGTGGCTGTGTCAATTTACATTCCCACCAACAGTGCAAGAGGGTTCCCTTTCCTCCACACCCTCTCCAGCATTTGTTGTTTGTAGATTTTCTGATGATGCCCATTCTAACTGGTGTGAGGTGATACCTCATTGTAGTTTTGATTTGCATTTCTCTAATAATTAGTGATGTTGAGCATCTTTTCATGTGCTTCGTGGCCGTCTGTATGTCTTCTTTGGAGAAATGTCTGTTTAGGTCTTCTGCCCATTTTTGGATTGGGGTGTTTGTTTCTTTAATATTGAGCTGAATGAGCTGTTTATATATTTTGGAGATTAATCCTTTGTCCGTTGATTCGTTTGCAAATATTTTCTCCCATTCTGAGGGTTGTCTTTTTGTCTTGTTTATGGTTTCCTTTGCTGAGCAAAAGCTTTGAAGTTTCATTAGGTCCCATTTGTTTATTTTTGTTTTTATTTCCATTACTCTAGGAGGTGGATCAAAAAAGATCTTGCTGTGATTTATGTCAAAGGGTGTTCTTCCTATGTTTTCCTCTAAGAGTTTTATAGTGTCCAGTCTTACATTTAGGTCTCTAATCCATTTTGAGTTTATTTTTGTGTATGGTGTTAGGGAGTATTCTAATTTCATTCTTTTTCATGTAGCTGTCCAGTTTTCCCAGCACCACTTATTGAAGAGACTGTCTTTTCTCCATTGTATATCTTTGCCTCCTTTGTCATAGATTAGTTGACCATAGGTGCGTGGGTTTATCTCTGGGCTTTCTATCTTGTTCCATTGATCTATGTTTCTGTTCTTGTGCCAGTACCATATTGTCTTGATTACTGTAGCTTTGTAGTATAGTCTGAAGTCAGGGAGTCTGATTCCTCCAGCTCCGTTTTTTTCCCTCAAGATTGTTTTGGCTATTCGGGGTCTTTTGTGTCTCCATACAAATTTTAAGATGATTTGTTCTAGCTCCATAAAAAATGCCATTGGTAATTTGATAGGGATTGCATTGAATCTGTAGATTGCTTTGGGTAGTATAGTTATTTTCACAATGTTGATTCTTCCAATCCAAGAACATGGTATATCTCTCCATCTGTTGGTATCATCTTTAATTTCTTTCATCAGTGTCTTATAGTTTTCTGCATACAGGTCTTTTGTCTCCCTAGGTAGGTTTATTCCTAGGTATTTTATTCTTTTTGTTGCAGGTAAATGGGAGTGTTTCCATAATTTCTCTTTCAGATTTTTCATCATTAGTGTATAGGAATGCAAGAGATTTCTGTGCATTAATTTTGTATCCTGCAACTTTACCAAATTCATTAATTAGCTCTAGCAGTTTTCTGGTGGCAGTTTTAGGATTCTCTATGTATAGTATCATGTCATCTGCAAACAGTGACAGTTTTACTTCTTCTTTTCCAATTTGTATTCCTTTTATTTCTTTTTCTTCTCTGATTGCCGTGGCTAGGACTTCCAGAACTATGTTGAATAATAGTGGTGACAGTGGACATCCTTGTCTCGTTCCTGATCTTAGAGGAAATGCTTTCAGTTTTTCACCGTTGAGAATGATGTTTGCTGTGGGTTTGTCATATATGGCCTTTATTATGTTGAGGTAGGTTTCCTCTATGCCCACTTTCTGGAGAGTTTTTATCATAAATGGGTGTTGAATTTTGTCAAAAGCTTTTTCTGCATCTATTGAGATGATCATATGGTTTTTATTCTTCAATTTGTTAATATGGTGTATCACATTGATTGATTTGCGTATATTGAAGAATCCTTGCATCCCTAGGATAAATCCCACTTGATCGTGGTGTATGATCCTTTTAATGTGTTGTTGGATTCTGTTTGCTAGTATTTTGTTGAGGATTTTTGCATCTATATTCATCAGTGATATTGGTCTGTAATTTTCTTTTTTTGTAGTGTCTTTGTCTGGTTTTGGTATCAGGGTGATGGTGGCCTCATAGAATGAGTTTGGGAGTGTTCCTTCCTCTGCAATTTTTTGGAAGAGTTTGAGAAGGATAGGTGTTAGCTCTTCTCTAAATGTTTGATAGAATTCACCTGTGAAGCCATCTGGTCCTGGACTTTTGTTTGTTGGAAGATTTTTAATCACAGTTTCAATTTCATTACTTGTGCTTGGTCTGTTCATATTTTCTGCTTCTTCCTGGTTCAGTCTTGGAAGGTTATACCTTTCTAAGAATTTGTCCATTTCTTCCAGGTTGTCCATTTTATTGGCATAAAGTTGCTTGTAGTAGTCTCTTAGGATGCTTTGCATTTCTGCCGTGTCTGTTGTAACTTCTCCTTTTTCATTTCTGATTTTATTGATTTGAGTCCTCTCCCTCTTTTTCTTGATGAGTCTGGCTAATGGCTTATCAATTTTGTTTATCTTCTCAAAGAACCAGCTTTTAGTTTTATTGATCTTTGCTATTGTTTTCTTTGTTTCTATTTCATTTATTTCCGCTCTGATCTTTATGATTTCTTTCCTTCTGCTAACTTTGGGCTTTGTTTGTTCTTCTTTCTCTAGTTTCTTTAGGTGTAAGGTTAGATTGTTTACTTGAGATTTTTCTTGTTTCTTTAGGTAGGCTTGTATAGCTATAAACTTCCCTCTTAGAACTGCTTTTGCTGCATCCCATAGGTTTTGGGTTGTCGTGTTTTCATTGTCATTTGTCTCTAGGTATTTTTTGATTTCCTCTTTGATTTCTTCAGTGATCTCTTGGTTATTTAGTAAAGTATTGTTTAGCCTCCATGTGTTTGTGTTTTTTATGCTTTTTCCCCTGTAATTCATTTCTAATCTCTTAGTGTTGTGGTCAGAAAAGATGCTTGATATGATTTCAATTTTCTTAAATTTATTGAGGCTTGATTTGTGACCCAAGATGTGATCTATCCTGGAGAATGTTCCGTGCACACTTGAGAAGAACGTGTAATCTGCTGTTTTTGGATGGAATGTCCTATAAATATCAATTAAATCTATCTGGTCTATTGTGTCATTTAAAGCTTCTGTTTCCTTATTTATTTTCATTTTGGATGATCTGTCCATTGGTGTAAGTGAGGTGTTAAAGTCCCCCACTATTATTGTGTTACTGTCAATTTCCTCTTTTATAGCTGTTAGCAGTTGCCTTATGTAATGAGGTGCTCCTGTGTTGGGTGCATATATATTTATAATTGTTATATCTTCTTCTTGGATTGATCCCTTGATGATTATGTAGTGTCCTTCCTTGTCTCTTGTAACATTCTTTATTTTAAAGTCTATTTTATCTGATATGAGTATAGCTACTCCAGCTTTCTTTTGATTTCCATTTGCATGGAATATCTTTTTCCATCCCCTCACTTTCAGTCTGTATGTGTCCCTAGGTCTAAAGTGGGTCTCTTGTAGACAGCATATATATGGGTCTTGTTTTTGTATCCATTCAGCAAGCCTGTGTCTTTTGGCTGGAGCATTTAATCCATTCACGTTTAAGGTAATTATTGATATGTATGTTCCTATGACCATTTTCTTAATTGTTTTGGGTTTGTTTTTGTAGGTCCTTTTCTTCTCTTGTGTTTCCCACTTAGAGAAGTTCCTTTAACATTTGTTGTAGAGCTGGTTTGGTGGTGCTGAATTCTCTTAGCTTTTGCTTGTCTGTAAAGCTTTTGATTTCTCCATCAAATCTAAATGAGATCCTTGCCGGGTAGAGTACTCTTGGTTGTAGAGTACTCTTGGTTGTAGGTTCTTCCCTTTCATCACTTTAAGTATATCATGCCACTCCCTTCTGGCTTGTAGAGTTTCTGCTGAGAAATCAGCTGTTAACCTTATGGGAGTTCCCTTGTATGTTATTTGTCATTTTTCCCTTACTGCTTTCAATAATTTTTCTTTGTCTTTAATTTTTGCCACTTTGATTACTATGTGTCTCGGCGTGCTTCTCCTTGGGTTTATCCTGTATGGGACTCTCTGCGCTTCCTGGACTTGGGTGGCTATTTCCTTTCCCATGTTAGGGAAGTTTTCGACTATAATCTCTTCAAATATTTTCTCTGGTCCTTTCTCTCTCTCTTCTCCTTCTGGGACCCCTATAATGCGAATGTTGTTGCGTTTAATGTTGTCCCAGAGGTCTCTTAGGCTGTCTTCATTTCTTTTCATTCTTTTTTCTTTAGTCTGTTCTGCAGCAGTGAATTCCACCATTCTGTCTTCCAGGTCACTTATCCGTTCTTCTGCCTCAGTTATTCTACTATTGATTCCTTCTAGTGTAGTTTTCATTTCAGTTATTGTATTGGTCATCTCTGTTTGTTTGTTCTTTAATTCTTCTAGGTCTTTGTTAATCATTTCTTGCATCTTCTCAATCTTTGCCTCCATTCTTATTCCAAGGTCCTGGATCATCTTCACTATCATTATTCTCAATTCTTTTTCTGGAAGGTTGCCTATCTCCACTTCATTTAGTTGTTTTTCTGGGGTTTTTTCTTGTTCCTTCATCTGGTATATAGCCCTCTGCCTTTTCATCTTGTCTATCTTTCTGTAAATGTGGTTTCTGTTCCACAGGCTGCAGGACTGTAGTTTTTCTTGCTTCTGCTGTCTGCCCTCTGGTGGTTGAGGCTATCTAAGAGGCTTGATGGGAGGCTCTGGAGGTGGGTAGAGCTGACTGTTGCTGTGGCGGTCAGAGCTCCGTAAAACTTTAATCCACTTGACTGTTGATGGGTGGGGCTGGGTTCCCTCCCTGTTGGTTGTTTTGCCTGAGGCAACCCAACACTGGAGCCTACCCGGGCTCTTTGGTGGGGCTAATGGCAGACTCTGGGAGGGCTCACGCCAAGGAGTACTTCCCAGAACCTCCGCTGCCAGTGTCCTTGTCCCCACGGTGAAACAGAGCCAGCCCCCACCTCTGCAGGAGACCCCCCCAACACCAGCAGTTATGTCTGGTTCAGTCTCCCCCAGGGTCACTGCTCCTTCCTCTGGGTCCCGATGCACACACTATTTTGTGTGCGCCCTCCAAGAGTGGGGTCTCTGTTTCCCCCAGTCCTGTTGAAGTCCTGCAATCAATTCCCACTAGGCTTCAAAGTCTGATTCTCTGTGAATTCCTCCTCCCGTTGCTGGACCCCCAGGTTGGGAAGCCTGACGTGGGGCTCAGAACGTTCACTCCAGTGGGTGGACTTCTGTGGTATAAGTGCTCGCCAGTCTGAGTCACCCACCCAGCAGTTATGGGATTTGATTTTACTCTGATTGCGCCCCTCCTACTGTCTCACTGTGGCTTCTCCTCTGTCCTTGGACGTGGGGTATCCTCCTTGGTGAAGTCCAGTGTCTTCCTGTCGATAATTGTCCAGCAGCCAGTTGTGATTCTGGTGCTCTCGCAAGAGGGAGTGAGAGCATGTCCTTCTACTCCGCCATCTTGGTTAATCCCAGTGTGTTTTCTCTTCTTTTCTTCTTTTTAAAATCTTTTAAAAAATTTTTAAATTTTTTCCTTTTTTTTTGTATTTTTTATTCTTTTTTTCTGCTTCCTTCTTTTTTTTTGGCAGAAAACATAACTTTATTAATGATAATGTTCCTTAAGCTAAAAAGAAAACTATCTGAAAATATTTTACCAAATAATCATATAATTTTCCTTTTTAGTTGGTTGTGGGTAAAATTTTATAACTAACATTATAACACAAAGCACCCTTGTTGCTAGTTTGCCTTGTTTTACAACAATTTTATGCTAATTTATATATTGATACAATACTAATAACTAATAAAATATAATAAGTATTATGGCGAGATTACTGATTCTGAAATACTAGAAAGCTTCATATGATGAAATATCTTAGGTATTATCACTGAATTTTTAAAAACAGGAAAATATTGCTTTTAAACTTTTAAAATCATGTTTATTTAGCTTATTTTAAAAATATATAAATTCTAAAAATATATCATACCAAGAGTATCCGATAAGGACTTTTTTTACCTTCCAGTTCTGCCTACATTCCCAAAACGCATCCCTGACAACAATGATATCACTGGGCATAGGGGTAGGGGGTTGGGGGCAGCCTCTGAGACAGTCACTGAGGAGGGGCCACACCTCAGTGCGAGTCAAGTTACGGTTAGAACTTAGTCATAGAATAATATGTCTACCACAGGCATCTTTCCTTACATTTAAATGATTCTTCCATTTTTTCCCTAAAGCCTTTCTTTCCTCTATCTCTAGTTCCCATATAAGCCCTCATCCTAAACACTCATTTATTTTGCTTTTTTGTCTCTCTTTTGTTCCACTGGTGTAACGTAAGAGATTATGTTCCATAAACTATCTTCTGGAGAAGAAAAATCAAAACATGATCAAAGATAAGAATTTACCAAGTTTAAATTTTAGGACTTTAAAAACCTAAGTGGTTTAATCATCGGTTGCCCAAAAGCATTCTTTGTTTCTTTTCCAAGATGATGATGATTCTTCATACATTTCCTTTTTCCATATGGGCACCTTGGCTTTTAAAGTATCACAGCTTCGAGGGATGCAGCCCTATGGGCTGAGGACACAGCAATGATAATGCTTGCTTCTGACACTGGAACTAAGCCAAGTCGATGGAACACTGCTATGTGTTTGGCCATTTCTGCCTAATGACACTACAAACTTTTCTGACTTCATTTTCTGCCATTGATAGATATGCTTCATACTCTAAGCTAATGACTTTCTTCCCTTCGAAGTTATTCCTTGTAGTTCCTACAAATAGGGATATTGCACCACAGAGTGGAGAAATCACCAGCTGTGAGACTTCATCTACCGAAAGTTTCTCAGATGTGAATTTTATTATATCTTTAGATTTCTCTTCAACTTCATTTGTACCTTTCCCAGGTGGCTCAAAAGCACTATCCTCTACTAATGGGGGGATAATGACAATTTCGTCTCCTGATTGAAGCAGGAGGAGCTGATCTCCAAACTCGACATATTCTTGACGAACAGCAAATATCACCTGATTTCTGACGTCAGCCAATCCAGGATGGCGCGTTTCTATCTCATTCCACAGCTGCAATGCTTTTATTTCTTGTGGCACAGAAATGGTCTCTGAGAGAATTCCTGTTATTTCAGCACTTTTTGCAAAATACAACACTTCCACCTGTGACTCAGAGCAAATCATTCTCTACGAAATAATCAGAGGTCTGCAAATAATCAAGGGTTCCCAAAGGCACAGACGGAGCACATTTCATCAAAGAATTCTTAGTTAAGTGCATTTCTTTTTAAATTGAAAACTTGTCTTCTTAGAAACGAACAATCTGAGAAGCAAGGGCAAAGATCGCGGGTGCCTTTAGAAACCAGCTCGTCTTCCAGGCCGTCACCTGGCACCGTGGCACCATCCCGCCAGGGAACCCTAGCCTGGTATCCCAGCGCGGAAGCCTAGGCGCCAGGTCAACGCAGCGCGCAGGCTGCTTCCTTCATCTTGAAAGAGAGGTCTACACTGGCTGACCCACTTTACTAGCTCCCAGCCTTTCCTCAACCCATCTGCTGAGTTCCTGCTTTCCCTGCTGCAGCCTCCTCACCATCCAGCAGAGCAATGGAGGAACGGCCCCTGCCAAGGTCATGGATGTCTCTGGACGGCTAAATCCAGGGGACACGTCTCGGTTCTCCTTTCCTCATCCACTCTGTAACTTCCCCACTGCGGTCCATCCCCTGGCTATCTCACATTTTCTGTGACAGCCCTTCTGGGTCTCCTCTTACTCAGGGGCCCTCAGGTGTAGGTGCCCGTCAGGGTCTCATCTCCGCTCCCTCCTCTTCTCCATCCTCACAGCACACTCTCTCCTTGAGCAATCTTTTCAGACCCATGGCTTCCACCACCGTCTCTAGGCTGAGAACATTTAGGAGGAAGCAACATGTTGAAGAATGCAAAATAAGCACGTGTGAACTGAGGCTACCACGTGAAGGAAGACAGTTGAGGGAGAAAGGAAAAACACCAGGTCCTTCCCCTATGACTGTGGGCAAATGAGCACACCACCCCAAGTCTTGGATTTCTCATTCACAGAACTGGGATAAGAATAGCACCTACTTCATAGGGTTGTTATGAGGCTTAAGTGGGATAATTCTAGAACAAGCACCCAGTGCCCGTACTTGTCAACATTATGACTCTGTTATTTGCAGGGGTAGAGAAGCAATGGGGAGAAGTGAGGTTAAACTGAGAAATGGTAGTTTGGATCCAGGTTTTGAAACATAGGAGGGCAGTGGACCGATGGGGTATATTTGCCAAGGGCATTCCTAGCCCAACAACGCAGATGCCATAGGGCTGAGAGCCCAGGAGCCGGCAGCTCCTTCTCAGGCCTTCTGCTCTCCTTCTGGCCATCTGGCTGACCTTGTAAGCACCTGACGTGGGTTCAGCAGGTGGCCGGCCACGATGCCCTACGTGCATGTCCCAGGCATTCCTGAGACAGTCTGCCCTGAAGTTGGGGGAGGTGCTGGTGGGTCAGAATGATAAACAGTTTAGAGCCAGGGAAGTAAAAGGTCACCTTTTGGGCTGTGTCCTGGGGGAAGGGACACTGTTACCAAGGGAACGAGTACTGGTCCTTAAGAAGTACGTTGAACCTGCCCTTAGCACTTGTCCAGTTGCCAGGTCCTGAACTTAAACACGAATGCTATTTGTCCAAGATACAGGATCCAAATGAGGACCCGTGGGCTAATTCAGCGGTGGCTGCAGCCAGCTTATACAGGCTCATGAGAACCAATCGTTAAACTTTCAGGAATTTTGTCAGCCAGTTATTAAACATAGCCACTATTAAAAATTAAGTTATGTAAACTTACAATTAAATAAAACATAATAAAAGACTCAAAACTCATCACTTCCTTTTTACTGTAGTATTTCTTCTCTTGAGGATATTTACAGTTATTGTATCTATCTGGTAGAAATACTATAAAATGGAAATACTATGCAACTGTGTTCAGTGATATTATGTTGGTAGTTAGACATTGGCCATGGTGGAAGTATCTACACCACAGAAATGCTATAAATCAACACACACACACACACACACACACACACACACACACCCTGGTTGTTAAAAACATTTACCAGCACCTCCCTGCATAAACTGATGTCTGAAATTTTTTTTATTTTTTGGCCACGTGGCTTGTGGGATCCCAGTTCCCCGACCAGGGGTTGAATCCAGGCCATGGCAGTGAAAGCTCGGAATCCTAACCACTAGGCCACCAGGGAACTCCCACTGAAATTTTGTCTTTAGCCACTTCTTTTTTTTTTTTTGGCTGCGTTTGGTCTTCTCTCTAGTTGAGGAGAGTGCGGGCTACTCTCCGTTGCGGTGCACGTGCTTCTCACTGCAGTGGCTTCTCTTGTTGCGGAGCACGAGCTCTAGGCACGCGGGCTCAGTAGTCCTGGCACGCGGGCCCTAGAGTGCGTGGGCTTCAGTAGTTGCAGCGCGTGGGCTTCAGTAGTTGCAGCACGCGGGCTTCAGTAGTTGTGGCACGTGGGCTCAGTAGTTGTGGTGCACGGGCTCAGCTGCTCCGCGGCATGTGGGATCCTCGGGAACCAGGGATCGAACTCGTGTCCCCTGCATTGGCAGGCGGATTCTCAACCACTTCGCCACCAGGGAAGTCCCTAGCCACTTCTTATGAGTTTCGGCAGTCTCCATCTGCTCCACATAAACAGGGCCCGAGTCCCACTCTAGCCTTTTGAGTTTCCCCACTCTAGTTTTGGACAGAGCTCCCAAATCTCACTGGTCTATACCCCACCAAGGGTGTGAATAACGGTGGCCATTACTGATCACTTAATACTTGTCTCATCCTCCCTCAGCTCACCCTCACAACATCACCATGAGGTTGGTATTAAACTTTTACTCTACCAATTACAGATGATAAAGTGAGCCACAGAGAAAGTAAGCAACTCTCTCCCAAGGCAACCAGGAAAAACAAGGCAGAATCCTCTCATAACCACTACAAATAAAGAATAATCTGATAATCTGATAAAGAAATGTGATTAAGTGGTTCAATTGCCACTTCTTCATGGCACCAACCCTGACTTTAGTTTTCAACTACCAAAGGGCATCCATTTTGATGTCATTTTGTTTTTCTTAGTCACATCCAATAAAACTGTGGACTCACAGGATGTGGCCTATCCCAGGTCTTTAGGAGACTTTAATGAATAAATAAGACTGTTCTAGAGTTAATTGATCCACTGTTTCAGTTGATGTAGTGCTTCTAAAACAATTATTAATTAGGAATTGAGTTTCAACTATGAAACCAACTCAGTTCAAAACCTGGGCACCTCCCATGAAAGCTAAAGCTCAGAGTCTTTAAATAACTTGTTAAAAGTTACACAGCTTGTAAGAGATGAAGACAAGATATTAACCAGGCCTGTCTGATTCCAGAGCCCCTGCTCCAGGGAGAGGCATAGGATGAGTATGTTAAAAACAAAATTCAACTGAGTAAATTTGAAGATTTGTCTTTATTCAACGATTCATGACTTGGGCAGCCTCCCATCTGGCCAACAAAGGAGCTCCGAGGAGCTGTACAAAGGGAAGACTTTTACAGGCAGAAGGAGGCGGGGCAAGGAAGTTATTCTAGCTAACAGTGGATTGTTTCAGGCAAGGTCACCTTCCTTTCAGGGAAGACTGGGGCTGAAACCGTGCACCTCAGGCTGGGACTTGAACCCACGTGGCCGGGACTTGAACCCGGCCAAAACCCTGATTGAAACTTGAACCCAAACGGCTGGGACTCAAACGCAGCCAAAACCCACAGTCTTCCAACTGAGATCACACACCTGGTTTCAGGACTTAATGAAGCTCAGGTTCTTGATGTCTCATCACAGAAAGAATTCAGTGAGAGACAAAGTGATCAGTAAGGAGTGGATTTATTTAGAGAGAAACACACTCCACAGACAGAGTGTGGGCCATCTCAGAAGGTGAGAAAGGCACCAGGGTATGGGGGTTGTCAGTTTTTATTGGAGTGGGTAATTTCATAAGCTAATGAGTGGGAGGAGTATACCAGCTATTTTAGGAAAGGGCCAGGATTTCCAGGAATTGGGCCACTGCCCACTTTTTGATCCTTATAGTCGGTCTTGGAACTGTCATGGCACCTGTAGGTGTGTCATTTAGCTTGCTGATGGGAGCTTGCTGATACTGAGGCTCAAGTTCTAGTGGAGGGACTTGCCTGGTGGTACAGTGGTTAAGAATCCACCTGCCAAAGCAGGGGACATGGGTTTGAGCCCTGGTACGGGAAGATCCCACATGCCACAGAGCAACTAAGCCTGTGTGCCACAGCTACTGCGGCTGCGCTCTAGAGCCCGCGAGCCACAACTACTGAGCCCATGTGCCACAACTACTGAAGCCCGCGCGCCTAGAGCCTGTGTTCCTCAATAAGAGAAGCCACCACAGTGAGAAGACTGCGCACCACAACGAAGGGTAGCCCCTGCCCACCCCAACTAGAGAAAGCCCTCATGCATCAACAAAGACCCAACACAGCCAAAAATTAATTAATTAATAAATTTTAAAAAAAAGGTCTAGTGGAAAAAGTCAACTTATCCGCCATCTTGGATCCATTTGGTTCTAATCAGTTTATGTCACGTCCTCAGGCTGTGTCATTCTTTCAAACCTTGTGCCCTGCCTCCTTCCCTCCTGTTTCAGGTCCTTCAGGCAGATTACCTCACTAGTGCTGACCAGGTAACTCCACATTGGCTGACTAAAGATCACATTCCTGGGAGAGGCTGAAACTGCCAATATTTATTTATTTATTTATTTAAAGTACAGTTGATTTACAATGTTGTGTTATAGGTTAGGTATTAAGTCTTGATTTGCTGATGTGGGGCTTAGCACAAGTGAATCTAAAACAGAAGAGAAGGGGACAGGGCACAACCTTTGAAAGAATGACATAGCCAAAGACATGATGAAAACTGGTTAGACCTAACTAGATCCAAGACGGCAGAAGATTTGACTTCCGGTAGACCTTGAGCCTCATTATATGCTCATTGTAATACATTAGCTAAATAACACACCCACCAGCACCATGACAGGTCAGAGCTAACCATAAAAGGCCAAAAAGTGGGCGGTGGCCCAATTCCTGGAAATCCCCACCCTTTCCCCCAGCCCCCCGAAATAGTTGGAATAATCTTCCCACTCATTAGCCTATGAAATTACCCACGCCATATTTTGGGGCCTCTCACCTTCTGAGATGGCCCACACTCTGTCTGTGGAGTGTGTTTCTCCCTAAATAAATCCACTTCTTATGTATCACTTTGTCTCTCACTGAATTCTTTCTGCCATAAGACATCAAGAAACTGAGCTTCATTAAGTCCTGAGACCAGGTGTGTGATCTCAATTAAAAGACGGTGGGTTTAAGTCCCAGTCTGAGTTGCACGGTTTCAAATCCATTTGGGGCCTGTTGTCTCCTTTTTCTTTTTTTCTTCATTTATTTTGGCTGCGCTGGGTCTTAGTTGAGGCACGCGTGCTTCTTAGTTGCAGCATGGGAACTCTTAGTTGCAGCATGCATGCGGGATCTAGTTCCCCAACCAGGGATCGAACCCCGGCCCCCTGCATTGGGAGCTCGGAGTCTTACCCACTGGACCACCAGGGAAGTGCCTGCTGTCTCTTTTTAGACAACTATTAGGCAGCTATTAAAAAAAGTCTTGTAGAAGAACATTTAATGGTAGAGAAAAATGCCTGTTACGTATTAAATTAAAAATGGAGGTTAAAAAATAACTGAATTTTATCAATTCTTGGATACATACTATTTCACATTTTAACATATCTGAAATAGGGTGCATCAAAAATCAATTTCAGGACTTCCCTGGTGGTGCAGTGGTTGGGAATCCACCTGCCAATGCAGGGGACACGGGTTTGATCCCTGGTCTGGGAAGATCCACATGCCATGGAGCAACTAAGCCTGTGTGCCACAACTACTGAGCCCGCACACCACAACTACTGAAGCCATGCGCCCTAGAGCCTGTGCTCTGCAACAAGAGAAGCCACCGCAATGAGAAGCCCGCACACCGCAACAAAGAGTAGCCCCCGCTCACCACAACTAGAGAAAGCCCGCACGCAGCAACGAAGACCCAACACAGCCAAAAGTAAAAAAAAAAAAAATTTTAAATCAATTTCAGGAGAATTATAGATATCAAAGTGAAAGGTAGGGGGCTCCCAATGCAGGGGGCCCGGGTTCAATCCCTGGTCAGGGAACTAACTAGATCCCACATGCATGCCACAATTATGAGTTCAAATGCCACAACTAAGGAGCCCATCTGCCCCAACTAAGACCCAGTGCAACCAAATAAATAAATAAATCTTTTTTAAAAAGTGAAAGATAAAACAATAAAACTTCCAGAAGATACTATAGGGTTAAGAAAAGATTTATCAAACAGGAAATAAGACATAAACATAAAAGGTCAATAAGTTGGACTACATTAAAATTAAGAATTTCTGTGCATCAAAATACATTTTAAATGAATGAGAAGGCAAGCCACTGAGTGGGAAAAAAAAAAAACTTTTGAGATACATATATCCAAAAAGGGGACTCATATCCAAATGTATATTGAACTCCTACAAATCACAAACTGGCAGACAATCCAATGGAAAAAATAAGCAAAAAACTTGAAGCAGGAACTTCAGAAAAGAGAATATTAAAATGGGCAATAAGTATACGAAAAGGAGCTCAATTTCTTTAGTCTCCAGGGAAATGCTATTTATCAGTTTAATGCACTGACCAATTGCGCCCCAGAGACCACGGGAAAGGCAATTTAAAACCACCATGAGAACCACTATACACCCACAAGAATGACTAAAACTGAAAAGAATGACAATGCCAACTGTTAGCAAAGATGTAGAGAAACTGAAGCTCTCATACATTGCTGGAAGAATATAGACACTCAGAAAATTGTTTGCCAGTGTCTGTTAAAGCCGAATGCTTAAGTATGTAGCCTATGACCCAGTAATTCACTCCTAAGTATCATCCAACAGAATTTCATACATATGTGCAGCAAAAGACAAGTGTCAGAACCTTCATAGAAGCATCGTTAATAATAACCCCAAACTGTAAACAACCCAAATGTCCATCAATAGTAGAATGAATACATAAATTGTGGCATATTCATCACAGTTTTATATGGCAGAAGAATTAATAAATTACAGCTACATGCAAAAACATAGATGATTTTTTTTTTATTAAAAAAAATGTATGTTTATTTTTAGTTAACTAATTTATTTATTTGGCTGCATCGGGTCTTAGTTGCAGCACACGGGATCTTTTTTGCAGCGCACGGGCTTCTCTCTAGTTGTGGTGCATGGGCTCCAGAGTGCGTGGGCTCAGTAGTTGCGGCACTCGGGCTCTCTAGTTGTGGTGCGCGGGCTCTAGAGTGCGCGGGCTTAGTTGCCCCGCAGCATGTGGGATCTTAGTTCCCTGACCAGTGATTGAACCCACGTCCCCTGCATTGGAAGGAGGATTCTTAACCACTGGACCACCAGGGAAGTCCCTGGATTAATTTTATTTTTATTTTTATTTTTGAAAATTTTATTTTATTTTTAAAAAATATATTTATTTTACTTATTTATTTTTGGCTGCATTGGGTCTTCGTTGCTGCACATGGGCTTTCTCTAGCTGCAGTGAGCGGGGGCTACTCTCCGTTGTGGTGCACGGGCTTCTCATTGAGGTGGCTTCTCTTTGCTGGGAAGCACAGGCTCTAGGCATGCAGGCTTCAGTAATTGTGGCACACAGGCTCAGTAGTTGTGGCTCTCAGGCTCTAGAGCGTAGGCTCAGTATTTGTGGCGCATGGGCTTAGCTGCTCCGCAGCATGTGGGATCTTCCTGGACCAGGGCTCAAACCCATGTCCCCTGCATTGGCAGGCGGATTCTTAGCCACTGCACCACCAGGGAAGTCCCTGGATGAATTTTAGAAATGCAATGTTGAGAAGAAGTAAGACACGACAGAGTACATACTCTATGATTCCATTTACAGGAAAACAAAAATAGGCAAAACCAGTCTATTTTAGTAGAAGTTAAGATAGCAAAGGGAAGTTGGGAAACATAGTGCCTAGGAGGTGGTTTAAGGAGGGTTTTGGGGGTCCTGGTGATGTTACATTTCCTAATCTGGGTAGTGATATGGTCAACATTCATAAGTTGTACACTAGGGACTTCCCTGGTGGTGCAGTGGTTAAGAATCTGCCCGCCAATGCAGGGGACACGGGTTCCAGCCCTGGTCCAGGAAGATCCCACATGCCGCGGGGCAACTAAACCCGTGCGCCACAACTACTGAGCTTGCAATCTAGAGCCCGCGAGCCACAACTACTGAAGCCCGCCTGCCTAGAGCCCGTGCTCCGCAACAAGAGAAGCCACCGCAGTGAGAAGCCCGCGCACCGCAATGAAGAGCAGCCCCCGCTCGCCACAGTTAAGAGAAAGCCCGCGCGCAGCAATGAAGACCCAACACAGCCAAAAATAAATAAATAATAAATAAATTTATATGAAAATAAGTTGTACACTAATAATTTATGTACTTTCTGTATATGCGTATGTATATATTATACTTCAGTAAAAAGCTTACAAAATGAGGATAAAATTGAACAATTTGAGACAGGGAAAGTTAATTACTCACAAATCTTTGTTGAAAGACCTATTCAATGATGCCCTTCAGTTATCAGGAAATTGAATTCAGCACATAGGAGTGGAAAGTAAGACACGTTGCTCAGCTAGGAAACAGGAAAACATGTTGATAAATCTATTTGAAAAAAAATGAGGGGGCTCAGAAGACCCAGTAGAACTAAAGTATGATGGAATAATAACATGGAAGATAGGAGAGGAGAAATTGGACAGAAGTCATCTAAGTTTCTCATATTTCTAAGAAAGATAAAGACAATGATGAATTTTAAACTCTGTATAGTCAAGTTAAGAATTTAATTTCTAAATGAGCAGAAATAGAATGTATAATTTCTAAACCAGTGAAGGGGGTAAGGGAGAGTAAAGAAGTCTGCATTGATCCAGTAGAAAACTAACAAAGCGGGGACTTCCCTGGTGGTCCAGTGGTTAAGAATCTGCCTTCCAATGCAGGGAACGCAGGTTCGATCCCTGGTCGAGGAACTAAGATCCTATATGGTGCGAGGCAACTAAGCCCGTGTGGCAACTACTGAGCCCGTGCGCCACAGTGAAAGATTCCACATGCCGCAACGAAGATCCTGCATGCTGCAACAAAGACCTGATGCAGCCAAATAAAAAATAAATAAATAAATATTGAAAAAAAAAAAGAAAGCTAATGAGACATGACAACCAAATGCTATGCCTGAGCCTTGATTCTAGATCCCGGACCCCCTTCCCCTAATTTTTTTTTTTCTTTTTAATTCCTGGCTTTCTTTTTTTTTTTTTTAATTTTATTTATTTTTGGCTGCGTTGGGTCTTCGTTGCTGTGCGCGGGCTTCCTCTAGTTGCAGCGAGCCTCCCACAACTAGAGAAAGCCCGGGCTTCTCATTGCGGTGGCTTCTTGTTGTGAAGCATGGGCTCTAGGGCACACGGGCTTCAGTAGTTGTGGCACGTGGGCTCAGTAGTTGTGCCGCACGGGCTTAGTTGCCCCACAGCATGTGAGATCTTCCCGGACCAGGGCTCGAACCCGTGTCCCCTACATTAGCAGGCGGATTCTTAACCACTGCGCCACCAGGGAAATCCCCCCTTCCCAAATTTAAAGGAATTATTGGGACATCTTGGGACAATTTAATACAGACTATACATTATATAGCATTATTGTACAAATGTTAGATTTCCTGTGTGGGATAATGTGGCCTCCATTTTTGTTGAGCGCCTAGTGCTTTCCTCTAGGATAATTCTGCAACTTTTTGGCTTTAGGACCTCTTTACACTCTGAGAAGTTGCTGAGGACTCCAAAGAGCTCTTGTTTATATAGGTTATACAAAACCCTATTTACCGAATTAAAAGTTAAGACAGAAAATTTGAAACATGTTTATATATTAATTTAAAAATAACTACATTTTCCAAAATAAAAGAGTTAATGAGAAGAGTTGTTTTGTTTACATTTTTGCAACTCTCTTCATATCTGACTTACCAGAAGTAGCTGGATTCTCACATCCACTTCAGCATTTAGTCTGCTGCTCTATATTGTTTTGGTTGAGGTATATGAAGAAAATCCAGCCTCACACTGATGTGTAGTTGGAAAAAGAAAACTGAGGAATATTTTAATAGCTTTTTCAGATGTTAGGACTATTCTCTTTTCCCCCCCATTATCAAAGACCATTTAATTTTTAAAGATCAACAATACCAAAAGCATAAAGTGGAGTAGAAGAAAATAGTTTTTTATAAGTACAATTTAATTAAAGCTGTTTACAGCTATTCTCTCCCACAGGAGTTAAGCATGAATTTTAAAAGAATAAGAGATGAGGACTTCCCTGGTGGCGCAATGGTTGAGAATCCGCCTGCCAACGCAGGGGACACGGGTTCAAGCTCGGGTCTGCGAAGATCTCACATGTCGCAGAGCAACTAAGCCCATGCACCACAACTGTTGAGCCTGCGCTCCAGAGCCCGCGAGCCACAACTACTGAAGCCCACGTGCCTAGAGCCCGCGTGCCGCAACAAGAGAAGCCACTGCAATAAGCCCTCGCACCGCAAAGAAGAGTAGCCCCCTCTCGCCACAACTAGAGAAAGTCCGCATGCAGCAACGAAGACCCAACGCAGCAAAAAAATAAATAAATAAATAAGTAGATCATTTCATTAAAAAAAAAAAAAAGAATAAGAAATGAGAAAAACAAGTACAGGGTTAGACGAGCCAGCAGGAGTCTGTGGAACTTGAGATTTCACTGCAACAGGAAGGGGACCAGATACGAGTGGCGTTTTTTTTTTTTAATTAAGGTGTTTATTATTATTATTATTATTTGGCTGCGCCGCAGCATGTGGGATCTTAGTTCCCTGACCAGGGATCAAACTCAGGCCCTCGGCAGTAAGAGCATGGAGTCCTAACCACTGGACTGCCAGGGAATTCCCAAGGCATTTACTTTAGCTTGAACGGAAAGTGGCAAGTGGCATAAGCAACTGAGAATGTGCCCCTAATAGAGAGCTCTCCCCTCCCTGCACTCCTTAGTCCAAGGTATAATTTTGGGAGAAAAAAGCGTCCTGTATCTAGTTAGTTATGTTATCTACTATTACACCTCTAGTCTGTTTTCCTACACCAACCAATTCAGCAGGACTGAATGTCCTACAGTTTAACTCAATTCTGACACTATCTACCTGGAGATAGCATTAGATCCCACAGATTAAGGGCTTAGTCCCACAACACTGATGCCTATCACAAATCTGGGACAATTGTACTTCTGACTCAGCGGCTAAAAATTGGGGATTTACATGACCCCTTCCTCGGGTCCCATAATTTGCTAGAACGGCTCACAAAACTCAGGAAATGTTGGTTTACATTTACCAATTTATTATAAAGGATACATAAAGACCACAGATAAACAGCCAGATAAGGAGGTACATAGAGTGAGGTCCAGAAGGGTCCTGAGCACAGGCGCTTCTGTCCCAGTGGAACTGAGATGCTCACAAAGGATTACCTATGAATAGAAGAAGGACACTCCTATTGCTCAGGAAATTCCAAGGGTTTTAGGAGCTCTGTGCCAGAAAATGGGGACAAAGACCAAAATATACTTCTCTGCCACAACTTTCTTCTAAGGCAGGCATGGCATTGACTGATATCTGGTTTAAAGTCTAAAAATCGTGTCCAGATAAAGCACACAGCAGATAAGACTCTCATTCCAGTTAAAATTGAACACGTGTCTGAACCACTGATCTTGATTGAGTTAGAGCAAATGACTATGATTTGTCCACATTTCCACAGTTGTTTCCATGTAAAAATCAGTTTTATAGCGCCTTTTATTAAAAAATATTCTTTTTTTAAATAGCTATGACTTATTTTATCATAAGGCTTTTTCTTTTTTAAAAATTTTATTTATTTTTATTTTTGGCTGCATTGGGTCTTCATTGCTGCGTGCGGGCTTTCTCTAATGGCGAGCGGGGGCTACTCTTCATTGCGGTGCGAGGGCTTCTCCTTGCGGTGGCTTCTCTTGCTGCAGAGCACGGACTCTAGGTGCGCGGGCTTCAGTAGTTGTGGCACGTGGGCTCAGTAGTTGTGGTTCATGGGCTCTAGAGCGCAGGCTCAGTACTTGTGGTGCAGGGGCTTCGTTGCTCCACGGCATGTGGGATCTTCCCGGAGCAGGGTTCGAACCCGTGTCCCCTGCATTGGCAGGCGGATTCTTAACCACTGCGCCACCAGGGAAGTCCGCCATTAAAAAATATTCTGGTCAAATAATCTTGCAAAGGAGATAACCTAGCTTCAAACCTATAATATAAAAGCAAAGAGTAAATGACTTTCTGCTCAGTTATCATGTTTAGGATCTTTACAAGGAGTGTGCTAGGCCCCAGGGAGTACCTCTTGCTGTTCATGCCCAAAATTTCACGTCCTGTCCTTGAGCGTGGAAATGGTCAGCCGACTGGTTGTATGCAGTCCACACTGTTTCTCCCACAAACATCCACACAGCTGTCACATAGTTCTTTTCATCCAGTGTGAAGCAGTGATAAACTCCTGCAGGATGAGTTATCATGTTTCCTTTCTCCATGAAAATCTGAAGTCCTCTTTATCTCTTTCATCAAAGTATCCACTGCCATCCAAGATGTAGCAAATTTTACATCCGAGTACAAATGCTCCCAGCAAAACATCTTAACCTTTTCTTCATAATTTGGAAATTTATCTTTGCCTATGTTTATTATGTTCACCAAGAGTAGTCTAATTCTGGATCATTCTCATACTTGTCAGCTTCCAGTAAAGGACTCCAAGCTGGTGCAGCTGCTCCAGGAGGACTGGGCAGCTGGGCTCCAGGCCAGGGGGCCACCTCAGGTCATCTTGGGACTCCTCCATGTACCAGACCTGCACCATGGTCTGGGCCTGGGAGAGGGGCGGTGCGGTGCATCACCAGGGGCTCCCTGACCTGCATGGGCTGAGCTGGGTCGAGGCCCCAGTGGCCTTTTTTTAGGGGGGCATCCCAGCTTGGGCCACTGCCCAACCCCTGTTTCCCGGTCACTGAGACTGGGCAAGGCCTGACCCATGGTATTCACTTACAATAACAAAATGTACAAGTGATACTTTCTCAAAGGTTAATTGCAATGTGGAATCTGAAACAACACCAATATGCCTTTCCTACTCTGTTACATTCAAACCCCTCACATTCAAATCCATTCTGGAATAGGTCTCTTATCCATGCATAACTTTTTACCATCATTCATTGGTCATTTAGAAAATACTGGCTGAGTTATGCAGATCTTCCAAAAGTTGACACATTTCATTACACAATATGAAAAAAAATCACATTTGGTAGACCATTAATCTCATTAGAAACATCATGAAGAATTGGGAAGCTGGGACTTCCCTGGTGGTCCAGTGGTTAAGACTCCGTGCTCCCAATGCAGGGGGCCGGGGTTTGATCCCAGGTCAGAGAACTAGATCCCACATGCATGCTGCAACTAAGAGTCCGCATGCCGCAACTAAAGATGCCGCATACGCCAATGAAAATCCCGTGGTGCCACAACCCAGAGCAGCCAAATAAATACATAAATAAATATTAAAAAAAAAAAAAGAATTGAGAAGTTCTCAAACTCAGGGTATATACAAGGTTTCCAAAATTTTAGTTTTCCCTTGAAAGCTCCAATATAAAAAATCATTGGTAACAGATACTATAAGCTATTTCCTTGAAGTGACTGGCTCATTTCATTCATTTTTGAGAAAATATCTGCCAAATATTTGAGTCCGAATGGCTTCTGTATCGGTTGTCCTTTTCAGTTGAAATGTTGTTCTGTGAAGAAAGCAGCTGCTTCAACTCACAGCTCAAATAAAGCACTCCCATTCTTTCTCAGTGCTTTCCCAGGAGACAACCATCTTACCAGGGTCTGCAGCACAAGTGCTTTGTATGCACTTCCATTTTTATTATATAGGATATTAGAAAGATGTATACCCAAGAGTTATGATTTAATCAAATTATTAATTTTTACTGCTTTATTTAGTACATCATATTAATAGACTTAAAAAAAAAAAGAGAGTGCATGATGGTGAGCAATAAAATCACTACTAGTATAGTTTGGTGCCTCTGCCATTATTCAGGGCAAGGTATAAGCGGTTTTCCCCACCGTTGCTTTTGCACCATTTGGGCAAATGTTAACACAGTGAGAAAGGCAAGTGACTTCTTAGTATTACGAAAATTATTTAGCTCTCGTGGTGCTCCTCCTCCCCCAGGGTCCGCGGACCACACTCTGAGAACCGTCGGTTGCTCTAGGTCGCAGCATCTTGTCCTAACCTCCACCTAACTTTACATTCATTAAGTTCTGATCTTTCGTCCTCCCGAGTCCGCAGAAACAGCCCAGCGGCCTCCTCTCGAGCACCTGGGGCGGCTGCTTCCAGCCGGAGCCAGAGCTGCGGGGCGTGGCCAGCGCAGCACCGCAGCTGGTACCCAAGGGGCCCTCACCCCTCTTTCCCTTACCTCACTTCCTCTTCCCCTCCCCCAGCCCCTTTAACCCTTCGTTTTCCCCAAGGACGGAAAGAACGCGAGAGGAAAAGCCTCAATTTAAAAGAAGCCACCAGAGTGAATGGTGCTGGGACAGGGGACACTCTGCACAGCACATGAACAACTGTGACAGTTTAAAAAAAAAAAATCTATCTATCTACCTATCTGTATCTATATATATCTTGATTGTTCTTTTTCTGGTTACAAAAGTAATAGATGCTTGTTATATAATGTTCAACCCCACAGAACTGCATAAAGTAGAAATTGAGAGTCTCCCACTATACCCCACTCCCATACCCTCTTAGGTTTCTGTGCCTTTAATTTTTCATATACATGTATGTATGTATGCTAAGATATTTCTCTGCAACTTTCTATTTTCACTTAATATATCACAATGCATTTTTCTTTTTCTTTTTTATTTGAGTCTTAACCACTGGACCACCAGGGAAGTCCCCCAATGCATTTTTCTATATCAGCAAATATTTACCTCATTCTTAATGACAATGGACATTTAGGTCATTCCCAATTTTTCCCTATTACAAACAGTGTTGCAGTGAACACCTTGCACTTATGTGTCTGTACAATTTGGTAAGTATTTCTATGCTGTCAGTCTCTCAGAGTGGAATTTCCGGATGAAGAGTTATGTGCACTTTATAATAGGATGGATGCTACTAAATTGCCCTCCAAAGAGATTGTACTACCAACACTCCATCCAGCCACAGCAACGATATTTTGAAATGATCTGTCCATATCTCCATCTTCCGGATACCCTCACTGGACTCTGGTCCTCTCAGGAATAGAATTGCCCTCTTGTCCATCCCTGGGTCACACCTGTCATGTCATAGGAGCTCAGTAAACTGGTGTGGAGTGGATGTGAATGAACAGATAATATTAACACTATGGCCAGGCTTCTCCTATGTGTGCCAGGCACCATTCAAAGCATTTTATCTGCATGAATTTATTTAATCCTAATAACTGCTAGGAGTAGGGATTTTTATTATCTCCATTTGCAGTTGAAGAAACTGAGGCTCAGAGAAGTTAAGTGACTTGCCCAGGCATGAGACAATCACGACAAAAGACTTCCACAGGACTTTCCTGGCGGTCCAGAGGTTAAGACTCCGCCCTTCCACTGTAGGGGGTGCGGGTTCCTTCCCTGGTCCGGGAACTAAGATCCCTCATGCCATGCGGCCAAAAAACTTAAGACTTCCACAAACAGGGAGAAAGCTTTATACTCTGGGAATCTGTGACCAAGATGGTAATGTTGCCTCTAGTTCTTTTTAATCCCTTTCAATCATTTCCCCTTCTTCCAACTTTGGATCTCTAGTTTTATTAGGAATCTTGAGGATTAATTAACTTAAGCAACCTAAGAGAAAATTTCACAAAATTTAATAAAGTTTTATTTATTTATTTGGCCATGCATGTAGGATCTTGGTTGCCTGACCAGGGATCGAACCCGTGCCCCCTGCAGTGGAAGTGAGGAGTCCTAACCATTGGACCACCAGGGAATTCCCTAAATAGTGTTTTAAAATCTTCCAAATTTGTTTCTGGACCCCACCTGTTACTGTCCATAGATTTATTTTACAAAGTTAAAATCAGAGTAGCAGGGCTTCCCTGGTGGCGCAGTGGTTAAGAATCTGCCTGCCAATGCAGGGGACACGGATTCGAGCCCTGGTCTGGGAAGAACCCACATGCCGCAGAGCAACTAAATCCATGCACCACAACTACTGAGGCTGTGCTCTAGAGCCTGCGAGCCACAACTACTGAGCCCACATGCCACAACTACTGAAGCCCTTGCACCTAGAGCCCATGCTCCGCAACAAGAGAAGCCACCGCAATGAGAAGCCCGCGCACCGCAACGAATAGTCTCCGCTCGCCACAACTAGAGAAAGCCTGCGCACAGCAACAAAGACCCAACGCCGCCAAAAGTAAATAAATAAAATAAATAAATTTATTTAAAAAAAAATCAGAGTAGTAGTTTGTGTTCTTTTATTGGGGGGGGTCTGTTTACCTTTCGTGATGATTCAAGTGTAAATGAATGCTATACCCCCCCTTTATCCCCACCCCCAGTGCAGGCTTGAGAAGGTGAACTTGTACTTGGCCTTCAAGGATGAGTTGGGTCTGGCAATGGGGAGTGGAAAGAACCCACTTGATGGAAGGAAGGGACAGTGCAACTGCTCAGAGTCAAGGACTACTCAGGGGAATGGCTAAATTTAGGGTTCTTGTGGAGAGGGAATAGTAACTGGGCGGGGGGCGGGGTAGGTGAAGGCCATGAAATGTTATAAGCTATTCAGATTTTATTGTATCAGGCAGTGGAGAGCTACTTTTCTATCTGAGCTGTGGAGTGACTGCTCAGGGCTGTGCTTCAGGGTGACAGCGCTGGAAGTGTCGGGGAGGGCTGATGGGAGGGGGAGGGAGCACAGACTGACTATTGGCAGGGAAATCAGTTTAGAGATGACCATAAATAGCTCTATCAACACCTCCCCCTCAACCAGTCCTCCCTCCCATCTTTTGATTTCTAATAATGGCATCACCATTCTCCCAGCCCCAGGGATGGAAGTCTGAGTCACTGTGACTCCTCCCCCATCCAGCTAGCTGCAGTTCCTGCAGATGCCATCTCTACACCGCCTCTGCACTCTTGCACCTTCTTGAGGGTCCTGCCAGGACCCCGTGTCAAGTCTCTCTGGTTCAAGAACCCTGGCCTCCCTTCCCCAGGCCTGATTCTCCACTGTCTGACATCCCCTCACTGCTGTGCCAGATTTTACCAGATGTTACTCCCTGCCTACAAACATAGCACGAAACTAATGTCCTGGTGTGTCCACCTGGGTGAAGTGCAAGGCGCTCACTCTACTCGTGTCTGCATGGTCAGCCTCCTTCCACATCTTAAAGATCCGTGAGAACACACTTGATGGATGTTCCTGCCCTGAGCTCATCAGGGTCTCCCTCATCAGAGGTGATTTTCTCTTTGCCAGATGCCTAATGTGTCATCTAAACTCCTCCTGGGACACTTTCCCCTTGTGCCTGGTTTGTGGTGATTTGTGGCTCCCAGATGGTAGAGACTGAGTGATACGCATTTCTGTGCCTCCACGGGGAACTTGCACATGACCTAGACTCAATAACTAATTGAGGTTTGATTTAAAATATGTAAGGGGACTTCCCTGGCAGGCCAGTGGTTAAGACTCCGCGCTTCCAATGCAGGGGGCGTGGGTTCAATCCCTGGTCAGGGAACTAAGATCCCACATTCTATGCGTGGCCACAAATTATAAATAAATAAATAAATAAAATCTGTAAGGGTGAGAGTTTCCAAATCTGCTGACCCCAAAGGAGGATACAGGCACCTTTCCTTTAAATATCACCTTTCTCTGAGGTGGCTTTCAGGGCCAGCAGTTATCACCACAAAAAATTCCAAAGAAGTACAATAAATAGGGGCTCTGGTTCCTATTCTTTCTCCTTAAAAGAATGATGGACTATTAGCCAGGTATATGAGTATGAACTAGAGTTCTGCTACTTCCTAGCTGTGTGACTTTGAGCAAGTGTCCTAACCTCTCTGAGCCAATGGAGCGGACACCAGCTGCCTCACCAAATAGATACTGCATGAGGAAGGCTGGCATGGAGCTGGAGCCCTGGGAGGTGGGCAGTGAGAGCAGTTTAATCGGAAGATTTTGCCTTGACTGTCCTGGGCTGCTGCTGTGCTTGCAAAGGACCCATGTGCTCCCACTCTGATCCCTCTGCAGGTGAAGGCCAGACTCTGGAACACACTGAGGCTCTAGTATTGCCTCTTGCCAGGCCTCTGACACCTTGGTCCACATTACAGAGAAACAAATGAGCCCCTGGGGGTGGAGAGCAATTTCTTTATGACCATTTCAGAAGTGGCAGTGTAGGTAGTTGTCATACATAACAGAATCTGATTGTTTGGGCCAAAAGGAGCCTGGGGGAGCAGTCATCCTCCCAGTTTATAGGTATAGACACCGAGGCCCTGGTACCTGATAACACTAGGATGGCATGAAAGCCAAATACCAGAGGCTTCCATGGTCTCTGCTTGTGTTTTGTTTTTTTTAAATGTTTTGTTTTGTTTTTTGGCTGTGTTGGGTCTTCGTTGCTGTGTGCGGGCTTTCTCTAGTTGCAGCAAGTGGGGACTACTCTTCGTTGTGGTGCGTGGGCTTCTCATTGTGGTGGCTTCTCTTGTTGTGGAGCATGGGCTCTAGGCGCACGAGCTTCAGTAGTTGTGGCGTGTGGGCTCAGTAGTTGTGGCTTGCAGGCTCTAGAGCACAGGCTTAGTAGTTGTGACACATGGGCTTAGTTGCTCCGCAGCATGTGGGATCTTCCCAGACCAGGGATCGAACCCGTGTCCCCTGCATTGGCAGGCGGATTCTTAACCACTGTGCCACCAGGGAAGTCCCTCTGCTTGTGTTTTGAGCAAGAGAATTGGAACAGAATGAAAGGGATAATGGGTCATTCTAGGACATGCTGGCTCAAGGTTAGGCCTTTGAATGAGGCCTCAGACTTTGGGGGTGGCCCCAGAACAGCCTCCCCTTGGGCCCAGTCTACTAGATCTCTGGGCCAAAGTAGTAGCTTTGCCTGGCTGAGACAGGGAGAAGGAAGCTTTGAAGTCAGTAATTCAAGGTCACTTTCCTGGCCCAGCTCCACCTGGCAATGTTGACTCTGAGGCAATGAAGGGGAGAGCTGGGAACACAGGGCAGAAAGAGGTGGCTAGCATTCGAGTGAGTCAGTGTAGCTGGGAAAGTGGGGGGCTGGGGTCAGATTTTTCTAAATAAAACCCAGCCCCAACTGGTGTCTCATTTCAAGAAGATGAGTGAAGACAGAGAGAGAGAGACTTTGGTTGTTTATGGCAGAACCAATCAGTATTGTCTTTTGTATGAAAGCAGGCAAAAAATGGAACCGTTTGCCTGAGTACTGTCTGACAAGCATCGTTGGTTGTCGTTGAGCACAGGGTGTGTCCCAAGTCTGTAACATACGTTATTTCACCCAAGTCTCCTGGCAGCCCTGTTGCTGTTATAGTTCCCATCTCGGAAAGGAGGAAACAGACTCTGGCTACGCTGAATGACTTCGAGGACTAGCTGCTTGACATTCTGGTGAGAAGCAGAGGGATTTCAACTCTTGACTCGGGTCAGTCTACCTAACGCGTGGAGGGGATAGGAGGATCTGAGAGCGAATTTGAGGAGACCCGAGGTGACCACGGTCTTAGTTCAAGAACGCGGAACGCGCACTGGTTAATGCGCCTTGGAGTTTCAGCCCAGCCAACGCGAAGGACGCAGGAGTTTGTTCAGATTTGCCTTTTGGGGCTTAAGCTGATGTGTCAGCAATTGACACTCTGGTTTAAATAGGGCATCCTGGAGAGAGGGTTTTTCCTCGCTAACGGCTCCCCTAATCCTCCAGTTCCCACCCCCCGCTCCCGGGTCCCGGTGGGTCTCACCCCTCTCTCGCTTCAGTAGAGCTGAGCTTTCCGCGGTGCCCTGGGAAGCGCGCGCCGGGCGCGGGGGCGGAGTCCGGGCTGGTGCAGGGCCCGGGCTGGTGCAGGGCCCAAGGAGGAGTCCGGCCCCTCCCGGCCCCGCCTCCTCCCGGCGAGGCCCAATAGGGTGGCGGGCCCCGGCAGTCCCGCCCCGGCCCTGCCCGCTCAGCCCACGCTTGGCAGGCCTCGGTAGCCCGCCGCCAGGCAGCGGGGAGCAGTGGCCGGCGCTCGGATCTCGCGTACCCCGGTTCGTTCGTTCGCTCGCTCGCCAGCCAGTCCGACCCCCCAACCCGCTCGGGATGGCTGGTTACCTGCGGGTTGTACGCTTGCTCTGTAGAGCCTCCGGTTCCGGGCCGGCCTGGGCGCCGGCAGCCTTGACAGCCCCCAACTTGCAAGAGCAGCCGCGGCGCCACTGTGAGTGCCACGAGGAGGGTCCGGGCGGGGTGCGCGCCTGGCACCGCGACGTGGCGTCCTTCCGGGCGGGGACCAGCGAGCGCGACCCGGGACGCTCGCGAGCCGGGGACGGCGGGGTAGGGCACACAAAGAGCCGGCGGACGGGGACGTGCTCCCCTGCCCCACCTTCCAGGCCGTGCCGGTCGCAGGGGGCGGGGGGAGGACTTGAAGGAAGGTGGCAACTGGTGGCCCGGGCGATGCCGGCCCTGCTGCCCCGCGCCCTCAGATTTTCCTGCAGTGGGTGCGGGGGGTATCCCGGGCTCGGAGGGTATTCTGCCCGCCCTGCGACCCTGGAGGGAGACAAAGCAACCGAGTGGGTGCTGGAGCGCCTGGCCCGCTCCATGCGAGAGAGGGAGGGTCCCGGCGCGGTCCCTGGTCAGACAAAGGAGGGGAAGGAGGAGGTATCCACTTCCCCTGCCTTCTCACCCGGCCGCGCAGTGATCCCTCCTCTCTGTCAGGCCCTCGTCAGCTATTTTTGGAGCCTTTTACGCGACAGTTAGAGGAGCCTCCTTTTTATTTTCGCTTTGGACGCCCCCATTTTCTTTGTCGACGCACTTGAAGCTCCATCCTGGGGCTTCTCCTTGGCTTGACCTGCCTCTTCTCGCCAGCCCACTCCTGAGCTGCTCCTTGGCCCTGCCCCGCTCACCCGACTGGGAAGACCTGGCAGCCGCGCCAAAATGTCACTTTCCCAAATCGTTCGTCACAGCTTCTGTGATACCCTTAGTTTCCTGCTTAGGAGAGAAGACAATAGTCTTAATAAGCAGGGCATAATAAGCAAGACTTAGCCTGAACTTCCATTACCAAGGCAGGCTGCCGGGTCTGGCATTGGTCGGCCCCCTGGCTCTCCATCGCCAGCTACGAGAGACAGGGAACAATGTAGGTCCCTTGGCTCTGTCGAATGCCTGTTGCCACGGAAACCCCTATCCTGACCTGGCCAGCAGCTCCTTCGAGTGAGGAGGAGGGGGTGGGGCCCAGGCAAGCTGGTCTTACTGCTAGAGTAGGTAATCTTTAACCTAGTGTGGGAGCAGCTGACCAGAGCTGAGAAGAGCCCCAGCACCCCACCTCCCCTTTCAAGGAGAAAGGGGCATTTCTGTTTTTCTACTCATGGCATTTATCTCTAAGGAGTCGGCCCTGCAACTCGAGGTTCTAAGTGTCCCTAGTCCCCAAAAAAGTTTCCCATATGGCACCGCCTTCAGCAAAATATGTTGGAAGTTAGATACATTCTCCAATCCTCCCTTTTTTTTTTCTGCACTGATGGTAAACAAAGAAACCAAAAAACCCCACACAAACAGGAAAAGCCCCTTTTGAGGACTGAATTTTGATAACACATGAAAAGAGCAGTCAGTTGCAGGTCCTTCCGGAAGCCCCCAAGTGGGGTTGGTAATTAATGAGGAGAACGCCTGGTGTTTGAGTTGGACATGAGACTGTACAATTGTGACCTCTGCTAGCTTGTTACTTGGCAACACTGCTGGAGACAGAATACTTGGCATTCCCCTTGATGACAAGGAAAGAATATGCTTTGGCTAAAATACTCTTGTGTTTTTGCTGCCAGGTAATTCCCACATGTGTCTCCTTCTAGTTTTGCAACTCATAGGCCTCCAGCGACTGCTGGTGGTGGTTCTGATAAGTTAGTTTGGGGAAGTGAGGGAGACTGCTCAGTGGGAGAATTATCTATCCTTCCTTGGCTCAACTCCTAGTCTGGGAACTTCTTCATTTCCTCACCCTGTCCCTTAACTTTTCAGATCTTGGTTTGCCTGTACTCTTAGATTCCAGAGGAAATTATTTAATGATTGTTCAGTTTTGCAGACCCACCAGTAGAGTTGTGTGTTCTCCACTGAGACTTGTTTCATCCACATCAGATAAGACCACAGCTATCCCATCAGAGCTATTTTTGGGTGGTCATGTTTAGGCCCAGTAGGTTTTGAGGAAAAGCCTCTTGAAAGGCTTGGGGCCTGCCTCCAGATCCTTTATGTGAGGCTGAGGCCTCTTTCACTGATTCCAGGATGGGGTGCTGGACACTGCTGTCTGATTACTGGAAGCCAGCCTCTGTGGCCTGCCCTGGAGTTTACACTTCTGTAAACCATGTTTAAAATGCCAGCAGATTGCAAATATTAACCCATGATAAACTGTGAGCTACTCCAGGACAGGGAGCCCATTGACTGGCAGAGATGCCACCCATGTACATTTGTGATGGTCTGGTGCAGTTTTGTGGTGAGGACTCACTGGCCTCTGTGTGGTAATGCATCCCAGGATGGGGGAGGGGAGGGAGTACTTTTCATCCAAAGAGGAGGTTATGGCAGAGCAGTCCTTACCACAGATTGAATTGACCATAACTTGACATTCATTCATGGATTCAACAAATATTGTGCTTCTACTATGTGCCAGGCACTGTGCCAGGGACACTCTGGGGACAGAGCTGGGAATAAGAGACAAAGATTTCTGCCCTTATGGAACTTAAATTCTAATGTGGGGACAGACAGTAGACAAGAGCTAAGGAGAACAAATAAGCAAGGAAGGTGTGGGTGAAAGTTTGGGTAGGGCTGCCAGAAAAGACCCCACTGAATGAAGTACTGAGGGAGTGAAGGAAGCAGGCCATTTACTGTTCAGGGGAAGAGAGGACTGCAGGTGCCAAGGTCACGATGCAGGAGGGCACCTTTGCTTGTTGGAGAAGCAGAAAGTAAGGCTGGCTCAGAGTGCACGAAGGCGATTGATGGGACATGAGGTCAGGCAGTGGAGATCATGGGGGGCTTGTAGGCCATTTTTGAGGATTTTGGCCTTCTCTGAGTGAAAGAGGCGGCTTTGCAGGGTTTTGAGAGGAGTGTTGTGACCTGATTTACATTTTAACAGGAGCATTCTGGCTTCAGGGACCTGGTAGGAGGCTGTAGTCAGAATCTGGCAAGAGAGCATGGTGGCTTTTTTTTTTTTTTTTTAATTTTTATAAAGTGTATGTCTGGGCTTCCCTGGTGGCGCAGTGGTTGAGAATCTGCCTGCCGATGCAGGGGACACGGGTTCGAGCCCTGGTCTGGGAAGATCCCACATGCCGCGGGGCAACTAGGCCCGTGAGCCACAACTACTGAGCCTGCGCGTCTGGAGCCCGTGCCCCGCAACAAGAGAGGGCGCGATAGTGAGAGGCCCGCGCACCGCGATGAAGAGTGGCCCCCGCTTGCCACAACTGGAGAAAGCCCTCGCACAGAAACGAAGACCCAACACAGACAAAATAAATAAATAAATAAATAATAATTAAAAAAAAAAAAACCTCCCATTATAAAGTGTATGTATTATTTTACATTTTTATTTATTTATTTATTTCTGGCTGTGTTGGGTCTTCGTTTCTGTGCGAGGGCTTTCTCTAGTTGTGGCAAGCGGGGGCCACTCTTCATCGCGGTGCGCGGGCCTCTCACTATCGCGCCCTCTCTTGTTGCGGGGCACGGGCTCCAGACGCGCAGGCTCAGTAGTTGTGGCTCACGGGCCTAGTTGCTCCGCGGCATGTGGGATCCCCCCAGACCAGGGCTCGAACCCGTGTCCCCTGCACCGGCAGACAGATTCTCAACCACTGCGCCACCAGGGAAGCCCAGCATGGTGGCTTTGACCTTGGTGGCGGTACTGGGGTGGGTGGATTCTGGATGAATTTTGACGGAAGAGCCAGTAGAGTTTTTTTGATGGTTTTGATGTGGGTGTGAGAGAAAGGGAGGAGTGAAGGATGACACCAAAGAAAGTACTAGAGCCTCTTCCAGAACTGCTGCCCTGCCTTCTTGAGCCCTCTGGAATTGGGGGCTTCCCCCCAGATTCTTCTGGGCCATGCTGGCTGAGCAGCCTCTCTTCTGCTGGCAGCAGCATGGGTAGGAATGTGATGAAAGCAGTTCAGTTAAGTAGACAGGGGGGTGGAAGGGTGGCTGTCTTGGGAGGGACCTCTAGCCTGGAGGCTAGGTCTACTTACTTGAGCAGCAAGTAGATACTGAAACCGGGATGGGTTTTTTTTTGTTTTTATTTTTTAATATTTATATATTTGGTGGTGCCGGGTCTTAGTTGCGGCAGGTGGGCTCCTTAGTTGTGGTTCCAGGGCCCCTTAGTTGTGGCATGCAGGCTCCTTAGTTGTGGCATGCAAACTCTTAGTCACAGCATGCATGTGGGATCTAGTTCCCTGACCAAGGATCAAACCTGGGCCCCCTGCATTGGGAGCGTGGAGTCTTATCCACTGCATCACCAGGGAAGTCCCTGGGGATGGGTTTTGAAATCCTTACTTGGTGTTTGGTGCTAGGAGTTGGCCTAATGGGCCTCTTGTGACTGATGTAATTCCATCCCACACCCTGGCCAAGAGGACAGTGTTTGTGCAGCCTGTCATCTGAAGATTTCATGGTGGCTGTCCCTAGGAGGCCTTCAGGGAGGCCCAGCCACTGTTCTTTGGATTTCAGGTCACCTGTCACCTCTTGTCTCCCAGAGAGGGGCAGACGGTGTGGGTGTCTCCACCATAGTGGCTAAACAACAGACAAGGTCTCAAACTCCGAAGCCTTGGGGCACTCTGGAGGGCACGTGGCAGGCCTGGAATGCAGCGAGAGGCTGTCCTCATACCAGCCCATCCTTCATCATTGCGAGGAGTGAGCGCGGGCTCAGTGGGACGAAGCGACTCATTCTTCAAGAGGGACTGGATTTTTATGTAAAATCTTCTCGTTTTTTTTTTTTTTTTTGGTGGGGGACTGGTTTAAATTAAACATTAAAGAATTTTAAAATTTCTTATTTTTTATTGTGGTAAAAAATGCATAACAAAAATTTCCATCTTAATCATTTTTATGTGTGCAGTTCAACAGTGTAAAATACATTCACATTGTTGTTCAGCGATCTCCGCAGCTTTTTCATCTTGCAGAACTGAAACTCTGTACCCATTAAACAACTCCCCTTCCTCCCCTCCCCTGCAGCCCCTAGAAACCACCATTCTTCTTTCTGCTTCTATAATTTTGACCACTCTAGGTACCTCATATAAGTGGAATCAGACAGTATTTGTTTTTTGTGACTGGCTTGTTTCACTTAGCAGAATGCCCTCACGGTTCTTCCATGTTGTAGAGTGTGTCAGCATTCCTTCCTTTTTAAGGCTGAATAAGATCCCATTGTCTGTATATAGCACATTAAAAAAAATATTCAAGTTAAAATGTATTGGCCTTCTGAGTAAGGTATAGGAATTGTGAAAAGCTTAGGTGATATAGTTATTAAATCTTTACATATTTAATACTGTTTCTAATTTATCATGAGTTATTTCCCAAAAATGTTAATCACAGCTGGATTGAAAAAGTATTTGGGTAATACATAAAGTGTCCGTAGGAGCAAGCACCCTAAGGTTTTATCATATGTTGGTAGAGAATTGTTTTAGGTGTTACAGCTTATGAGGTCCACAGTTTGACTGAATGGGTTAAATAAGTCTCTGTTGCTGTTTAACTGCATTGTCATTACCAAAAGTAATAATGCATGTAATTAAAAATAACAGAGAAGCTTTTTTAATTAAAAGATCTTCTGCTCCAAAAGACAAACAAACGAAGTATTTGGGAAAGGTGGTGATGTTGTTTATATAAGTATACCGCATTATAAGTCTACTGGTGATCCAAAGGGAATTTGTCTTTGTGGAGTTTGAAACAAAAGAACAAGCGGCAAAAGCTATTGAGGTAGGTCCAGATCCATCACTAAAACATGGAAGCACTTCCTTTTTTAGTTTCAAAGCAAGTACATCCATGTTGAAGTGGTGGGGAGCCCAGTTTTGGAAAAAAAACTTGGAATCATGAACATAGTTTAACTTTTTGGAGGAAAGTTTTTCTTAAACTTCCTGGGTTAGTTCCCAGAGTCCTGTTCTCGTCTTGAAGGTTCATATCACATTTTGTTTATCCATTCATCTGTTGGTGGACACTTGGGTTGCTTCCACCTCTTGGCTATTGTGAATAATTGTTATGAACATGGGTATACAAATATCTTTTTGAGACCCTGCTTTTAATTATTTTTTAATTTTTTTGAGGAACCATCATACTGTGTTCCATAGTGGCTGCACCATTTTACATTCTCACCAGCAATGCACAAGGGTTCCAGTTTCTTTACATCCTTGCCAACGTTTGTTACTTTATGTTTTTTTGTCTTTTGTTTTTTGGGTTTTTTTGATAGTAGCTATCCTAATGGGTGTGAAGTGGTATCTCATTGCGGTTTTGATTTGCATTTCCCTAATGATCAGTGACATTGAACATCTTGTTATGAGCGTATTGACCATTTTTGGAGAAATATCTATTCAAGTCCTTTGCCCATTTATTAATCAGATTATTTGTTTTTTTGTTGTTGTTGAAATTGCCTGATTTTTAAGCCTTGGTCACCAATCAACATTAAAAAAAAAAACCTACGACCTGGGCCAAACAAAATGAGCCTCTGCTGCTATGGCTGCTATGGCCTCTGCTGCTATGGCTCACCGCCCCCAGTCCCCAGCTCCTCTGGGAAGTTGCTTTGAGGGAGGCTGCACACCTGACTTTGATAACAGCGCTGCTTGCTCTCTCCATTACTGATAGGTTTTCCCTTCCATACTCGCTCTTTGAGGACAGGCATTGTTGTGTTTAGGTGTTTCAGGAAGGGGTGCTTACCCTTAGCACCTGGTTGTAAATAAGTGGGCCCTGTGGTCTCTGAGGGTTTGACACCTGCATGCACAGCTGGGAAGGCTGCCTGCTGTGATCTTGATATTGAGCTCCCCCATCGAGGAGTGTGGTGTCCAAAGACACCAGCTGCTGTGTCTGAAGCCCAAAGCTTGAGCAGAGCCCAGGCTGAGGCTGAACCCTTTAGGACTGGCCCCAAATGGATCTGTACTTAGGGAACTTGATTACTGTAGGTTTGGTACATAAAAAAAAAAATTGATTGGCTCTCATCACATTAACTCATAGCAGATGCTCCTAAAAACTAAGCTAGCTCGCAACAGCCCAACAGACTTTCTACAGGTCCTAAAGCTCTTTCCACTCAAGCTTTAGACCAGAAATGCTGAAGGAATTTAGTAGCTTGGGTCCAAAGTCCCCACTGCATCTTGGGAAGAGCTGAAGCGGTGTCAGCCGTGTCCACCATGTTTTCTGGGGAATGAAATATTTTGAGTCTGTGTTTGCTTTCTGCTTCTCTACCTATGGCCCACAAGGGCGTCCAGAGGCTGCACTTGAGCCAGGGCCCTGGGACACAGGTGAGGCCTATCCTGACCCTGACACAAGCCATGCTTCCTGGGTCTCATTTTTCTTCCTTTCTAGATTTAAAAAAAAAAAAATCTGTTTGCACATCTTTGGAAAGTGAGTCATTCTGCTGCACATAATTCACCTTTTTCTTAGTGGGTCGGGATGTCATCATGAGTCATGGCAGTGGTGTGTTTCGTAGGACAGTGATGTGTTTGGGGTCTTTTGGGCTTTGGTCACTTTTGTTTTCATGAGCCTAGGTAGCCATGCTTCTTCATTTTTCTAGGCCTGCTTTTCACAGGCTTCTGTCCCTTGCTGTCAGCCTAGCAGATGTCACTTGGGGTTTTCATCCTGTCCCCTCTTCTGATTTGCTGTGTCTAATCTTCGGTGAGGTGAAAGACCCATAGCTACATCTGTAAGGATTGTGTGTAACATAAGACTAAATGGGCCCTAAGTAAGGGCTGAGGAGGGCCCCTTTGTGGACAGGGCCCTGCTTTCATCTGGGGTTCAGCAGAAGGTGACACTTCCTGGGGTGACTGAGGCGGGGTTGTAGGTTTCACATAGATCATGTTGCCGTGCTCTGCAGCTGCTGTTTCTTCCAAGGCTGTGGCCAGAGGCACATGCTGGTGCTTGGGTGCCCCTGCTGCAGGTTAAGGGTCAATAAGCCTCACCCACGGCAGCCTGCACTGATAAATTGGACGGGCCATTTTCTTTCTTTTTTTTTGGTCCGTGCCCCACGGCATATGGGATCTCAGTTCCCCAAATGGGGATTGAACACGCGCCCCCTGCATTGGAAGCACGGAGTCATAACCACTGGACCTCCAGGGAAGTCCCATGGACGATTTTCTTGAGTTTTGTTTGGAATTCACTTCCCAGACTGTTGGTTTTTCTCATGAGTCAGACTTTCCTTCAAGAGCCTCCACCAGCTCCTGTTTCCTCCTCCACCATCTCCCTGGGCCTGGATCAGTCACTCGTCCAGTCCTTTGATGCATCTCTGGCAGAACTGGCGAACCTGAGCCTGTGTGGATCAGGGCTTCTGCATTCCATTCCCAGGTGCCCATCAAGGAGGGTGTGGATCTTCCTGGATCTGCTGTTTTCAAGCTGTGTGAGCTTTGGCAGTGAGCTGACAACCTCTCTGAGCCTTAATTTCCTCACATTTAAAGTGGAGATAATGATACAGTAAGTCCCTTACATATGAATGAGTTCCGTTCAGAGAGCGTGTTCCTAAGTCCGATTTTTCATAAGTGCAACAAAGTTAGCCTAGGTACCCAACTAACAAAATCGGCTATATAGTACTGTAATGTAATAGGTTTATAATACTTTTCACACAAATAATACATAAAAAACAAACACAAAAAATAAAGAAAACATTTTTAATTTTGCAGTACAGTACCTTGAAAAGTACAGTAGTACAGTACAACAGCTGGCATCCAGGGGCTGGCATCGAGTGAACAGGCAAGAAGTTACTGACTGGAGGAGGGAGAGGAGGTGGGAGATGGTAGAGCTGAAGGACCGTCAGCAATAGGAGACGGAGGGCAAGCTGCAGTTTCACTCATTCACATCCTGGGCTTGAAATAAAGATAGTGTACTACTGCACTCTATATAGTACTGTACGGTAAAGTACACAAAAGCACACCCACTTGTAGAGGATGCGAGCATGTGACAATGTACACCAGACACATGAGCTAACTTACGTGACTGGACATGCGAATGCACGTTCGCATCTTTGTAAGTTCACAACTTGAAGGTTCTTATGTAGGGGACTTACTGTACTCCCCTTGGGAGTGGTTCAGAGGATTAAATGTGAAGGGTGTGGTACACCCTCAGGCCCATGGGAGGGGATCTATACAGTTTCCCTCCTCACTTCATGTTAGTCAGGCTCTCAGGTTGCAAGCAACAGTTAGAGGAAGTTTTTGGAAGGACACGGGGTAGCTCGTAGAATTGCAGGGATTGGACAAGAGGGGATTCTGGGCTGCCCTGGGAAATGGGTGGCAGCAGCCGAAGGCAACCTCTGCCCGGCTTGCTGCTTGACAAGGTGACCCCAGCTGGCTCTCATTCTCTGTGTTGGTCTCCTCTGCTGTCAGGTTCCAGGGGAAAGGATCTGACTGGCCAGGCTGGCATCTGGCTAGTCCCAGCTGGCCAGACTCAATGGGGGATCCAGCTCCCCCGGGTGGTCCCGGAGCTGCTCCTGCAGGAGGGGGAGTGAATGCTGGGCAGCTGGGCCCTGGCTGACACTCCTTCCTCCATGGTGAAGGGTGGGTCAGGCCGGAGAGGAGAGGGGCTCCCCCACCAGCCTCCCCAGGGCTGTGATGTGCTATGTGTGTCTGGTCCTAGATGCCAACAAGAGGATCAAGGTGGCGAAGCCAGTGGTGGAGATGGACGGCGATGAGATGACCCATATTATCTGGCAGTTCATCAAGGAGAAGGTAGTTCCCTCCCGAAGTGGGCGGCCTTCCACATGGCCGGCCGGGCTCAGTGTTCAGTCCCCACTTCGGGTCCCCAGGGTTCACCCGTCACCCTGGTGGGCAGGAGCAGTCCTGTTTTTCCCCTCCCGTACACCCTTCTGTCATGTCCAGACCACTCATGGCTCTTATGACGTCAGGCAGGGGACTGTCCTCAGCCATCTGTGTCACGTGCTGGTGGCAAAGCCAGCATGTTTTTAAAAATGTGTGCACATTCAAGCCTGACCCTGTATCATGTCGTTTTTTTGTTTTTTTTCGTTTGTTTTGTTTTTTCAAACAAACTCATGTTTCAGCATGAGTTGACTATCCTTTGGGAGTTTCTTCTTTTTTTTTTTAAAATTTATTTTTTATTGGAGTATAGTTGAATATATCATCTTGATCTCCTGCATTCCTATGTGCTTCCTTGAGGGAGTGAAAGAAGAACAGGGCCGGCGTGCAGGGGGACCACATCATTAACCTTTCCTTAGCGGTTCAAGGATGTCATCGCGAGTCGTGGCGTGGGGTCTGTTGGAGGACAGTGATATGTTTGAGCCACCATGGCAGACGGTTCCCAGGGTGGCTGCTTGGCTTCTCCGAAGTCGCTGTGGGCTGGGTCTGCCTGGGAGAGCACATTGTCCATGTGCCTGTCCCCAAGAGGAAGGTTGAGAATCACCACTTCTGAGTGGGGAAGAAGAGGGAACCCGCTTTACAGAGAACCCTAGATGCACTTGGAGTTGGGGTTTGGCTGAATTGATGGGCCACCGCAGGGGGGGTGTGGTTCATGCTAGGGGATGAGCCCTCCGAGGGGCTGCAGCCTGGTCTGCCGGCCTCTCTCCAGAGCCCTGGCCTCTTGCCAGCTTTGGCCAGCCCTCCGCTGGCCTTTCCTCTTCCCCGCCCTGACGGGGTGTCCCCTGCCACCATCCCCACATGCCCCTGAGTCAGTCATCTGGGCTGATGCCAGGCCCCGGCCGTCTGTCTCTAGCTCATCCTGCCCCATGTGGACGTCCAGCTCAAGTATTTTGACCTGGGGCTTCCAAACCGTGACCAGACCAACGATCAGGTCACCATCGACTCCGCGCTGGCCACCCAGAAGTACAGCGTGGCTGTCAAGTGTGCCACCATCACCCCTGACGAGGCCCGTGTGGAAGGTGCGAGGGGCGCAGGGGCGGGCGGCTGGGACAGTGGGGGCTGGGACGTGACCCTGGTCTCCCTGCGAATGCCCAGCACACAGCGGAGCCTCCAAGGTTCCTGTGGAGGAGGCTGGGGAGGGGAGGTTGAGGGCTGGCCTAGGTTCCACAGTTGGGGGTGGCAAAGCTGGGGCCAGGGTCTGTCTCCCCTGCTCCCAGGCTGGTGGTGTTTCTGCTGTGCCGTGTGGCTCTGGCCAGTGTGGGTGTCACCGGTCACAGAGAGGAGAAGGAAGAAGCTGATGCTGACACTGTCACAGTGAGGACAGCCTCTTTGGGCAGCCTGCCCCCCTGGCCTCCTGGACTGCTTTGCAGGCAGGTTTACAGAGAGACTCTGGGGCCACCTCTGTCCAGGGTAGTGCTGGGTGTCAGGCCTGTGTCCTTCAGAGCCTCGGAACGTCCCTTGTGTCCTGCCACTGTCTTGGCACTGCAGGTCTGCCCTCTGCCTCTGTGGCCGCGGAGCGGTCTCAGAGAGGTGCCCCACCAGGCTTGGACTGGCTGCTGGTCCTCAGTTCTGGGGGCTGCTCTCGAGGGTTCCATGAAATGGCACCAGTGTGTGGGTAAAGAATCCGGGTTTGGGAAATTCAAGAAAGGGTGGTTTCAGAACTTGCAGAGTTCTGTCTCCCCACTTCCTGCAGTATGAGGGGCCTGAAGGAAACCTTCAAGACACATCTCCAAACTCTGCAGGCCTCCTCCTGTCATGCAGGTTGTTCCCGACCTTAGGGTATGGAATCATTTTAGTGCTAAGCTCTTTCAGCTGGTTTTCTTTTATTTCTCCTGAACCCTGAGATTTATACATCCCCACTTTATGGACAAGGAAGTAGAGGGTCACAGTCTTAGTAATTTAGGCTGAACCCGGCAGTGAGTGGCAGTGCTGGGGCCACAACCAGAGCGTCTGGAGTGAGGCCGTACACTGCCAGGTTCATCAGACAGTTAAGTCCAAGTGTGATGTGGGAATAATAATAACTGACAGAGGGGACTTCCCTGGTGGTCCAGTAGCTAAGACTCCATGCTCCCAGTGCAGGGGGCGCAGGTTCAATCCCTGGTCAGGGAACTAGATCCCACATGCATGCCGCAACTAAAGATCCTGCATGCTGCAACTGAAGATCCTGCATGTGGCAACGAAGATCCTGCGTGCCGCAACTAAGACCCGGTGCAGCCAAAAAAAAAAAAAAAGTATATATATATATATAAAAAATAACTGACAGAGCCCTTACCATGTGCCAGCCACTGTTCTAGGTACTTTACACATGCATGCATTTAATCCTCACAACAACCCAAAAGGCCAGGTGTTTTATCAACAATTTCATTTTATGGCTTAAGTTCAGCCACTTGCCTAAGGCTGACAGTCAGAGGTGGTGCCACAGCTGGACCTTGAAGCCAGGAAATCTGATTGGGGAGCCCACGTGCACACTCTAGACTCTGCTGCTTCCCCCCAGATGATTTTTAGGACCCCCATCTGGCTATGTTCTTGCTTGGGGTTCAAATTCTGGTTGGAAGGTGGGGGCCGCAGTGGGGCCACTTCATCTTTGTCCTCATAGAGTTCAAGCTGAAGAAGATGTGGAAGAGTCCCAATGGAACCATCCGGAACATCCTCGGGGGGACTGTCTTCCGGGAGCCCATCATCTGCAAAAACATCCCACGCCTCGTCCCTGGCTGGACCAAGCCCATCACCATTGGCAGGCACGCCCACGGCGACCAGGTCGGCCACGGTGGGAGTGGGGCTCCAAGGGCCTGGGTCCCGCATCTGGAGCACTTGGCCTGAGCCATCCTCTCACCTCTGCAGTACAAGGCCACAGACTTTGTGGCTGACCGGGCCGGCACATTCAAGATCGTCTTCACCCCAAAGGACGGCAGCGGCGCTAAGGAGTGGGAGGTGTACAACTTCCCCGCCGGTGGCGTGGGCATGGGCATGTACAACACGGATGAGGTGAGCAGCGGCTCCCTGGCTCCCTCCCCCACGCCTGTCTCTGTCTCCGGCCACATCGGGTTGGTGGTTCTGACTATTCCTGCATCGGTGGCCTGAAGGTCTGAGGCCTGAGAGCAGATGCATCTTAGGTGTGTTCAGAGGGCCCTGCGGTGGGCCCGGTGTGGAGGGCTTTCCCACTCCTGCCCAGCCAGATGCTCCTGCTTCCCCCCATTCCTGCACTCACTCTCGGGTGCGTCTTTGGGGGCATATTGGTTGTCAGCTCTTGGCTTACAGCAAACTGGGTAAGCACTTCTTCCCCTCCCTACCCCCATCTCTTGGCTTTCCTTTCCTCTGTGGCTGGGCTCATTCTCAGGCTGTGAAGAAACGGCCACCAGTAGCTCCAGGCTTATCGCTGCCAGCCTGGCTACCCTATCAGAAAAGAGCCCCCCCCCCTTTTCTTTTTGGCTGCGCTGTGGCATTCAGGATCTCAGTTCCCGGACCAGGGATCGAACCCGTGCCCCCTGCAGTGGAAGTGCGGAGTCTTAACCACTGGACCACCAGGGAAGTCCTAGAAAAGAGCCTTTTTGCTCATGATTCCAGCAAAAGTACAGGCCTGGGTCACATGGCCATCTCTGAGCCAATCATGGAGGCCCAGGGGAGGAAGGGCTCTGATTGGATAAGCCCAGGACACACTATCAAGTCTAGAGACGGGCAGGTGGGCTGAGGGCATTAGCCCCACCCCAGCCATATGGTCTAAGAAGTGGGGAGGGTGGTAGCTTTCCAAAGCAGTTGGTGGGGCTACTTCCTCCCAGAAATTGGGAGGGGGATGCTGGGCCAGTAGAAACAACAGATGCTCACTCCAGGGAGGCTGGGTTAACCCCGGCTGCCTGCGAGGGTCCTGTGGAGGGAAGGGATGCCGTTCCCAGGGCCTGCGCCCGCCCTGGGGGATCACACCAGGGACCTCTCTCTGACCTCTCTCTCCCTGCAGTCCATCTCGGGTTTTGCGCACAGCTGCTTCCAGTATGCCATCCAGAAGAAGTGGCCACTCTACATGAGCACCAAGAACACCATTCTGAAAGCCTATGACGGGCGCTTCAAGGACATCTTCCAGGAGATCTTTGAGAAGTAATGGCCTCTCCCTTCAATACTTCTCAGGGACGCCATGGCCCTTCTTCCCTGTCCCCTCAGCTGCCCTTACCCACCCAGGGAGATGGCTGTCCCAGTGCATCTGTCTCAGCTCTGAGGCTCAGGGAGGGATCCCCAACCTGTCAGCCTCCCGCCCTCTCCCCACAACAGGCCCTTTTGCTCCCAGGCACTACAGGACCGAGTTCGACAAGAATAAGATCTGGTACGAGCACCGCCTCATTGACGACATGGTGGCTCAGGTTCTCAAGTCTTCGGGCGGCTTTGTGTGGGCCTGCAAGAACTACGACGGAGACGTGCAGTCAGACATCCTGGCCCAGGGTACGCTGGCAGCACCTGCTCCCTGTGGGGATGGACTGTTGTTTTTCCCTAGCTGGGGGGATTTTCTCCTTTGGGGAGAACATTTCTCTAGTGGATCAGCAGGGCTGGGGCTTGCCTGCTCATTCCGGGGTCTCCTGTGGACAGCAGGGGCCAGGGGCTCCCTGGTGTCTGAGTGAGGAAGGATCCTAAGTTAGCTTTGGACTGGGGTATTACTAAGGCTGCCGTTCCAGAGGAAGGAGGACATAGGAATTCAGGTCCTAAAGGGCTAGATGTGTTAGCCCCGAGGTTGTTCCTGTCCATGAAAGGGCCAAGTGACTCTGCTTGGCTCCAGGTTTGGACTAGGTTTGGCTCTAGTAGAAAAAGGGGAGTAAGCACAACCGGATGCTTTTTAAATTACAGAGAATTTGTTTTGCACAGTAAACCTTTTGGATGTAGGAGAATATTGGGGATGATGGCAAACCCCCAGGTCCCAGAGCATCCTGAAACACAAGTTGGGTTGCAGCAGAAAGCCTGCGTGAAGCCGTTAGGGAAGAACAGAAAGAAATAGCCCAATTGTATTGGGAATGAGAGCAGGAAAGATAGTGGGAGGAGGCAACATGTATCCATAGCGAGTGGAAGAGAAACCAGGCTCTGTGAGAGGGGGCGAGGTCTAGCTCCTGATAAGGAGAAAAGTGAAGCCCACGGCAGGTTGTGATGAAAAGGCAGAGGGTCTCAGTGCTTTATAAAAACCTTTGACTTTATTTTGAAAAGTTTGGTGTGATCCTCTCACTAGAACAATTCCCATCTAGGATGGGAGCATGAAAAGCCCTAGCAGACAAGAGAAAGGCATGAAAGGTACCCTTAAGTGTATGGAGATTGGTGAGTGTGAAGGTCCCAGGTGCAAATGGAGAAGGGATTCCCCCTTTCTCTGCCCCAACAGCAAAAATTCTTACACAAATAATTTTCCTCTAGAAGTTGCCCACTTTTTCTTTCTTGGGCATTCAGAATTCTTATTTTGGTGCTGTGGGGTGCTTTTGAAAACTAGGAGACCTTGGCCACAGAAAAGGTTGACATCTGGATTTGGGAAAACTTCGAAATAAATCACAAAGCTTTAAAGTGGCCTGAAAGAGCAGATAAAGTGATCACTGTGAAATAGCTGGCTGCAGGCTTTATTCTTTCTGCTTGAATGAGCCTCCTGGTCACCAGCCAGGGTGGGTGGGCAGAATTTTGGGGGATCTTATGCCCTGGGGGGCCATAGACTCAGGGGCACCTGGAGGTAGGGGATGTAGAATTATGCTAACAGGCTGATGACAGCCACCTCTGAGTGCCCCTCTGCCCTGTACTGGGCCCTGGAGACCCAGGACAAGGGTAGACAAGCCTGAAACAGTCTCTGTCCTCCCAGTTATAGGTGGGGGTGGGTGGAGACATAAGCAAGGAAGCAGCTACAACAGCAGGAGGGCAGGTGGGCTCAACCCCAGTGGCCTGAGGAAAGGTGCCGGCACTGAGAGGAGGTCTTCCTACTCTCCAGGCTTTGGCTCCCTTGGCCTGATGACGTCTGTGCTGGTCTGCCCGGATGGGAAGACCATTGAGGCTGAGGCTGCTCATGGGACGGTCACCCGCCACTATCGGGAGCACCAGAAGGTGAGTGCGAGGACCGTGGCCGCATGTCCATCTGCCCCCGGGGCCCGAGCCCACTGGCCCTGAGGGCTGGGAGCACGGGCCCAGTCCTGTCAGTCTAGAGGTGGGCAGCTGTGTCCAGGTGACCCTCTTGTTGGCGGTTGGCTCTTCATCCCCCTGCGACCCCTTCCCCCAGGGCCGGCCTACCAGCACCAACCCTATCGCTAGCATCTTTGCCTGGACGCGTGGCCTGGAGCACCGGGGGAAGTTGGATGGAAACCAGGACCTGATCAGGTGAGTGCAGAGGGAGGGCCTGAGCTGGTTCTGGGCAGGTTCTGGGCCCTGGCTCTGCACAGCTGGGGTCTCACTCTGCCCTGTCCCCTGCAGGTTTGCCCAGACCCTGGAGAAGGTGTGCGTCGAGACAGTGGAGAGTGGAGCCATGACCAAGGACCTGGCGGGCTGCATCCATGGCCTCAGCAAGTGGGTGGCCTGGGGTAGAGGGCAGGGCTGGTCTTCTGAGACCTCGGGGTCAGGTGGAAAGAAGCTCAGGGTCCTTCTTAGAGGCCTCCTCCTGAGTTAGCTTAGCTGCCAGGGGCAGGACAGGTCCATGGCCCTGGGGGATGGCTCGGGCCAGCCTCCTCACACCAGGCCCAGCGAGTGGGTCCCCATCCCTGAGGCTAGCTGCTCAGAATGTTTCCATCCCCTGCTGCACCCATCTCCCAGCTTCTCCCCAGAGAGCTTGTACCTAGTTGCCCATTCACCTGGAAAAGCAAAGACAGGCCTTACTGGGTTCCTGCTGAGTTTGCTGTGGCCTCTTGACAGTTGGCTCTAGGTAGCCTCTGGCCTGTAGACCTCCCCATGACCGCACGAGGGGGCTGCCGTCCAGATGCCTGAGCTCAGGCTCTGCCCTGGGAGGGCCCGGCCGGAGTGGCCCTCACGTGCAGGTGCTCTCTTGACAGTGTGAAGCTGAACGAGCACTTCCTGAACACCTCGGACTTCCTGGACACCATCAAGAGCAACCTGGACAAAGCTCTGGGCCAGCAGTAGCGGGGTGGGAGCGCTGCTGGCTGCCGTGGCGGCCGGGCTGGAGCTGAGCGGGTGGCCACAGGTTCCCCCCAACCCCGACACGCCCCGCCGCGGAGGGTGAGCCTCACAACCCCTCTTTGGAGGCCTTTCTAGGGGACACTTTTTTTAATAAGCAAGATGTTTTTAAAAGTATCTGTGTTTCCCCTCATGGTGACGTGAGGCAGGAACAGTGTGTTTTACCTCAGCCAGTGGTATGTTTTGCATACTGTAATTTATATTGCCCTCGGAACACATGGTGCCATATTTAGCTACTAAAAAGCTCTTCACAAAACAGTCTGCTGTGTTTGTCCCTGAGGGGAAGGAGGCAGCTGGGGCCTAGAGGCAGAAGCCCTCAAAGGGCTGGCGGATTCCCCCAGGGGCTGACCGGGGTGCTTCGGGCCACAGCAGGCCTCTGTCCAGTCAGGGGGCCACCGGGGGGAGGGGACCGGGCAGAAGGCCTGTGGGTTCCCTGGAATTTCCTAGCACGATCTGGCTTCTGTAGCCTCTTTTCCATTTTGAGATTGTCACTTCTGATAGAGTACAGTTATATTTTTATTTATTTTTTTCTTTGATAGTTTTAACTTTCTAAACGTGCCCAGACCTCTTTATTTGCCTGTTTCTCAGTCCTCAAAACAGGTCCCACACAGTAGCCGCCTCAGTTCTCTTCCCCACGGCTGCCTGGGACTTGGGCCCGGGCCTGTGAGTGGGGCCCCCATGTGGTCCAGGCTAGTGAGTCCCAGACTTGGGTTCTTCTTCACCATTCTGTGGAAAAACTTGGAAAAGTAAGTTTATAAAGTTGCTATAAAGCTGAACAGATCCAATTTAAAGGGCTATCCTTTATTCAGGGATTATGTTCTACTTTTGGTGTTAAAAATGTCCTGGGGAAGAGTTGTGTCTTTTTTTTTTTTTTTTTTTTTGGCCGCATGGCTTGCCGGGTCTTAGTTCCCTGACCAGGATCTGCAGTGAAAGCGCGGAGTCCTAACCACTGGACCGCCAGGGAATTCCTGAGTTGTGTCATCTTGACTTGAGAAAATAAATACTTGGCAACCCAAAGTCCATTTCCCAAATTTGGGTGGGCTCTCTTGTATTCTGAAACCCGATAGCTGGGAGCCTTGGTAGCTTTGAGATGGGCTCTAGCTGCCCACCTCCACTGACAGCCGCCTTCTGTGCTAAGACCACTCTTCCTCAGTAATCACTGGACTCCCGGCGCTTTAGGAGGAAAAGCTGGCGTGCTGGCTCTGGCTGGCCCAACTCCTGGGGGGCAGCTCAAGGTTTCCGGCCCCTTCTTCCCCATCAGTAACGAAGGGCTGGCAGCTCCCCGGAAGGCACAGCCTCTGAAGCCCAGTCTGGCATCGGGAGCTGGCTTCTGTCCTGGTGGCCTGTGGGTGGGGAAGCGGCTTTTTCTCTTCGAGTGGTGGGAATTCTGGGGCCTTGACCTGCGCCCCTTTCTCACGGGCTTGGAGCTCTGCAGGTGGCCATTCTAGTGCAAAGGATGGGCTGGGGGTCCTCTGGGCCCCCAGAGAGGGAAGCCTTGTAGGGAGCTCCTTCTGAGGGAGGGGTGAGGACCAGGTCCCCAAGAAGCACTCGCAGTCACCTCACTAAAGAATATTCATTTATTTATAATTATTGCTAAGTAAACTTCTCTTTTAAACAGGAACATAAAAACACAGTAGGGCTTTGCACAAGTGGAATTTCTAAACAGTTGGTTTGTATACACGTCAAAATAAGTTAGAATGGAATTTGTCCAGGAGTTTCCAAGTCACCCGAGAGGCTGCACGCCTCTTTTGAAAAGGTGGGGGTGGGCTGGGGGGTGAGGACGGGAGCCTTGCCGAGACCGCCGCCCACCAGCTCCAGTTGTGAGTTGCGCTGCTTCCTTCTCTCAGCCTTGCCCAGGTCCAAGGCACAGGGCAGGGGGGGCGTTCAAGTATCAAACCTCGCAGAGGGCTGGTGCTGATGGCGGGGCTGGGGGCAGAGAGGAGAGCCCCACCCTGGGGGCCAGACCTTCTCTCATGGGTTTCCAAGACCAAGGCCACTGCACTGGCAGGAAAGAGGAGGAGGAGGTACAGGGTTCTTTTTGGTACCAGGGGAGAAAGACGTTGTGGGAAGAGGTAGTTTGCGGGGGATGATGCTTCTGCTCAGCAGGAGAAAATGTCTTCTACAGTGACGGGGTCACTGCCACCTGAGGGTCATCATGGCGGGCACCTGGGAGGCTGGGGGGCCTCGGGGTCTGGAGAGCCACAGTCGGGGCGAGGCTCCCGTGAGCCCCAGCCCTCTTATTTGCTGCTTAGCATGAACTCTAACAGAGAAGGAAGGGGCACCTGGTTGCCTGATCCCAAGGCTACCTTGTCCTCCCCTCCATCCTGATCTCAGCCACCCTGAGGCCTGGCTTGGTCCTTCACTAAGGATACAGCCTTGGGGGCGCCTCCCTCCCCAGCCGCTCCCCGCTTCCTGGTTTCTGGGCTGAAGCTGGTGGCTTCACCTCCTGCGCCTTTGGGAATGGCCTTGCCTGCTCCCCTCCACGGAGGCCGCAGGGGGCGAGTGGGTGGGAGTATGGGTGCCCTAGCATTCCTGAATGTGCTCTTTCACCGCCCTGGGCCTGCAGTCTTCAGTTCCGGGGCAGGAGCTGGCGCGGGGACCGAGGAGATGAGAGCGGGCTGGCAAGCGAGCGAACCGTGGGCTGAGCAGGGGCGGCAGCCCGGGCCGCTGCTCTGGGTGGTGCAGAGCAAGTCACTAGCCGGAGGGGCTGGGAGAGGGTGGATGGCCTGCCGGGCTCTGCCTCCTCCTGCCTCTCGCCTTGGCCTCCGGAGGCTCCCTGCCAGCAGCTGAAGCCCCAGGGCCAGACCGACAGTCCCCTCCGAGCTCGAGTCCCGCCAGGGCAGGCCACGCTGCTCTTGGTTGGGGAGGCACAAAGCACGCACAGCACACAAGAAAGCTTCTGCTGGCAAAAAGAAAATGATCTCCATCAGAAAAGATAATAGGTGACACAGAGTTGGAAAGGAGAAAAATAAATTACCTTCAAAATACCCCCCTTTGCTCAAAAAAACATTTTTTTCCCTCTATGGTCTTCATTTTCCTTTCTAAATATGTTGCTTTTCCTGGGACCCTGCTGACTCTTGGCTGTCCCCATCCTCAAAATGGATACTTATTAGACCTTAAATAAGAGGAAAACTCCAGGTCCCCACCCCTACATAGGCCGCCCTTGGCCTCCTTGAGGACAGCCCCTCTTGGTCCCCAACGACCCCGTCACCGGTCCCCTCGCTCAAGGGGCCTCCATCTGTCTTTGTTAGTGTGTGTCTGACGCAAGGCATGTCCTGGCTTTGTCGGGGGACCCTGGTGTGGTGCCCCACTTCGAGACAGAACTGGATAACAGTTTGCTGAAATCCACTTTAGGGACGCCCACTTCCAAACAGGGCTGTAAGATGGGAGCCTTCTGGGGGTCGGCTGGAGAGGACGGTAGCTGGGGGTTGGGCTACACCCCGCTTTCCTAAGGCCAGGACCAGGTCGCATGCACGCCTGGCTGGAGGAGAGAGCGGGAGGCACCAGGAGGTAGAAGGCAGAGGGCCCTGTCTGGCTGTCCATGGACAGGGTGGGGGAAGGGGCTCTGGGCCTGGGCTTCTCGTAGCCCAGGGGCCGGTGGGCGGTAAGGGTGGGGGGCAAGGCTGACCAGCACAGGAGCTCAAACATCCCTAGAGGCAGAGAGGGTCCAGAGGAGAAACAAGACATGGCTCAAGAGATCTCCCTCCAGTGACAGGACCCCCGAGGAGCCATCAGGATGGCCCTGCCCACACGGGCCGCCCCAGCTCTGCTGGGCCTGGAGAGACTTGAGAACCTATGCCCTTGTGACCTGTCCCCAGACGGCCCCCATCTGCATTTCTCCCACAGCAGCAGGCCAAGGAGACCCGGACCTGGGCCTCCCGTGTTACCCTTCCTTCCCTAGGATGCCTGGGGCCTGTGCCTGGTTCACAGCTGAGGCCAGTAGTACAGTCTCCATTTGGTCTACAAGTCCCTAGTGGTGCAAACGACTGAGTGGGAGGGAGGGCTCAGGACAGTGGGGCAGTAGCTTGTTTTTCAGCTGCAGGAGGTGCAGCCTGCAGCACATGGGTCTCCCCCCACGCCCCACGCCCTCCTTGCCCCATCCTGGGTGGCCCGGCCTGTGCTATAGCACGTTGTAGTAGGCCATCTCTTTCATGGCCTGTTCGGTGAGGACGCTGGCCTCGGCGCTGCTGTCCACACCGGCGTAGGCGTAGGCGTTCTCCTCGAAGTCCTCGATCTCCTGCTGGCTGTCAAGCTCGGAGGGGTCGGTGCCCGTCAGCTCCATCATGGGGTCTGCAAGAGAGGGCACAGTTAGGCCTGGATGCTGCCTGTGGGAAGAGCCAGTCATTCCCACACGGGAAGCAGAACTAAAGAAGTCATTGCCAGTCATTGCTTCCAAAAGACTCTCAGCTGCCTCCTCTGCCCTCCTGCTCTGGGAGGCCCCCGACTCCCGTGGCTTCTCAAATGTGTGCCAAGTGGGTACAGGCCTGGACTTGAACTCTTGGGGTCATGCCTCTCTTGCACCTCCTCAGTCACTAAGCCCTTATTTATTCTTTGCAACGTTACTCATTAGTCCCCTTTGCCATATGAAAGCCTCCTGTACTATATCATGTGTGCGGCACCACTCGTTTGGCACCTACTGTATGCCAGGCACTTCACATATATCATCTCATGAATGCTCACAGCAACCCCATTTAGGAGATCAAAAGGAAGTTCAGAGAGGTTAATCAGCTTGCCAAAGGGCACCCAGCAAGTGCTGTTATTTTGATCCACTGTGCAACTCCACCTCACTTGGCTGGAGGGAGCTGTTTCTCCTCTGACCTGGTGCCAGTTCTACCCAGTGGTATCCTCAGGCCTAGCTCTCCAAGGCCAAGCACTCAAGATAGGTTAACAAAGATGATGAGATAAAAACTCTAAGAGGCCTCTTGTAATATTATCAAATTGAAATCTTTTATAAAGCTCTTAGTGTTGGAACAAAAGCCAGATAGAAAACTCCACAAAGGAGCCTGGGTGGGGCTGCCTTCTAATGAGTTATGGAGGGAGGGAGGCCCAGGGTGTGACCTGGGGACCTGGGAGTCTTGCTGGCAGGGACTGTGGCTGAGCCCCAGTGTGCATTCTGCCCCTGTCCACCTGGGAGATGCGATGTGTTAGAGGAGAAATGGACCCCAGCCCAGGGGTAGCCCTGATGAGTCTAAGGCAGGGTTTTCCAACCTTGGCATTATTAACATCTTGGGCCATAATTCTTTGTTGTGGGGGACTGTCCTGTGCATTGTAGGATGCTTCCCAGCATCCCTGGCCTCTACCAGCGAGATGCCAGTAGCATTGCCCCCGCTGTGACAACCAAATGTCTCTAGACATGGCCAAATGTCCCCTGGGGGGCAAACTCACCCCCAGTTGAGAACCACTGGTTGAAGGGTAATCCCACTCATTGCCAATGAGTGGCTCAGGATTAGGGATGGGACCCAATTCTGGCCAGTGAATCATGAGGAAAGGCCTGCTAGTGAGTTCTTAGAATGTTCTTATTAGTTTCACAGAGCAAAGGAGAGCAGGCTCTTACTCTTCCAAAGGAGGTGAACAAGGAAGCATATTGCCCTAAAGGCCACTGGCAGCTATTCTGCGACCATGAGGAGAAGCACAGCTAATAATGTGGACAGAGAGAGGGAGCCTCACCCTGTCATTGTTGAGGGGCTGAATCAGCCAACTTTGAAGATAGGCTGGACTGCAAGTCATTTCTTAATTTATTTCCTTATTGTTTAAACCAGTCTGAATGGGGTGTCTCTTACTTGTGCCCATAGCATCTGACTTTATAAAATGAGGCCAGCTGTACCAAATCTCTCTCTTTTTTTTTTTTTTTTTTGTGGCCACACCACACGGCTTGTGGGATCTTAGTTCCCCACCAGGGATCAAACCCCGGCCCTGGGCAGTGAGAGCAAGGAGTCCTAACCACTTGACCTCCAGGGAGTTCCCTCAGCTGTACCAAATCTTATAGCCCCTAGGCACTTTCTTCCTCAAATCCTAGTGCCACACCTTCATACCATATAGTTGATTACAAACAAGCTAAATAAAGACCCTGGGAAAATTTCTACCTCTGGGTCTCTTATCCTCCCAACCTCCCTTTATTAACTCTATTTGGCCTGTCCAGCTGGCCCCAGGGAATACTCTGTACCATTTTTTACAAAGACGTTGATCTACCTCCTGAATTACAGTCCTATAGTTTATTGGGTGGTTCCATCTAGACTGTATGCTGCCTTCCTCCTGCACAAGTGTCAAGCCTGAGCTTCTCAGACCAAGGTCATACGTGAGTGGTGGGTGGACTTGGGCCCCAGCCATTCCGGTGCCAATCCCTGCTTTACTTTCTGTCATCTGGTACAATCAGGAACAAAGCAACCCTAGGCATCCCTGGTCACTGACCTCAGGTGGAAACAGCTTAGGCCTTAACCACCCCCTGGGAGCGAGGTGTGCAGGGACAGCTACTTCCAAAAGGACCAGTCCTGCTCTGGTCCCTCCTGGTGGGTTAGCTACCTGGCACGTCCACTAGAGTATTGGCTCTCAAACTCCACTGCGCATAGAATGAACTAGGGTGCTTAAAAAAAAGTCCAGTTCCTGGGCCACACGCCAGATCAGTCACATTCGAACCTCTGTGGTTGAGACTCAGGCATCAGCATTTTAAAAACTCTCAAAGTGATTCCAATGTGCAGCCAAGTTTGAGAACAGTTCTCTAGAGTCTAGGTCAGAAGTTCTCAAAGTGAGGTTCCTGACCAGCAGCTTCAGTTTGACCTAGGGAACTTGCTGGAAATGCAAATGATCCGACCCTACCCCAGACCTACAGAATCGGAAGCTCTGAAGGTGGGACCCAGCAATTTGTTTTAACAAGCCTGGAGTGATTCTCATGCTCCCTTGCTCAAGTTTGAAAGCCATCACTTTATTCAATGCTTCTCAAACTTTCCGGTGCAAACGAATCACCTGGGGATCTTTTGGAAATGCAGATCCTGATTCAGCAGGTCTGCGGTGGGGTGGAGCCTGCAGTTCTAGCAAGATCCCAGGTGATGCCAATACTGCTGGTCCTAGAACCACATTTTGGGTAAGAAGGGGCTACAGAGCATCTATATGCAGCCAACAGCGTTTCATCCTCACCCAGAATGGAAAACTGATGACACCTGTTTCTGCCAGAACACGCCCACCCCCCGGCCATTCACTGCTCCAAAACTAAATCAGGGTTATTGCAGCATCCCCCAGCAACTGATTGACTCCTAGTAAGTAATCTCACATGGCAAGTCAACTCACCCGGTGATTGTCGGGGCACATTCCCAGCTAATTTGTCTCAGAAGGAGCACCAGAAAGTCAAATAGCTCCAGACTATACAAGGAACCTTCCTGAAGTGTGGTTGGCTTCTCCTTCCTGTAGGATCTCTAAAGTGCCTCCTCCCCATGAGAGGCCAGAGCAACTACAGTTCTTCCACTACTGACCAGTGTTGAGGGGAGAGGCTATCACTAACATGTAGGGATGTTATAACCAACAGCCAATGAAACCTCCACCAACTGCAGAGGTAAGGACACTTCTCCTGAGTATGTGGGCTACATTCTTTTTGGCAGGCACTATGAAGAATGTGACTGATTGTATATCCCTTTTTGCCTTGGTGACTAGGAAGCTCAGGGCTCCCCTCTGCATGCCCATAGGACCTCCCATGGTGTACTTGGGGTTGTGACCTCACCTGGCTCTCCCTTATCTTTACAGTTGCCATTTTTCCTTTTGTTACTTTCTTTCCCATCCATTTTTTAAAAATGTCATCTCTCAGTAATGATCTTGCATGAGTTACCTAACTTCTCTGTCCTTCAGTGTCTGCATCTGTAAAATGGCGATAATAACAGAGCCAACCTCACTGTGAGGGTTACATGAGTTAATAAAGGCCTGGCACACAGCACTCAACAAATTATTTTTATTATTGTTTATGTGAGCCCTCGTAAGTCCTCTGAAGAATACACAAATATCCCATCATTATCACCATGGTGGCCCTCCAGGGTGCTCCCTCTCCAGACCTGAGCCCACCCCAATGAGGTCTCAGGCCTGGCCAGCCTCCCCACTCCCCTCACTGGACAGGAGGCTCCTGCATGTGCCATGACAGTACCACTCCTGCTCTGTCCACTGCGTGTGGCCCACCCACCTTGGCTGTCCAGGCCGATGTCCATGACGCCGTGCTTGACCTTCATGTGCCGGCTCAGGTTGCCCTTGAGGTTAAACTTGCTGGAGCAGTAGGGGCACTTGAAGGGCTTGCTGCCCGCGTGCAGGTGCATGTGGCCCAGCAGGTTGTACATGCGGTTGAAGGACTTCCCGCACACCTGGAACACACCCCACCCGGCCCATCAGCCCGGGAACCCGCGCTCTCTGGACCCCCAGCCACTCCTACCTCCATGGCTGGGCCGGAATCCCATCGGCTGTGGACAGCACTCGCTTCATCCTTTCCTATGTGACCCCAGAGGCCGAGGACTGAGCCACTCCCTGCTGGTCACCGTTCCTGTGCGTCTGCCCCACAGTCCCTGAGCTGAAGCTGTCAGAAACCCAGGGCTCGGATCTCCGGATGCACTGAGTCTCGGGCCGGGGCTCTTTCCCTGCGGCTGCACCGTGACCTTCACCCCCTCCTCCAATTCTCAAAAAACAACCTCAGTAGCTTGTAGGACCTGAACCCTCACCGCCCACCCCAACCCCCAGAGCCCAGGCAGTTTCACCCAACCAGGGCTCCCTTGCCCACACCGGGTCCCGGCTGCTGCCGTCATGCTGAGGCCACTCATGGGGAAGTCCCACCTCGGGGCCCGAAGGCCCGGTACCTTGCATTTGAATGGCTTCACGGGCGAGTGTACAATCATGTGGGTCTTGAGGGTCTGCTTCTGCACGAAGGTCTTGAAGCAGATGTGGCACTGGTAGGGCCGAACGCTGGTGTGGATCAGCATGTGCCGCTTCATGTTTGCCTGCAGGGTGAACTCCCGGCCACACACCTCGCACTTGAACTCCTTCACACCCTGTGGGGGGTGGGAGCGATGGTCAGGGCCACACAATGGACACAGGCTCTGGAAGTGCATGTGCGTGTGTGTGTGTGTGTGTGTGTGTGTACCACAGGGTCAGAGCTTCTGGGAAATGACTTCCTGGGGACGTTCCAAACAGGGGCCACTTGTTTGAAATGCCCGGGAGGATGCTGGGGAAGAACCATTTACTCTGGAAAGCATTCCAGTGATAGGGAGAGAGATTGGCTGGGTCTTATTGTTCTGACCCATACACCTGCTGTCTCCTGCCCAATAGGGCAGGTGGATTTGTAGGCCTGTACCAGGGCACCGAGGCAAGCGTGTTCGTTTGCACGTTAATTAATTAATTCATTCATCAACCATTTACCAGGCACCTGCTATAAGCCAGCATCACATCAGGCACCAGGGGCCTGTGGCCAAGAAGACACAGCCATAGCCTGGGGGCCTGGATGGCTTCCTGAGATCAAGATGCATGTATATATTTTTCACCTCAGTGCTGTGTCTCAGTGGTCTTTTCGGTTCACAGACCCCTTTGAGAGTATGATTAAAGGTATGAGCACCCCAGGAAAAATGACAAAACACTCAGGTCTGTGTAGAATTTAAAGAGTTCTCAAACCTCGGAGCCCATCCACGACCCCTGAGAGTGTATTCTAAGCTTCTCTTGTGATAAGAACAACCTGTAGCTCTTGTTGAACATAAAGCCTCTCAGGCCCCTCCTTGGAGATTCAAATTCCCATGAATTTTTAATCCCAACAGGTTCCGCAGGTGATTCTTATCACTGATGGACTTTGGGACACAGCCCCAGGAGACAAAGATTCCAAGGGAAAACCCTCTGGTTTGGATGGTCAACATGCTTTTCCATGGTCTGGAGGTGACCCCCAGAGCAGGACAGGGTGCTGTGTGCACAGGAAGCACAATGTATTGTCTGGGGAGGAAAGTGAGGACAAAAGTTCCTAGAACCCCAGTAATTTAGTAGAATTCCAGTGGCACAGACACACTTCTGTGGTCACAGCTGCTGTCCCAACTGCTTGTTTGGTACAAAGTTTCATGTTATAATTTAACGGTTCCCGTGTCTATTTCTCTCAGCAGACAGGCTGTGTCTCCTGTCTTGTATGCTTGCTTGACAGAGCGAAGATGATGTGTATGACCACGAGGGGGCCCTGCCCTTTGGGAGTATAAGGGCATGGTGTGCGCATGTGTAAACTGAGGCTGATAATGGGAATGTTTTCACTTTTATCAGCCTTTGATTTTTGCTTTCGCCTTTTCTTCACAGTATTATTTCTCTTTTAACACTTTGTGGACTTGTGGGGATTTTTAAGTCTCCTAGTAGAGGAGAAAGATGGCAAATATATAGCACGTGTACTTATCACTTTGCACTCTCCCCACCCTCACCCCCCTGCAGCCCCCAACTCCCCGCAGGCATAAAGAATCAATCATCTGGTTTTACAGCTGAGCCCAGATTCAGCTTCAGAATCCTTCTTAACATTACACTCTAGGTAGCTACACCAATTGAATGAGGAGCACCTGCAATGAAACCTAAGAATCATCTCTGCTCTAGCAGAAAGAGTTCCCAGGGCTGGGAAAGGCTGGATTCTCGGCCTGGCAGGCTGTTTCTTCCCTACTCACTGTAGTGTCTACTGTGAGAGATAAGGACATGAGTTCGACCTGGAGTGGCTCTAAGGCCGCAATTATGGAGAGTGGCAGCTCTAGGCATGTTCAGCTTCAAAGAGTGAAGTTGGTTGGATTTGGGGTGGAAACCATGGGGCAGAACAAGTGCCAGAGTGGGACTGTGGGACCTGAGAGGCCTCATTCCCCATCTGGACGTAAGAGCCTCTCAAAGGAGGTGATGTTGGCTGAAAGGCAGGGTGGCCAGTGGCCTGAAGGAAGAGGAAGGTAGGGGAGAACTGGTCAAGTTTATGTCTAGGGACACAGTGGAAAAGGACAGCGTTGCTCCACCTTCTGTCCCCACAAGCCACTTTGCTTCATTTTGTCATATTCTAGAACCAATTGTACTTTTCCATAGCAAATATTTTTCCTTACATCTATTCCCTTTTAAAATGAAATATATTTAGCATTTTCCTAAAGGGAAGGCACACAGCTTTTGATAGACTCGTGTAATTACAAGGAGCAAAGGAAGCCCTCTGAGCTTCTGACCATCTATCTCATCCACCTCCCCGTGGCATCCTGGCCTCTCTCTGGCCTCGGTCCTCCCAGCCACGAGATAGAGAACCAGCGATTCTCCAACTGTGCTCCTTGGGTCCTGCAGGGATTCCTCAAACACTTCAGTTAAAAAGTTTTAAAATGAGTCAAGTTTTACTATTTAAAAAACTAATTTCAATTACATTTTTTTCTAACACTCATCAAAAAAATATAACTATATAAATGAGAGATGTTCACCACCTAAATGATCTCAGGCAGCGCTTCGGGAAGCACTGGATGAAAGCATGGCAGGAGGAGAGGGCAGAGCCTCAGGCCTGGGGCCAAGCCCCCGGGGGGAGGCGGGGGGAGACCCCAGGGGCCGGGGCCTTGTTGGGGGAGGCGTGCGGCGTCCTTACCTTGTGGGTGAGCGAGTGTTGCTTGAGGTGGTGGATCTGGCTGAACTCCATGCCGCACTCGGTGCACACGAAGGGCCGCACGTTCTGGTGCTTGAGCATGTGGTTCTGCAGCTGGCTGCGGTAGTGGAAGGACTTGTCACACTCGAGGCACTGGTAGAGGGTGGGGCCCTGATGGGAGGCCAGGTGGCGCTTGAGCTGGGTCAGGGTGGAGAAGTCCAGGCCGCACTCGACGCAGACGTGGCAGCGGCCGCTCTCGTGCTTCACCTCGTGGGCCTTGAGCTCGCTGGGGTAGGCGAAGCCGCGGCCGCAGAAGTGGCAGCTATAGGGCTTGACCTCCGAGTGCAGCAGCATGTGGCGCTTGAGGTGGCTGGTCTGCGTGAAGGCCTTCTGGCACACCTGGCACTTGTGCGGCCGGGTGCCCTGGTGCGTCAGCAGGTGTGTCTGCAAGTGGCTGGGCTGCTTGAAGAGCTTGCTGCAGTGCGGGCACGAGTGCGGTTTGATGCCGTTGTGGCCCAGGATGTGCGTCACCAGGTTGTACTTGGATGTGTAGGACTTCTCGCACATGCGGCACTGCCAGCGCTTCTGACGGTCACCCGCCTCCACCAGGTACGAGTCGTCGATCTGCACGTTGATGTCCAGCCGGTCCAGCTGGGCCTTCTTGTGGCGTTCCACCGTCGAGCCGGCTGCGTCGGCCTCAAACTCGCTTGCCTCCTGCCACACGAAGCCCTGTTCTGGCTTCACGGGCTCCGGGGACTCCATGGTGGGGGCCTCAGGGTCGCTCAGGGGGGCCAGGTGCGGCGGCTCGAAGCCACACTCCGTGGGCAGGGCCTCCGGCCCGGGCAGCGCCATGCTGGGCTCGGGGAAGCCGTCCTGGGCCGGGTCGGGGAAGTGGGGGTCGAAGGGTGCTACGTCCAGCTCTGGCCGCGGGGTTCGGGGCAGGTGCCGCAGTGTCCGGGGCTTGCGGCTGAAGACGCTGAGGTCGATCATCTTGACGGCGCTGCTCTGCACCAGGGCCTCGCAGCCGCCACTGGCCACCTCGGTGGGGGCCTCCGCTGGGCCCGCATCCTTGTCGTCGCCAGGCACGGACACCTCGTAGACCTCCTGCTCCTCCTCCTCCTCCACCTTCTCAAACTTGACCTTGGGCACCAGCCGCACGGGCGGCCGCGTCTTCCGCCGGGTGTGCTTCTCAAAGGCTGCCTCCACCTCCAGCACCTCCTCCTCTGCCGGCTCCTCCAGGGCCCGCCCGTTGCAGGCCAGCTGGAAGACATCGGAGCCCGGGGCCCGGGGCTCCCCCATGGCCGCCCCGGACAGCTCCTGCCCCAGGTCCGGGTAGAAGGCTTCGGCGCTTATGGTGGCTCCAAAGAGCTCATTTTCTGAAACCAGGCCCAGCACGGCGGCCTGAGCCAAGGACAGCACCACCACGGCATCCGTCTGTGTCCCTGAGTCCATGAAGCCCTCCATCCCGTGGCGGCTGGCTAGGAGGGCATCGCTGCAGGAGGAGAAGGGAACATTAGCTCTGCCGCTCAATGTTGCGCAGACAGACAGCAGACAGACACACTCAGCAAGGGCTCAGCCAGTTTTGGGTGTGTCTGTCCCTGACGCCTTTCTATTCCTGCCTTGGGAACAGGGCACACTTGTAATTACGGGGAGCAATGATAACCCTCTGTGTATCTGATCATCTCCATGTCCTCCATCTCCCGGTGGGATCCTGGGTAAGCCCTGCCCTCTTGCTGACCTCAGTCTTCCCATCTGTGAAACAGGGTGGTTGGATTTCCTCAGTGGTTCTCAAACTATGTTCTGCATGTCCTTCAGGAGTTCCCCCAAAAAAAAAAACAAAATCGGATCCAAAATTGCAAAAAATAAAGATTCTGCTATTTTAAAAACCCATCTACTTAAATGTAATGTATACCTCATTCCTACACATTCAGTAGTCCCACTGGCTTTGTTGCCAAGGTATAATTAATTTTGCACAGACCTTGAGACTGTACAGTGAGGTGTTAAACAACTGTCACCATTTGTAACGGCTTGGCCATGTGAATGTGGTCTTTTGGTTTTTTAAAAACTATATTGGGCAAAAACAAGGCAACACACAAAAATAAATTAGGTGCCGAGGCCGATCTCAGACAGCAGCTACCTCCTGTCAGCCCTGATGCTAAATGACTGTGCCCATCACAACAGGTCACTGTTCTTGATTAGCTAAATGTTAGACATTTAAATACCTAAATTTATACCGAGTAAAATATAGCTTGTGGGGACTTCCCTGGTGGCGCAGTGGTTAAGAATCCACCTGCCAATGCAGGGAACACGGGTTCGAGCCCTGGTCCGGGAAGATCCCACATGCCGTGGAGCAACTAAGCCTGTGCGCCACAACTACTGAGCCTGCGCTCTAGAGCCCGCGAGCCACAACTACTGAAGCCCGTGCACCTGGAGCCCGTGCTCCGCAACAAGAAAAGCCACCACAATGAGAAGCCCGCGCACCGCAACAAAGAGTAGCCCCCGCTCGCCGCAACTAGAGAAAGCCTGCGCACAGCAACGAAGACCCAACGCAGCCAAAAAAAAAAAAAAAAAAGAGATTAGTGGGTTTAAAAAATATATATAGCTTGTGTCTGATTTGTACACTGGAATTCCATGTGAGATCTGATTTGAAAGAAGCCATGATGGCTACCAAGTTTGAGAAAACTGGCTGAAATGAATGCTAAAACTGGCTCCCAGGTTCACAGCTATGCTCTCTGATCCAACAGGTGTTTCTAAAAAAGCCAATGAGTCCACCTATCAGGGTCCAACCCCCGGTGCATCAGCTTCCTGCCTTCCTAGAGGCTCCAGGTGCACCAGTGCCCTCCGTGTAGCCCGGCCTTGGCACAGGGATTCTCCCACCCGGGTGCCCTTTCCCCAACCCCGGTGAGCTGCCGGCTCCTCCCACCAGTGCCCCAGGCTTCCCTCAAATTCCCCCTGTTCCCGGGGCTTCCCAGCCCTCCCCGCCAGCCCGGATGTGGAAGGGCCTCCTCCCTGGCCTGGGATACTCATCAGATTGTACCCCGCCTCCGGCTCAGTGCCCGGCACAGCACATCAGAGGCACCCCATAAGGAAGGGGAAAGAAAGACAGGACTGGGGTGGCTCCTGCCTGCCTCGCCAGCTCTTCTCCCAGGGCCAGGGTCAGGTGCATGGCCGGCGGCGGCCCTTCCTCAGGAAACCGGCTCTGGGCCTGGTGTCTCCCTCCCCCCACAGGCCAGAGGAGCTTCCCCTTCCTGAAGCTGGCTAAAAATAAAATACCCCAGGGAGGAATTCAGCCTCCTTGAAACAGACACTAAAGATTAAACTATTAAGCTTAAACCAGGGCTCTCATGGAAGGGGTCAGATGGAAGGAAACCTCTGGGTCCACCTGGAACAGGCTGGGGGGCTAGCCCTGATTCAGAGCCCACCTCCCACCCCCTGCTGGAAAGAGCACCCAACTTGAGCTTGGCCTCAAGTCCCAGCTCTGTCGCGTACAAGTGACTAAGCAAAGTCACTTCAAAGTCACTTCTGCGTCTCAGTTTCCCCGTCCAAAAATGGGGATGGAAACACCTACCCATGGGAGGGTAGTGAGAGCCCAGAGGTCAGAACGTAGATGAAGGGGGTTAGTTAATTATAAAGCCCTCACCAAATGTAAAGAGTCACTATTATTTATCTGCCCAGATCTCTGGAAGCAGCCTTTTCTGGTGAAAACCACAGAGCTAAGAGACTTCTCCATTCTGGGGCCCGAAATTCGAGCAAAGGTTTGGGTGATTCTGCGACAGCCTCTAGAGACTAAGAACTCATTCATTGATTAGTGTAGCAAATATTTGCTAAATCCCTGCTATGGGTCAGGCCCTGTGCTTGGAGATGAAAGGGAGATGAGGACACCCCTGTGGTGTCCAGAGATGACCGCTGTGCCCACCGCAGCCCCTGTGGGGGAGCATCTCTGCCTAGGATGGCAGTGGCCCATCTGACACAGCGCCCAGCAGCACCCAGCAGCAGCCCTCGCGTCTGCTGTGGGTTTGAGAAAACAAGCAGCTCAGCATTTTGTCTAGACTTCCTCAAAGGCAGGGCCAGCGGAGGGGAGGGACTGACTCTCAACAGCGGAGCCTGTGCTAGGACTTGGCCCTGGATTCTAAGTTCAAATCTGGACTATATCCTTTTCCAGCTCAGGTATATCCTGTCACATCCTGAGCCTCAGTTTCCTCATCTCTGCGGAGGGGGATATGGTGCCTGAGTCCTGGGGTGCTGAGGAGATGAGATGAGGATGCCAGTGGAAATGTTAGTTCCCTCACCTGTGCTTTTCTTCTGGCCCCAGTCCCTGGCACCACCCCTCTTCTGGCAGCTGAAGGGAACGGGAGCAAAGAAACCCATAACATCACTCTACTGGCAGATGAGTCGGCGAAAAAGTCAGCCAGTGTCTGCCTGTGGGAGCTGGAGCTGTGGTCTGCTGTGGTCCCCTACACGGAGGGTGATCATGTAACATTCCATCCCTGTTAGGAGGGACCTTCTAAGAGCGAAAGGGGCCACTCCTAAGGCTCACACCAGGATCCCTGGGGCAAGCCGAACCTGCCCTTGACCACCACGCGTCCCCCTCCTGCAGGGACAGGTGGGAGGTTTTACTTTGGGGCTGAGGACTGGAGCCTGTGCCCGGGTGTAAACGGGGACCTGCCCACAGTCCTTGCTCTCAAGGGGTTCGAGCCCACGTGCGGGGACGCAGAGGTGCCAACAACTAACCACAAAGGTGGTGACTAAGTGCTCACCAGGTCCCAGGAAAGCCACTTAATCCTAAGAACAACCCCATGGGGGCAGCGTGGGGGTGGAGGTAGTGAGCGCCACACTCCACAGCCCAGGAATCTGGGGCATAAGTATCAACAGCAAGCTCAAGAGAGCCCTGGCAGTGAGGGCAGAGCTGGGTCAGCACCCGGGCCCCGCCGCCCGGCCCCATCCAGGCTCCGCTGCATCGTCTGTGCAACCTGGGAGGTCACGTCATGGCTCTGAGCCCAGCCTCCTCAGCTCCCAGGTGCTGCCCTGCCCCCCTCAGGCTCCCAGGAGCCAGCAGCAAAGCACGGGCAGGCCCTGGGCGAACCGCAACGTGAAGCCTCAGACCTGTCCCTGTCTGGCTGGTCCAAGGCTCCGGCCGGACTGGGGAACCAGGGTCCCCCTCGAGGGCAGCCACAGCCCTTCCTTGGGTCTCCACTCAGAAAGCACTTTTTCCTGGGAGCCTCCATCAACCCATCTGCCCATCTGGCGCGTCAGGCCCCTGCTTTCTTTTACTGGATGGATACTTGCCTGACCAGACACATATCACCCTGTAAATACATGTTTAAGGGGCTTATGGGGCTCAGTGTTCACTGGGGCAGGCACGCAGGCTGTGTGTGTGTGTGTGCTCATGTGTGTAGGAGGGGCTCTGTTTGTTGCGACAGAAGAGAGAGGACAGAAGGAAGAACGAAGACAGAGGGAATCTAATTCACCTGCGATTCGCATACGTGTCAGTCCGCCTATCACACACAGGGCCGGGGAGTGGGAAGCTGGTGGCTCTGCAACCCTGGTGCCATTATTCCCCCTCCTCCTGGGCCATCTTTTTGGTCCCCCCCTTCTCAGAGGCCACAACCCTCCCGTTTTATGTCCTGGCACAGGCTGCCCAGGGCAGGACGAGAGCCCGCCAGGTGCGCCCCACCTGTGTGCCAGGGCGGGCCCCACACCTCAAGGCCCCTTTTGTCATCTGCCTGGGCCCCCCGTGGCACCTCCTTTCTCAGGGCAAGGCCTCTTTCCCACCTCTTGTGCCGTGGGTTCAGAACAAAAGCTCTCTACAGTGTCCAAGAGAAAGGGGAGCTCAGACCGCCCCGGGCTCTGCATAGCCTGGAGTATGAGATGAGGGGCCATCAGAGCTGATGCAGCTCGGCCTCCTACCAGGACACCCTCGGTCCCCAGGGTGGAGAGGAAGGAAATGGCAAAGGCAGGGAAATAGAGGAAATGGAATCACTGCCTGATTGTAGCATAAAGACCTGCACTGGGAGTAGGGGGAAGGGAGGCCATAGCAGAAAGAGAGAGAGAGAGAGAGAGAGAGAGAGAGGGAGAAAGGGAGAGAGAAGGGCTGTGGAGGCCAAGAAACAAAAGCAGGGGAGGGGGAGGGGAAGGAGTAGAGCGGAGAGAGGGGAGGGGACTGTGTCGGTGACACCAGAAGCCCAAGGCTGCCCTATTTCCCAGGGCTTAGTATCACCCCCTCCCAGGCCTGAGCGCCAGGCCAGCCCTGGGGAGTGACCCAAGTCTCATCCCCTGAGGCCCAGCAGGAGGTCTCCCCAACCCAGGCAGGGACCCAGGTCCTCCAGACCTCTCACTGTTGCTTCATCTATTGCTGTACTATGGTTCCTGTAAACACTGACACAAGCTTGTCAAGTGAATTAATGAGTGACTTGCTGTGTGACCCTGGACAAGTCACCTGACCCTTCAGGGTCTTGGTTTCTTCATCTGTAAGATGGGCACAAGAGGCTTCTTGGAACCTTGAGGGCAGGTTAATCCATTGGCTTACCTGCCTGTCTTCCAGGGTCCCCTCCCCAAGACGAGACATTTTCTCATCCACAGTGCTTTAAAAGATCCTTTCCTCTCACTGAGACCCCCTTCAAGCACCAGGGGAGGGTCAGGGAGCTCAGAGTGGCTCTGGAACACAGAGAGTGGGGCAGAGCACTTGAGGCCTGGTCTGGCCTGGGGCTGGCGGGACAGGAGCCATTTGGAAGGAAGAACCAATAGGACCTGGTGACCACCTGGCTATTCTTTGCCTCATGCTCACCACCAGGACATCTCAAACTTAAGACACAGGAATGCTCTGGGGCTTCTGTGAGCCCAGACTTGGGATGTCACCAAGCACCCTGATGACTATTTTTGAGGGCCTAGCAAGTGCCAGGGCCTGCTCCCTGACACAGGCCCCGCAGTGCCCTGGGCTTCTGCTAGGGGGAAAGGTTCGCCTCTTGGCTTTGAATCACCAGGTGACTCTGAGGCTGTGGTCTCCAGTCCTGCCACTGAATCACTGACTCAACACACCTGCCAGGTGCTGGGTGCCATTCTTGGTCGTGGGGATACAGTAGGCAGCACGATAAGCTCCCATCCTCAGGGAGCTGCTCTGAGCGAGCTCAGTCTAAAACCTGAAGCGCCAGGATCTTTGGGAGGTAGGAGGTGCAGCGCTGGGGTCGGGTGGGGACAGGGCCCAGCAGAGCAGCCCCTGGGTCCTGAAAAGCTGAACCCGGAGTGGGACGGAACAGGTAGCTGGGCCCGGGGAGGGGAAAAGGAAGTCCAGGTACGCACAGAGCCGTAAAAAAAAACACAAAACGAAACAAAACAAAAAACCCCCCAAAAACAAACAAAAAAACCACTCACGGGACTTCAACTTATAGCAAAACCACCCTCTTTGTTTCCTCTCATGTCCCCCTGACAGTAGACTTAAGGGTAAACTCTGCTCACATCCCATGAAAGGAAGAGGAAGTGAAAGCAAAAGCTGGAGGTTTGTGCAAACCTCAGAGCTCCTTGCACAGTCTCACTTCTGTCCAGCCCACAAGGCCTCACTCGACTCAGCAGCTCCGGGCCCAGCGCTGACGAGGCAGATGGGCTGGGGGTGGGGTGGCCAAGGGGGAAGTGTATGAGTCTCCTCCTTATAGGGGCCTGTCTCTGCCTCAGCTTCCCCTTTTCTCTGTGGACAGATTTGCTGAGCCCCGCCTCCAGAGGCTAGAGTGGCTGGGCCACCAACCCACAAACCACAGGAGGACCTGACATTCACCATGTATGGCTACTTCCTTTTCCAGATAAGGAAACTGAGGCTCAAGGAGGGAAAGGGACTGGTCCAAGGTCGCACAGTGAAATGCTGGTGAAGCAGGTCTCTGGCCCGGAAGCCCACCTCAGCCACATGGCCTATAGGATGAAGTTCCCATGCCTGAGCTGACTGCCCAAGGCTGTCCCCAGCCAAGCTCTGCCTGACCCTCCTTTAAGCCTTCCTGTCCCTCTGCATCACACACACACACACAAGCACAGACATACATGGAGCTGTTTCCTACCTCGGGGCCTTTGCACAGCCTGACTCCCCTGCCAGGACTTGCCCTTCCCTTGCACTGGGTGAATATCCCTTCATCTTTTCGGAGGCAGTGCCTGCACTGACCGGGAGATATTCCTTAGCCAGGGGCAGGACGATGGCCTTTTCCACAGCCTGAGAACATCAGGTTAATTTTACATGTGGCTAGGCTGGGTGCCCAGTTGTTTGGCCAAACGCTAATCTCTTGATAGATGTTGCTGTGAGCCACAGAGCAACACATCTACAATCTGTTGACTTTAGCAGATTACCCTCCTTAATGTGGGCAGGTCTTATCTAATCAGTTGAAGTTTTCAGAGAAAAACGGAAGTTTCCCAGAGAAGAAGGAATTCTGCTTTGAGACTGTTATCACAGAAATCCTGCCTGGGTCTCCAGCCTGCCAGCCTGCCCTGCAGATTTTGGACTTGCCAGCCTCCACAATCGTGTGAGCCAATTCCTTAAAATAAATCTCTCTCTGTGTGTGTATATCCTGCTGGTTCTGTTTCTCTAGAGAACGCTGATAAAATCATGTTGATTCATAGTTGTATCTGTTTATGGGCCATCTCCCCAACCAGACATCCACCCCAGAGGATGGTGACTGCAGGAGGGGCAGAGAGGGCCCAGCAGGGGAGTGTCCGGAGAGAAAGATGCCAGGCCAGGGAAAGGGGAAGGGAGGAAGCCTAGTCGTCGAGGACCCGGAACGAGTAAATGAATGAATGAATGAGACTGAGGGGAAATCCTTGCCTCCTTGCTGAAGAGTTCTACAGATGCTGGGCTCTTCCCCACCCCCTGACCCATCTCACCTCCAGGACAGTCCCGCCTCCTCCCTGGGGTGGCCTCCAGGCTGCACAGAGAAGGCCCAGGAGCCCTGAGCTCCCTCCAGCCCTATGACAGCGAGGACTGTTCTGAAAGCGCTTCCCCTCCTGGTCTCCCAGGCCTGGGGCACCGAGACCCATCCTGGGAGCCACACCTCTGCTCCTACAAGCTGAGGTGAGTTGGGCTGAGGCGGTCCTGGCTGCCACAGAGCGGCCACTGTGTGAGGGCCCCTCCTCCAGGGAGGTCACAGGGACCCCTAAACCCTAGGAAAGGAGGGATGGAGTCCCCATGGCGAGAGGCACAATCTTGGGCCCACTGTATTCACGAGACCTCTCAATTCAAACTCTTCCAAGGGCAGAGACACTGGCTCCACAGGGTCCAACTGGCATTGTTTGATGAGAGCACCAGTGCCCGGGCCTCACCCCAGGCCAGTTAAACCAGAATCTCTGGGTCTGAAGCCTGGACATCATATTCCCTGCAAACTCCCCAATTTATTCTGATTCTCGAAATTAATTGGTAAGAGCTGACAAGCACTCTCACGTGACCTGGCCTTGAAGGAGAATGAAGAGTGCCCTCCCCCTGAAGTTGTGACACCTACACCCGACGGGCCCTCTCCTCCCTCTCCCCGTAGGGGTCCCAGGCCCAGCCCAGGGCCCCCATGCAGCAGACCCGCTCCCACCCCCTACACGCCCCCCCCGACCACAGGCGGTTCATACAGGAGCTGAGACCAACAGCCAGGCCGCTGGCCTGCTCCTCCTCACACCCCAGAGGGACGTAGGCCAAGCAGGTTCCTCTCTTGGAAATGCGGCTGCGCACCAAGCCTTACACTCTCCACCAAAGACCACGTGAAGGCATGCCGTGAGGTGGAGTCGGGACCAGGGGGCAGAGACCCTAAGCAAGCCGGGCCGAGGAGGAGGGAGCAAGTGCGTCCAGAGAAGCAAGCCTGTGGGCTCCTGGGGAGCCCTGGTCCCTGGATGGGGCCAGCCCCTGCTGCTGGCCTGGGGAACCCTCGCTGACCCCTGTGTCCTGAGGAAAACTGGGTGGGTCCCTGATCCGTGTAGAAATGAGCCCAAACTAGCAGGGTGTCTGCCACACTGACTGCTGGGGGCAAACGCTGAGCTGCCGCAGAGCCGCACACAGAGCACACGTCCGCTTCCCGTGGATGCGGGTAAAGGAGTGATGTGATGCCTCTGATTTGAAGTCACCAGGTACCCAGAAGCCGTGGGCCCTGGGTCCTCCTGCCTGACCCCTCACTTGCCACAAAGGAGGAAAGCTGCGCTCTCCCACAGCAGGACAGTGGCCTCACTGAAGGCCCTTTGCCCAGGCCACTTTGGCTGTGTACCCTCGAGGCTGGTCTTAGAATCTTCATCAGCAGGGTTGGAAGGAACTTTAGGGACCCTCCTGTCCAATGCTGTCATTTTACAGATGTGGAAACTGAGGTCCCAAGTCTCCCACCCCACAATGGGGACCAAGCTGAGAACTCTTGATTCCCGGTGCATTTCCATCCATCCATCTATCCATCCATCCACATCAAACATGGCAGCCACCCCACACACTTGGGCTCCCCTACCAGGCTGTTGGCCTGCATCAAGTCCAGACACGTTACCAAAGACCTGTAAGAACTTGCTTGATTGGCCCTTGCTTATGTGGCAACTTCACAGCACTTTGTTTGTCCCCTTACTCATCACCCTCCAGCCACAGGGGCTTTCCTCATTTTCTATAACAGACTTTCCTGCATGAGGCCTTTTCACATGCTGTTACCCATGCCTAGAATGCTCTTCCTCGTCCCTCATCCTTCAGCTTTCAATCAGGCATCACTTGCTCAGGAACCTTCCCTGACGCCCCTCTCCCCAACCAGGTCTGGTCCCCCAAGTTCTAAGCAGTTAAAAGGTTAATACTTTTCCTTCCTGGGCTTTATCACAATTTGTAATGACAGATTTCATTGTGTAAGTACTCGCTCAATGTCTGGTGTCCCCGTTGGATCACAGACTCTACAAGAGGGCAGAGAACTCGGCCGTGGGCTCACAGTGCATTCCTAGCAGAGTGCACGTACAGAATGAATTGTTGCCCTTTTGAGAACATCCATATTCAAGTGCAAAGAAAAAAGAGGCCCCTTGCCGAGCCCCAGGTGGAAACCCCCAAGTCTGTACTTCCTTTCCCTGAACTTCAGGACTAGTCCCTGTTCCCAGGGGAAGGGACAGCAGGTCTCATGTTTCTGGAAGGCTCTTTGTCTTTCCTCCAATTCCAGAAGCAAAAAGCACATCTATCCTCCAAACAAGTACACTCTGCTGGACCCAAAGATCACCAGCTTAATGTAACAGGGAAAAACAAATAAAACTTGGCCTCACAAGTTCACGGACAAAGATAAGAACCACAAATGAAGGAACAACGGGAGCATTTATTGGGCTTGAACTTTGTCAGGCCCACGTGCAATTTCTAGGCTTCTAGGCAGCCCTCTGGGGTTGGGAGTACCATTTCCGTTTTACGGTTGTGGAAACTGAGGCTTAAAGAGTGGCAGTCCCTGACAGGTAGGGTAGAGAAGACCCCAGCTGGGTCAGCCCCCGGGGGCCCAGGCCCAGCTCTCTCCACCCTACCACCTTTGGGCGAGGATGAGTTTTCCGGGTCGGGTCTTATTCCCTTGCCAACCTCAGTTTCTCCACACCGGGGCCTGATTCAGACCTGGGAGCCCCTCATGACTTCCCTTCCTACATCCTGAGCCTTGTCTCAGGCCCCGCCCGCACTGAGCTCTCAGCCCTCTCCATCCTGTCTTCCTCTCCCTCCTTCCGTTTCCGTGGCAACCCCATCCTCCGCTCTGCCACTCGGTCCTGCATTCCTATCTCTTTCCTCTTTCATCTCTCCCCTCATCGCAGTGTATAGTCCAAATCCCTCCCTGTCCTTTGCTTCTGGTCTCTAGTCCCTTTTACTCGCCTTTTATCTCTTTCAATGTTCTCTTGTCATCTCAGGGCGACATTTATTTATCTCTTTGCTTAAAAAAAAAAAAAAGAAAGAAAGAAAGAAAGAAAGGAGAAAAAAAGAAACCCCATTTCATCAGCCCCAGGCTTCTTTCTCTTGGGTTCTCTCCAAGGGCTAGACTCAGACAGATCCCAGAATGGACCCCCTGCCTTGCCACCATGCAGGCCCTCTACTGACCTCACTTACCGCAGGGAGGAAGGAAACACACAGGTGGGAGGTGTCCAGGGGGCGAGGGCTCACTGGGGGAAGGCACCCTAAGGGGCTTGGCCCTGCTTCTCTGAGGCCAGGTTAGGGGAGGTGCCAGAGGCCCCCTCAGGAGAGAACAAGGCCGGACCTAGACCCAGGGCTGAGTGGGGGCCCAGCATCCCTCTGCAGGAATTCACTGCAGTTCAGGGAAAGTCCACGCATACAGTGCCCCATGCCCCATACCTCCTCCAGGCTCCACCCTGCCTTGTGTGAATGCATGAATGGGACACAGGGCCTGGCCCAAGGCTGGGGCACACAGCAATGCTCAAGGTACCCAGCTCCCCTCACTCCAAACAGGATAGTGAGATTCACACCCATTCTTCAAAATTCACTCTTTCGCTGTGATCCTAAACAGCCTCTGAGAAAAGGAAGCACCCACTTGTGGGCTCTCCTACCCATGTCTCTGTCTCCACTGTTTAAGGCAGGAGGAAGGGTTGTCAGTTTTTTCTAACTTCTTTTTAGCCATCGTTAACTGAGCTTATACTACCGAACAGGCACACGATCCAGGCCATCCCAGGGAGATGAGCATTTTAATTTTCATTTTACAGATGAGCAAACTGAGGCTTGGAAAAGCTGTTACTTGTCCAAGTCACAGAGCCAATAGGAAGTAAAGGTGGGATCTGAGCAGGTTAAAATCATGCTCTTCCCCTTTTTCTTTCCTTTGTCCTGTGTTCCCCGGAGGGGAGGGTCACGCCAATCCCAAGCCCAGCCTCCCCAGCCCCTGCCTTCTACATTTCTGTGTTTAATCTGGAGTGATCAGAAGTGACAAGAGAAACAGATTTACCACAGAAAACAAAGCAAGCCGATTGTGGCTGGGGCCCCAGTGTCTCAAAGTGACAGAGAGAACACAGGGGCTGGTGGAAAATGGTATCAAGTCCCCTGGGAAACCAAAACCACATGGAGAAGAAAGGGGCCCTGGACCTCCGGGAGCCCCACAGGCAGTGTGAGTGTCTGCTGGAGCTGTGATGTGTTGTGGACCAGGGGGGACGTATCAGTGGCCGCTAAGTCCTGGGACCCAAAGGCCCCCCTGGAGTAGCCCCGGCCAGTCCCAGGACGCAGCAAAGCCCAGGAACCCAGGCCTGCCGAGCCCAGGGAGGTGTCAATGACACGGCAGCTCTGCTTCTCCCCTGAAAGGCTGGCTTAGCACCTCAGGAACTCTGGGAGCAGGGTCTGAGGAGGAAGAGGAGGGAAGCAACAGAGGGGGAGGGGGAACGGGGAAGGACAGCCCCTCACTCCACAAACAAACAGAGCGGAAAGGAACCCGGCTCTCGGTCTGGCAGACCTGGCCGGCCTCCCCATCTCCGCCACATGTGAGCTGGGCGGCCTTGGGCAAGTTCCTCAAGCTCCCTGGGACTTGGTTTCCTTGCTGTAAGATGGGGACAGTGATATGAAAAGGATCCATCACACACTGAGCCCTTCCTTCTGGCCAGGCTTGTGCCTGATGACATCACGTACAGGAAGCATGACATCTTGATAACAAACCCACTTTACAGAGGAGGAAACCAAGGCATAGAGGAGTTGAGTGACTCATCCAAGGTCACCAGATACACGAGAGGAGTAAATGGAGTTTGGGTTTCATTCTTGGGTCAACTTAAGTGCTCTTTAAGGTAAAGGAAATAAGGGAAATACAGGTATCCATGGGGAATAGGTTCCAGGACCCCGAAGGATACCAAAATCTGCAAATGTTCAAGTCCCTTATATAAACTGGTGTAGTACAGCCAGCCCAACTGCGACGAGTTTGATAACAAGGCTGGTGCATAGTAAGGACTCAATTACTGGGAGCTGTTGCTATTGTTATCATTCCGTTCATCATCCACTCCCCGGGCCAGGCTGGTGCTGGCTGCTGGCGGGACACAAAGATCCCTGCTCTCAGGGACCTCACATTTTGGTTAGAGAGACAAGACTAAGAACCACGAAACAGGACAGCAAGATATCAGAGAAGAAATAAGCACAAAATGCATGGGGTACCACAAAAGGACAGAGTAACCGCTTTTTTTTTTTTTTTTTTTTTAATTTAAGGGGTCAGGGACATTCTTGCATGTCAACCAGCACTTTGGGAGTCAACAGAGGCTCAGAGCATGGACTGCGGGGGTCCAGCCCCACCCCCTTACACACTGGTTTGGGTGAGCCTCGGTCCCCTCATCTGTAACACGGGATGATGGTCCCACTTCCCAGAGCTGAGCCCGTTAGCCCAATGAGCACGATCTGTGGTATGCAGTACACAAAGGTTGTGCGGAGGGGATGGGGAAGCCTAGAGATGGGAGAACCTGGCTGGGAAGCCCCCTCCCCCATCTGATGCAGCCAGAGATGAAGGGAAGGTAAAAATGCAGAAGAGCAGTGGGCAGAGAACAGCTGAGGAGTGTGGCCTGGCCTCTCCTCTCTCACAGCAGCCAGCGTGATTCATCCCCGGCCTCCATCCCAGCAGCGTCCCTGGCAGCGTCTGCCTCCTGAAGCTGATGCTGTAATCAACATTTATTTTGCAGTCACCCACTCACCCAAGTCGAGTACGGATTTATGCCAGGAGAGGAGTAAAGAATGCTTCTCTCATTCACGTAATGCCTCCATGTATCTCCTGAGGGGAGGGACAGCTGGGGAAACATTTAGGCTGAGTGTACACACGCAGACATCAGACGCATACAGCTGTCCATGCAAGCTATCATCAGCGGCAAGCAGGAACACCATGCAGCCCATTCTTTCCTTAGTCACCTAACGAACCACACTTTCACACGGTGAGATGTGGGTCAGGACCCACATGATGGGTGGACTGTGGTCTTGAGTACTTTGCAGTCCAGCCGGGAGGATGCATGTGGGGGCATGGGGCAGCCCATGATGCAGACATGAGATAAGAGGTTCAGGGGAGACTGCGGAGAGAAGGCAGGGGGAAGAGGACGGGGGCACCGCAGACAGGCCCTGCTGGGGTCTGTACACTACCAGGAGCTAACAGGGAGGGGGAATCTCATCCGCAGGCTGGACGAGAGGTGGGAGGAGAACCGGAGGGCAGTGGGGCCTGGGAGGGCCTTGAGGGCAGGTCCCTGGAGGAGGGTGGGTCCACAGACATCAGAGGAGAAGGTGGTCAGGGTGGCCAGCTCAGCCCAGAGTGGGAACTGGTTTCCTCTTTGATCTGGATCATAAAGGATGACACTGAGGCCCATTAGAAGGCCTCACCTTGGGACTTCCCTGGTGGTCCAGCAGTTAAGACTCCATGCTCCCAATGCAGGGGGCCGGGGTTTGATCCCTGTTCAGGGATCCATGCCGCATCTAAGAGCTTGCACGCTGCAACTAAGACCCGGCACACTGCAGCCAAATAAATATATCTATATATATAAATAAATACATATATATATATAAAGAAGAACTCACCTGCAGAAGGCTGAGCTCTGGACCATGTGTCCCCAGCCGCTAAAATTCAAATGCATGTGGTGTGTGACCCAAAGGCCAAAATGATTTACATGGAGGTGACCATTATAAAATAAGCAAATTGTCTGGCCATCGCTAGAGATGTTTGTGGTGGACTTGGAAGGTTTCCTCACCACTCTCCCTGCGGTGGGGACAGCCTGTGGGGTTGAGGGTCCCCAGGGCAGGCCATGGAATGCAGGGTGGGGCCCCTTGGCTGAGGGCAGCAGGAAGGTCTGGAGTGAGCTAGGCCACTTCCTGGCTGTAAGTTCTTGAGCAAGTTGCTTCATCTCTCAGAGCCTCAGATTCCTCAACTGTAAAATGGGAATGACAGCTGCCTTTCCCACAGGATGGCCAAGATGATGTGAGTGAAAGTACCTGGCACAGGTGTTGCCATTTGATAAATGGTAATTTTTCGCTTTTACCGTTGCAACATATGTAAACACACAATGTGAATCACCTACGGCCCCAAAATATTTGATATTTTCTGTCACTAAAAATATCTGTCATAAATCTCACAAAGGAGTGATAAGTGCATGAACATTTGGAAAAAGCAGCTACTTTGAGGGAGAAAAAGTAACCAAATCAGGTGCAAGGGGAGAGATGCTAGAATTGAACCCAGTCTCGAAGGAAGGTTCTAGCTCAAGTTTTTGGCCCACACAAGAACCCCTAGGTTGCCTGAGGGGGCCGTGAGGGTCCCTTGGGCCCCAGGACCCAGAGTGGAGCCGTGGAGAGGTGGGAAGACCTTTCCTGGGACACGTGGAGAAGCCTTCATCACAGATGCCAGATGTTTTCTCTTTCGTGAAATTTTGCAACTCAACGGGGTAGCTCAAAAGACCAAATTTCTAAGAGAATTACAAAACCCAACTCTCCTCACCAGAATGTAGTCTCTTTCTGGGATCACTGGACAACTTCTCAGTCTCACCACTAATAGCTGGGATGACCCACCCTTAGCAAACAGAGCCCTGATGGGTCACAGGGTGAAGGGGCGATTCCGAGAATAAGACCCCTGTGCTGGCCTCAATTCCTTGAAACTAAAATGCCCAGGAAGCTTCTTGTGTGAAGACCGTGCATACTTACAAGTGCGCCGGCCAGGAGGCAAGGGTCAGGAACACTCAGGACTTCCTCCAAGAGGCTCAGTGAGTGGATTCCCTCCTCCGAACACCCCCAGATCTGAGTGTCAAAGTGCACAATGAAGCAAGTTCTTCTGGGACCCAGAAACACAGGCTGCGCAGGGGAACGAGCACACCCACTTCCACGTGCAGAGCCCTCGACGGTTTACAAAGTCCTTTCCAGGCACGATGCCACTGGGTCCTCCCCACCTGGTCTGAGCAGCCAGCCGTATGGGCAGCACCTGTGTGGGCAGTGCTCTTAGTCCCATTCGACAGGTGGCAAAATCCTGATGTTAGTGGACTGGCTGACGGTCCTGAGAGCTACAGGGCCAGCCCGTGCCAACTCTCAGCGCATTATCTAATAGCGACCACAGTCTGTGTGGTTGGTACTGGTACCACACCCCTCATTCTACGTATAAGGAAACTGAGGCACGGAAAGGTTAAGAACGCCTTTAGAGCAGTGCGTTCCTTGTGACTGCTTCCACAGAGATAAGCGGCAGCGTTTAGAAACTTTTACAGCAATTTGACGTTGCTATGACATCTAGGCAAGGTTGATAAGTTATCAGTCTGCAAGGATTAGAAATAATAATAATAGTTTAAAAACAGGTTGAGAAGTACTGGTTTAGTGTCCAGACTCTGGAATCTGAAGACCTGAGTTTGAATCCCACCTCTGCTACCTCCCATCACTGTGACTATTTGTCCTGACTAAGGGGGGAGTGGTGCTGACAGCACCTGCTTCACGAATGAAAATATTCAAAGTGCTTATAGCAGAACCTGGCAGCCTGTTTGCTACTATTATTAGCATTTGGTAACTTGCCTGGGGCCACAAAGCGACTTACTGGAGGAGCCAGCTCCTTGCGGCCAGGTCTTAAAGGGGGGATTGGCCATCAGGCCCTCTGCCACCCTGGAATCGGGGGACCCAGGAAACATGTCTGTCTCCGAAGCCTGTTCACAAATACAGACCCTCTTGCCCCTGCCAGAAGCGAGCTGCCTTCACAGGCTCCCCTTTCATCTCTAGGCCAGGGTGCTGTGGGGTGTAAGGAGATGTTCTTGCCCAAACTGGAAAAACCTGATGAGCAGCCAGGCCCGCCCTGGCAGGCTTGGGTTTGGCAGCAAGGTGTCTTAAGAGGCTGGCAGGGCCAGGGGGGCAGCGGTAGCCCCCAGGGAGATGCTGCAAGGGATGGTGTCTGCTCGCTGGGTATCTCCATCCCTTCTCTGGAGTACAAATCCCTACCATCTGTGGAGGCAGGATTTGCTACCTCCACTCACAGCCCACCTGTCTCAGTCACCCAGACTCAGAGGGAGGACACGGTCTCTTCCCAGCCCTTTGGAGCCCCAGGCTGTCCTCCTCCGAAGGGTATGTCATCCACTGAACTTGCACACAGTAGGTGCTCCTCCCGTGTCTCCTGAATAAACCATCCTTCCGGGGGGTTCAGATCCACCTCCCTGACGTTCTTCCTGTCCTGCTGTCCCTCCCTGCTCATGCCACCCTCTGTGCCTGGTGCTGACTTGTCCTTCTACCTTCCTCCATGGATGTGGCTGGGACCCTGCCCCAATTTTGCTTGGGGAGGGTCCTGTGCCCTGAGGGGGTAGGGGATGGGGCCCTCCTTTGTTTGGGGCTCTCCAATTACACAGCACTTGGCTGTGCGCTGTGCTGTATCCATTTCACAACTGCTGAGGACAAATTCAATTGACACTTCAACAAACATTTATGAGGGACTTCCCTGGCAGTCCAGTGGTTAAGACTCCGCGCTTCCAATGCAGGGGGCACGAGTTTGATCCCTGGTCGGGGAACTAAGATCCCACATGCCGCGGGGTGCGGCCAAAAAAAAAAGAAAATATAAAGCAAACATTTATGAAGCGCCTACTACGGGCCAGCTGTGCTGGGTGGGTGGGATGGAGATACAGGGCTTACCCTTGGGAGGTTCCCTTCAACCCAGACCTCAAGGCCTGGCAGCTTGTGCCAGGACACTTGGGCCTGGAGCCCAAGCTCCACCTCACCCAGGCCACACACCCCAGGGCTCCTTCCCAGAGATCCCTGTGTCTCTCCAGGTGCCCGGGCCCCGTCCTGGGGTCCCTGGGCAATTTTGAGCTAGACTGAGGCCCCTATGTCCCAGGGACCCAGAGCTGCAGACTTGGCCCTTTGTCTTGTGTTCTGAAAGGGTGCAAACGGACTTCCAGACCTGCAGGCTGAGGTCCTCCCTCCACAGGGAAGAAATAGGCCCCCAGACCTCGCCCCTCTCTCCTCCAGGCCTGCCCCTGCCTCTCAGGCAGCCCTGCTCCTCTCACATGGCTTTCACCATTTCTAGGTGCAGCCCCTGACAGTCCCCAATTTCTTGCCTTCTCTCCACCTCCTGAACGGGGGTCAGGTCCCCGTCCTCCATCGCCTCCTCCACCCCTGCTCTCTGTCTCCTCTACTGAAGCTAAACTGTCCTCTGGAAGGTGACAGGTGAGCCCTGCAAACAGAGGCTCTGATTTGGGTCTTCTCCCTGACCAGGCAACAGCTGCCGCCCCACCTCGGCTCCAGCCGGTCACGCTGCCCTCTATCTCTGCCTCTCCTTTGCCTCCTTCATCCCAGTGGTGCCAGGCTCAGGCCTCAGCCTCTGCTTTCTCGTCCTACAGGGGTTCCCTCAGAGAAAGCCTCTCCCCTGTGTTTCAACTCTCACCGCCGTGCTGATGCCACCAGACCCACACCTCTACCCGGGCCCTGCAACGTTCCCTAGACGTCGGACCTTCAATCAGCACCTGTCTAAACCCCAAGGATCACTTGGCTCCTTGGAGCCAGCCACTGCTGCCAGCTCCCTCCTTTCTGCTGTTCCAGTTTTCCAGCCTCCTCTCCAGGACTCCAGGGCCAGCCAAGGCAGGCCCGCTGTCTCCACGGCCAGGGCCACGCCAGACAACCATGATGCCGCGTGTGAACCTGGCCTTCCTCCCCGTGCTCAGCCCTGCCCCAGGTTCCCACGGTCTCCCTGAGCCCTCCCCCGGCCAGAAGGCCAGGCTCCCACAGAGGAGGGAGGTCTGGGGGCTCCTCCTCATCCACCTCTGGTCCTCACCGTCACATCACGGCCCGCCCTGGGGCCAGGCAGAAAGGGAGCCCGTCCCCAGGGCTGTGTCTGCATCCTGCAGGCGGTGCCACCAGGTCTGTAGTCAACTGTCCTGATGACCGATTCAGGAACTGCCTGACCTGTGATGAACAGCTTCCTCTGGTCTGATGGAGACCCTTCCTGAACAGCCTTCCCTCTCAAAGGAGGAGCCCAGAGGAAGCCGGTGTCCTGCATGGTGGCTCTTTTTTACACATTTAGAGCGCGGTGAAAATGAAAACATCCACATTCTCCCTTCCTCAAATAAACCGACTTCCCTACTCATCCCGTCCCTTGGAAACAGAAGCACCATTCAAAAAGAAAAAGGAAAAAAGAATTTTTTTTAAAAAAAAGAGAAAAAAAGAGGCAAAAAGAAAAAAAAAGCAACTGAATAGAAGATGAAGAAAAGGGACAAAAAAAGAGAAGGAGAAGAGAGCGGTCCCCGAGGGAGCTGGTGAGCGCTGAGAATGAAAGGCAGAAAAGTGAAGGGAAGGAAAGCAGAGATACAAAGGGGGAGAGAAAGACAGAAGCTTTGAAAGAAAGAATGTTCCAGCGTGAATACAGCATGCAGGGGAGAAGGGAGTGCTTGAAAAGGAGCAGCCAGACGCAGTGACCCCTCATTCACAGAAGGTGCCAATCACCGGGACAATGCAGACCCTTTCTTCTTTTCTCCTTCTCTCCTTTCTGGGGAGAGAGGGAGGGAGGGAGAGGCTGGGAACTGCAAGTTAATTCCTAAAAATACAGAAAATAAATGCAGTTCCCCTGGAGAAGCATCAAAGGGCTGCTTTAAAGGCTTCCCCCGAAACTCACTACACCCACAAGAGAAGTGCTCCCTCTCGGGGAGCGGGGGGCACAGGCCGGCGGCCATCAGCTTTATTTCAGGGTCAGCCGCCCCTGCACCGGCCTGGCCGCCCCGCTGTGGCTCCTCCCACTGGGTCCCGGGTGAGCCAAGGCCGGGAGAGCCCCAGGCCGCGACACTGTGGGTGAAGCCTGGCCTCCGTGGGCAGCTTGGCCCTCTTGGTTCTCCTGCTCTAGTCTGAGAGTTTGAGAGCCCAGGTAGGAGGGCAAAGGAGGAGGGTCTGAGTGAGGCAGCTGTTCTGGCTGGAGGCCAGCCTGGGCCGTGTCCGCTCAGGAGGCACTGGATACCAGTGGAGGGAATGACATTTTGAATCGGCCCTGGGATGGGGTGTCCTCGCCTGGGACTGCTTCAAGGAAGCCCAGTGCCTGCTCAGGCCAGCCCGTGGTTCCAGGAGGGTGAGAGGGTGGTGGGTTCGTCCGTTTCACTGGCTGCCAACTGTTGGATCAGTGTCCTTACAAGGGAGGGGCCTCTGTGGGCACTGTGGTCACATCACAGATCAGCACTCTCCTGAGTTGGCCAAGACCCAAAGACTAAAACACATGTAGGTGCCCCAAACTACCTCAAGTCCCTCTTTCGAAACAGGCCTGGATCTGGACTCTGTCCTTCCCTCTTTCCTGCAGGCAGACACCGGTTATGACGGGGTGTCGGCCATGTGTGGGGCCTGTGCTATGCTCTGGGGTAAGCAGTGCACAGGATGGTCCCTGCCCGCCTACGACCCTCAGTCTAGTGACCAAATGTCTCCCCAAATGTCCCTCTGAGATCGCAGGTGAGCATCCCTGGCCCCTCTCTTTGTCTTCCTTTCTCTTGCTCTTCCTGTCTCTCAATACTCAGTGAATCATGACGAAACCTGAAACGGGGTCACCTTTATGCAGAGGTTTCTTTTTCCTTCTGATCATCCAAACGCTGGATAATGAGAAATGCCTGGGAGCAGAGAGGCTGAGTGGAGGAAGACTGATTGGTTTATTGATTGATTGAGCGAGCCTCAACCTCACTCATCTATTGAGCAATCAGTCTGTGTAGAGCTCTGCGGCGTGGGCTGCGATTATGAAGCGACGAGGACCAATCCGAGGCCCTGAGATGCTTGAGGCCAACCTAGTGGGTGATGGGGGTGGGGGTGCAGAACAGATCCGGGAATGAAAACCCTGCCTTTGCTAGCTTCACCTGGGAAAGGCTGTTGTTAAGTTGGAACAGGCCCAGAAGGGCCTCCAAACCCGAGAAAGGAAGCCATGAGAAGGGGGCACACACAAAATGCAAGGGAACTCAGGGCCAGAAAAGTCACTGAACCACCAGGAGCATATCATCACGCTTGCATTTCAATCCAACAAATGCGAATTCCAACAAATATTTATTGAGCACCTGCTATGTGCCCACCAGCTCCTCGGCATTCCTAGGAAGACAGCAGTGAACAGGACCCAGCCAGGGGGTGGGGGGGTAGGGGTGGGGGTGGGGGTGGGGGTGGGGGGAGGCCACAGGCAAGAAAACAGGCGATTGTATTTAGTGCACTAAGGTCTGTGTGACGGTGACAGCAGGGGGCTATGGGGGCCCAGAGGAGGAGCAGCCTAGGGGAGGTGGCAGGCGGGGCAGCAGAGGGGGTGGGTGTGTCAGGGAAGCCTTTTCAGAGGAAGCGGCATGGAGTCTTTTTAATATGCCAAAATGAACTAAATTTTCATTTGTTTTGAAGAAGCTTGAAAGAATTTCATTGGTGAGATACCCCAGTGTCCAGAAAACAAAAAAGAACCGATGAATGAATAGATAAAATATCTGATAGATGTTTTCTCGATCTTTTGGTGTACTGGGAAGAATCAGAAATAGGGAAAACCAAGCAGGTGAGGACAATAATGAATTCTTTTTAAAAAAGTAATAGCTCAGGGACTTCCCTGGTGGCACAGTGGTTAGGAGTCCACCTGCCAATGCAGGGGACATGCGTTCGAGCCCTGGTCCGGGAAGATCCCACATGCCACATGCTGCAGAGCAACTAAGCCTGTGTGCCACAACTACTGAGCCCACGTGCCACAACTACTGAAGCCTGCATGCCTAGAGCCCGTGCTCCGCAACAAAGAGAAGCCACTGCAATGAGAAGCCTGCGCACCGCAACAGAGTAGCCCCCGTTCGCCACAGCTAGAGAAAGCCCACACACAGCAATGAAGACCCAATGCAACCAAAAATAAATTAAAAAAAAAAAAAAAAAGTAATAGCTCAGTGCTAGGCTCAGCAGTGAACGATATTTATATTGTGAATTTACCCCCAAATCATGATAGAACGATATTAGCAGGAAAGGCAGTAATATGGAGGCAACAGGTAACATTCAAAATTGGTAAATTGAGAAGCAGTAGAATAAACATTTTTTCAGAGTATAGAGGTGAATAACAGAAAGGAGAAACTAAAAGGAATTGAGAACAGTGAACCGGTCTGGAGGGCTGGAGTGGGGGGAGTGAGGTGGGCAGGGGGCCTGCTGCTTTATCCGTGTAAGCCCTTCAGTACTGTTTGACATAAAAAAAGATACATATGCATTACTTTGATAAAAGACAAAATTAAATGCAAGCAAACAAGCAAAAGAGGCTTGGCAAAGGAGTCACTGTTAAGTCAAATTGGGATCACTCTGAACTCCTTGGAGGACTCAGCCAAGAAACAGAAAGGGCACCGTGCTTATACGCTTATGAGAATAGAAATTGCTTTGAGAAAGAACAGAATTCAGTGGGCTCCTGCCCAAGATAACACAATTAGGGGGAACAGGACGGAGGGAAAAAATCTTGAGGAAAGAACCTGCAGAATACAGGCATGTGGCTTTAACAACGAGACCCACAGCACGAGGAACCCTTCCCTGGGGGACCAGGAGATCCAGAGACCAGGGTGCAGCTACCTAGCACTCTCTTGCAGGGGCCCAGATCCTCAGGGGGTGTATTCATGCAGCCGAGTTGGGTGAAGGCAGCATGATCTACATACAGGGAGGGTGGTGGTCGAGCGCGCCAGCCTGAGCCCAGGGACCCTTCACTTCACCCCACCCCAGCCCGAGCTTACACTCAGCGTCGTGGCCGCCGCAGCCGAAGGGCCCTCGTGCTCTGGCACTCGCACACATGTGCTCCTTGTTCTCACCAGCCACTCCTGCTGTATGTTATAGTCTTTTCCAAACCTCTTAAACTTGAAACATGTAACAGCCAACGCCCCACTTGTCCAGGGGTCTCCTCTCTGGCAACCTCAAATTCCCCCAAGAACAGAGAATGCAGGGTATTATCCCCAAAAGCAGAGAAAGCCTACAAGTAAATCTGAAGCGAGTGCCTCCAAGAGGGGCCTTTGGTGTCACAGTCTCTCTTCCCTCCATGGGACAGAGCCCCTCACTCACAGCCTTTGGACTCAGTTCTCACAAGCCTGTTTATCTGGCTTCCCAGACCACAGCAGATGCAAGTTGCAAATTAAAAGGAGGAACAGGGCAGTGGGAGGCATGCCACTGCTGCAGGCTATAAGAACTGACAGCGAGGGTGCAGGATAAAAAATTCACCAAACGGCAGCCTGGGACCATTTGGGGTGGGGTTAGCAACACCTCAGAACACAGTTCAGTAACTAGACTCACATCCATGACTCAGAGTCATCAAGACAGGTGACAGGTATTGAGCATATTCAATAGCCTCAGTCTAGCACTCCGGGATGCGCGTGTTGGGTCCAGGGCTGAGGTTCAGTGACACCACCTTGTAACTTACCCAGTCCTGGGGCAAACACAACAAAGGCATCAACCCTGCCCAATCTCCCAGATGCCACTGCAGTGGTGGGTCAGCGGGGCTGGGCTCTGGTCCAGTTCTGCCAAAGCCATGCACCTGGACACAAACTCAACCTCTCAGAATCCCATCTACTAAATAAAGAGAACGCCTTGCCCAATCAAGCTAGGCTTGCTGTGGATCAAGTGAAATGCTCTTTATAGTCAACTGAAGCATTTTATAAATATAATGTCATGTTACTAAAGCCCCCTCTTTTTCTGGGTGGCTGGACAGGACATCCCATGACTCACACGGGGGTAGGGGACAAAGGAGTTACCCTCCACTGTACCTTCTGCCTTAGGACTTTTTTTAGACACAACGAAGCAATTATCAGGCGAGTTTCAAAACCATGCAGACTTACACTTGAATGTACTCAATCAGACAAAGCCAGAATCCATTCTACAAGGCCTGCCTGGATTCTTCAAAGCCAATGTCACACACGCACACACAAAACAGGGGGACTGTTCTAGATTAAAAGAAGCTAAGAAAGCATAACCAAATGCAACACGTGAGCCTTCCTGGACCAGGAAAAGAACCTAAAAAAGACATTTTTGGAGGACAACTGGGAAAATTTGCATAGGACTGTTTATTAGGTGATACTATTATTTTTAAAATTTATTTATTTTATTTATTTATTTTTGGCTGCATTGGGTCTTCGTGGCTGCATGAGGGCTTTTCTCTAGTTGCGGTGAGCGGGGGCTACTCTTCATTGTGTTGCGCGGGCTTCTCATCGCGGTGGCTTCTCTTGTTGCGGAGCACGGGCTCTGGGCACGTGGGCTTCAGTAGTTGTGGCTCACAGGCTCTAGAGCGCAGGCTCAGTAGTTGTGGCGCAGGGGCTTAGTTGCTCCACGGCATGTGGGATCTTTCCGGACCAGGGCTCGAACCCATGTCCCCTGCATTGGCAGGTGGATTCTTAACCACTGCGCCACCAGGGAAGCCCTAGGCTGGGAAACCCTTACTGAATAAGGGTAATTTTTAAGGTAATTTTTCAATAAGGGAAACCCTTATTGAATAAGGGTAATTTTTTTAGGTAATTTTTCTTTCGCTCCTAAAAGATACCTGCTGAAGTATCTTTTCAGGGGTGAACCATCATGTTGCCTATAACTCACTTTCATTATGATTCAGCAAAACCATTTGAAAGAGAGTGAGATAAAAAACAAACGTGGCAAAATGGTAACAATTGTGACCCTAGATGAAGGTTCTTAGCTTTTCTGTTAGGCTTGACATTTTCAAAATAAAAAGTGATGAGGAAACAGACCATGCAGGCGAATTGTGACTGTTCTCTGCATTTGCTGGGCCGATCTTGGTTTGTTACCCAACCTGCCCGATGCAAAAGTGATGTGCTAATGATGAAGAGATGAGCCACTGCAGTGCTTCTCAATCTGCACAGTTCATGCAGGAAAATATAATGGGGAAATATACTGGGACTGTACACTGGGGTACACAGCCCTGCCCCGCCCAGGTGCCTGAGGGCTGAGAGGAAATCAATACCTGGGCACGGCTTAGTGGCTCCAGCACTCAGCTCAGCATGTTGGCAGGCAAGCCAGGCCTGTGGGTCAAGGAGGGTAGACACTGTCAGGTCCTCACTTGCTTCTCTGCTTCCTCATCGAGTCTTCCCCTGGAGGAAGGGGGGAACCTTCTCCCTCAAACCTATCTCCCTACAGGTCTGGAAACACAACATCCAGATTGTAATACTTTATGCCTGGGCCCATCACTCCCCAGATCCCGAGTTCTTTGTGGGCAGAAGACAAGGATGCAGACTGTGGGGATTAGGAATGCCAAAGATGCTCTATCAGTTAGAACCACAGCACACCTGTTGGAGATCATTCTGACTGTAACGTTCCAGTTAGCCCTCACCTAGCCAGGTGGTGGCCTGAAACTCCTGACTCTGCTGCCCAGGGGCGGTACTCACTGGTGATCAGGCCTCAGTTTCCCCTTCTGAAGAAGGTCCCTTCCAGCTGACTCTCTAGGGGTCCCATATCTTCTTAGTGCTCCCTTAGTTCATCCTGGTCAGGGCTCAGAGCTGGGTGAACAAGACAGCCTTCCCATCAACGGAGAAAAATCCCAGAGCATTCCTGTCCTGGGCAAGTCTGGCAACTGCCTCCTGCCACCTTCCCAAAGTGTTCATAAGGGATTCCTGGACTTGTGGCCCTGGGGGAGCAAACGCAAACACCCAGGATGGTCCACCTCCAGAGACTCTGGTAATTTTTAAAAGCCCCTCCGATGATCTAAATGTGACCAGGGTGGAGTCCATCTCCCAGGGGACCAGGTCCTCAGAACTGAGCCAGACTTTTAATTCAGTCCTGCTACCCCTCCCCACCCCCCAGCTGTTCCTGATGCCCACCTTCGGAAGCCTGCCATCCCTCTCCTTCTCCCCACCTTCCAAGACCTCTTGCATTCTTCAAGACACTTGTGGCTCAAGTGCCCCTTTAGAACCCCAGGCTGCCTGCCTCTCCGGAGGGCAAGGCCGTGAAGGCCACACATAGGATCTGGTGCCTTTCACAGGCATCGGGAAACCAGAGGAGGCTTTTAGGAGAGGATATATCATGATCCAATGGCTGTTTTGAAAATCCTTCTGGTTACTGTGTGGAGAGGGTAAGGGAAGGCCAGGACAGTGTCCCACTGGGCTTATCTACTTAACCCCTTGTAGCACCCTGCCCCCCAGCTCCAGGCCTGCATGGAAGCGTGGAAGCTGCTGCCTTGGGAGCCATGGCCAGGTCTGTCCCCAGGGCTCACGCGTGTCACAAGGAAGAACGGAGCAGGCTTTCTTTCCACTGTGGCCAGTAGTGCTGACAGCTGACTGTGGGGTGGAGGCAGTGAGTGACGAATGCTAACAATGAGAATTCATTCCAGGCTCCCAGTGGGCAGAGACCATCTGGACAGAACCAGAGGCCACTGAAGGGACGTCCCTCGTCCCTCGGTGGGGGAAGGTGCTTGCTTGGACCACTCCAGAGGGAGGCTTTGGAAATCCAAGGAGCACTCTCCCTTTGCCCTTCAAAGGGACATTAAACTCAAACGGCACCAAATGAATGGGTGGAAAATGTTATACAGCAAACACAGGAAGGGTTTTCCCCCAGATAAAAGCAATGGAAGGAGGAAGAGAGAAATAGAGGTGGAGGGAGGGGGGAGGGCAGCAAGGATGGAGGGGAGGAGAGGAAGAAGAAGGAGGGATGGGAGGGAGGGTCTCAGAGCTTTCTCAGGTTACAGAGAAAGGGGGAAGCAGGGTCAGGAGGAACAGAAAGGAGAAGTTGAAGTGGGAGTCACTCCAACCCTTGAGAAGAGCTGCCCATGGGGCAGAGTGGGGACAGCGTGTCTCAGAACTCGCAGCTGGTTTGGATGTAAAGTCCCTCCTCTACCCAAGAGAAGCCTCACACAGAAGTTCACAAGGCTGGGCAACGCTGACCTCGGGGGCCGTCCCATGGGGCCCCAGGCATCATGCTCTGCTGTGGCCATCTAGGAATTCGTACTAATTCTCAAACAAGGGGCCCTCATTTCCATTTTGCACCAGGCCCCCGCGCAAATTATGTAGCCAGTCCTGGCTGACCTTTCCAAAGGACGTTTTGCTACAAAGGCAGGAGCAGGAAGGCCGGGGGCCGGCTCTGGCTGCTCTGTTTGCTAACCAAATACTCGCCGCGCGTTGTTGACTCAGCCACCAGGTAATAGTAAGCACAAGGCTCCCCACCCCAGCTGAAGAGCCTGACTCCAATGAAATGTGCGCGGAGCTGTGCCTGTGCGTGTGCTGTAAGTGTAAGCGTTCAAGAGGCTGAGAGGGGGACTTCCCTGGTGGTCCAGCAGTTAAGACTCCACGCTCCCAATGCAGGGGGCCCGGGTTCGACCCCTGGTCAGGGAACTAGATCCCGCATGCGTGCCGCAACGAAGATCCCGCGTGCCACAACTAAGACCCGGTGCAGCCAAATAAATAAATAAATATTAAAAAAAAAAAAGAGATTGTGAGGGTCTGCCACACACCAGGCACCAAGGGGTCCTGACCTCGGCGCTGCGTGCAGAAAGCATGGCCCTGCTGAGGCCAAGAGCCAGCCTGACAAAACCCGCCCAGTCCCGGGAGACCCGCCTTCCAGTTGGCTGGCGGGTGAGGAGGCATCAGGACCTCCTCGCCTCCGGATCCTCCACCGTGGGGGATGCCAGCTGGGGTGTTTGGGACCACGACTGTGCCTTGTGCTGTGGCTCCCACATTATTCGAGAGACCACCGTAGGGTCACCAAGTCTCCAAGTGAAGTGCTGAGGCAGACCCAGCTCAACACCACGGCCAAGCCCAGGTCCCTCCCCTACTAGTGCTCCCCTTCTCTGCTGGTCCTTCACTCAAGGGCCAAGATGCAGGCCAGGGACCCCCAAATCCCAACACTATACTGGCCTCTCTCCCTGCCAGCACCTCCTTTCTGAAGACCAAAGGCAGAGTCCCTGCAGGCTCCCCTTGCACCAGCAGGGAAACCTTGGGGTCTGCTGCCCCAGCCTGGGGTCCTTCCCGAGGCCCCTGCCATCAGGCCTCCGCTCCTGAAGGGGCAGAGGACCCTAGCAGCATCATTTCCAAGGGCTTGTAGTTCACATCATCAAAACCTCTCAAGCCCAATCTGGAGGGTAACTTGGAAGGGGCTTAAGTCCCCGCAGGTGCCAGGCGTGCAAAGGAAACACACCTGCAGGCAAAACCAGAGGCAGCTGGACCCCGGCACCCCGCCCATGGCCAGGACAAAGCCAGGCTCAGCAGGCCTGCAGGGTGTCCGGGCCAAGGGCAGGCAGGCCTCTCAGAAGGGGCCAGGAGAGTAAGCCGAGGAAGCAGGAGGCCAGGCCTGAGAGGGAGGGCCCGCCAGGAACCGAATTAATCAGCAGGAAACTGATGGTTATTTCCTGACAACTCCACCACCACCACCACCACCAAGAGCACAGAAAACACACACACAGGAATTCAGAAACAGGGAGGGCAGCTGGCAACTTCCTGGAGACCCACAATGCAGCCACTTTTTCAAATACCGTAGACAAAACAACACAGAGCACCCTCCCTTTCCCAAGTGCAGACGGTGTGTGGAGCCCCTCATGTGTGTTATCTCATTTCTATCTTGCACGAAAACCTTTCCAGGAGGGACTGTCATTCCCCGTTTTCTAAACTCTGAGGTGCAAAGCAAAGGGAGAGGACCAAGGTCACAACTAGTGGTACCCAAGTTTCCAAGGCCAGGCTTGGCAGGACTCCGATGGCCGTCTCTTAAACCACCTCGCTCCACCCTGGACCAACAAATCTCTCCCCCAGGCTCCACGACCAGGGTTTACAGGAATCCTATGGCACGAGAGGAAGGGCTCAAAATAGAGGAGTCAGCTGGTGTGGCAGTGGACCCCCTTCTGCATGAACTGGCCTCTTGGGCTTTGGAGGGTGGGGGTGAGAAGTCTTCTACCTCTCCCCCAACTCTTCTGCTTTCCACTTCTCCAACTTAAGAGCACATCTTTTAACATAGCCAGTGCTTCTCAAACTCTCTGCATTGGAAGATCTGTTTTATTTTATTTTATTTATTTATTTATTTATTTATTATTTTTGGCTGTGTTGGGTCTTCGTTGCTGCACGCGGGCTTCCTCTAGTTGCGGCGAGCGGGGGCTACTCTTTGTTGCGGTGGGCGGGCTTCGCATTGTGGTGGCTTCTCTTGCTGCGGAGCGTGGGCTCTAGAGCGTGGGGGCTTCAGTAGACGCGGCGCATAGGCTCAGTAGTTACGGCCCGTGGGCTCTAGAACACAGGTTCAGTAGTTGTGGCGCACGGGCTTAGTTGCTCCGTGGCATGTGGGATCCTCCCGGACCAGGGCTCGAACCCGTGTCCCCTGCATTGGCAGGTGGATTCTTAACCACTGCGCCACCAGGGAAGCCTTGGAAGATCAGTTTTATTTGAATCCCTGGAAGGACTAACAGGCAGGTCCTGGTCCCTTGACCTGTCACATGAAGTCAGTGATGCCCACCCTGGTCCACACCCTGATCAAGATGGAGCTGCTGATCACCCACCTGGATGTCGTCATGGCAACGTTAAACTATAAAAGTTTCTAAGCCTCACTCTCAATTTCTCTTGGCTGGCTAGCATCGGTCCATGGCCCATCCTTCTGTGTGGCGCTGGCCTAAGAATATATGACAGTGTTTATAAATTCAAAAATTTTTAATGCAGAGGTGTATCTTTCCTCTTAGATGAAAATTCTACCCACGGGTAAGAGAGCCTCAAATTTGCCCTTTCTTAATATTTCAAACATGCATTCTTAATCTCCACTGTTTTGGGGTATATGATTTTCCACAGCCATCTCTCCTGCCTCTCCTCTCTCTTAAAAACGGAAAATAATACATTTAAGTTCCTTAAGTGTTCTTGGGACTTACATTCAGCGACACGTGACCTGCTGAATTCCACGAAGCTGAGGTGTGAAGAAAATGTTCTGTCAATGAGAAATTCACAAGTGCTCAGAACAGAGCACAAAATTTGCAGTCCTTAACCATGGTCATAGCTCCAATGGGTTCCTACAGATGAAAACAGGCTTTGGTTTATACCAGCCGAAGCATTTATAGGTTAAATCTCAAAAGATAAAGGCCGCTTCAACAGTTCACAGTTGGCCCATGTTGGCCGTAACAAGACTGGCAGCTGGGAACCACCTGAAGGCATTACGACATGCAGATGCTTGGGTCCCGCCCAGATCCTGGGGACTTGGGGCTGGACACAGGGAACTGCATTTTAACCAGCTCCCCAGCAGGGAATAACAGACGGTGTGGCCACTGAAAGTGCCCTTCTGCCTAAGAACCAGGAGTGAAGGGGTGTGACCAGTGGCCCAAAAGATTTGGTCTTGGGAAAGTAAAACAAGCCCAAACAAAACCAACTGGGTTTATTCCACTGAGGCAAGTGCTACATAAAGCCCTGGCATAGAGAGACCCACGGAATAAATTCAGTTTATTTGTTTGTTTGTTTGTTGAAGGTGGTCTCACATTCTCCACTTAGCTGGGCCTGGCACATAGCACACTCTCAACTAGTGTCAGCTGTTGTTCATAGACCAGGTTATTAAAGCCCAGAAGGCTTGTGATTTTGCCGAAAGTCAAGTTCTTGATGAAACCAAGACTTGCCCTGGGACTCATGCCTCTGTCCTCTGTGCCTCAGTTTCCTCATCCATAAAATGGAGATAATACTTGCTTATTCTCATGGCTGTTGTGAAAATTAAATGAGGGAATGCCTTCGTAAGCGCATTTAGCCTGGTCTCTAGTAAGCACTTAATAAATAATAACTGTTCAGATAATCATTATCAATTTTGTAAGTCGAGATGACATAAAATCTGTTTCCATGTGAGCTGGAATTTGTTTATTCCAGATGGTTCTTATTAGCACTAAATGCCCTGGACATACTGAATGGCCAGAATAGTCTCTGCACCTTGGTGGAGACTTTCGTTATGGGCCGGGAGAGCTAACCACCCTTCAAATACCCTACCCCATGACACACACCTGGCCTGCGCTTGTTCTTGGGGAGACCAGCTGGCTGGCGGAAGTTCTCTGCAAACATGCCCCTGGGCTGAGCCCCTCTGAGAGGTTTCCCAGTGGGCACTCGTCCAGAACATTTATTATGTCCATAATATGCCGGGCATGGCGCTGGGCACTGGACAAAAGAACAGCAATAAAGAGAGCAGAGCCTTCCCCTGCCATGAGCTTACAAAACTATAAAGTGGGTATAAATTGTTTTTGATTAAAAATTTCTATTATAAAATTAATAAAACCACCCACTGCAAAGAGTTTGAAAAAGATGGATGTGAAAAAAAATTAATACTCCTTCTCACCCTAACTCAACCGCTTCTTGTGCATTTCTTCCTCATCCTCTTCAAGCGTATGGTTTTCACGGTTTTTTTTTGTTTTTGTTTTTGTTTTTAATTTATTTTTGGCTGCGTTGGGTCTTTGTTGCTGCACGTGGGCTTTCTCTAGTTGCAGCAAGCGGGGGCTACTCTTTGTTGAGGTGCGCGGGCTTCTGATTGCAGTGGCTTCTCTTGTTGTGGAGCATGGGCTCTAGGCGCGCGGGCTTCAGTCGTTGTGGCGCACAGGCTTTGTTACTCTGCGGCATGTGGGATCTTCCCGGACCAGGGCTCTAAAGCGCGTCCCCTGCATTGGCAGGCAGATTCTTAACCACTGAGCCACCAGGGAAGCCCTTTTCACATGGTTTTGATCATGGTGTGTACAATCTGGTGTCCTGCTTATTTTCCCTGGACAACACTAGCAAGTTTCCATGTTTCATGTTCATAATCAATAATCCATGTTCATAAACACAGAACATTTGGAAGAGTGCACAGATCACCGTTCGCCTGCCCATTCTTGCAGTGAAGGACATTCAGGTTGCTTCCAATTTGTCCACCCTGCCTACAAAATGCCTTCATGCATTCATGCAGAAAGATAGAGGGAAGAGGCAAATGCTGTGTAATTTGAAGGTGTCAGATGGGCCTGGTTGAATAATGCCACTGTATGAACTTGAGCAAGTTACTTAACCTCTTTGAACTTCAATTTCCTCCCAAATGGGCATAACATCTCCATCATACAGTTGTGGAGAGGATTTAACGGGAGACCATCAGTAAAACACCGAGCAAGGGGCCTGATACTCAATAGATGTGTGCCTTCTTTTCTCTCATATATCACAAGGTCATGACTATGACTCCTGAGTGCCTTCTCAAGGACTAGGGCAATCTGCAGAGACACCCTCAGAGCATGGTGTGCCAGCTCCCCAAACCCTCCATACAGATTGCTAAAATCTGGGAGACTTAGCATTTGCAAGCTGAAGTATTCAGGGGAGAAGTGATATGTGCTCTGCAATTTACTTAAAAATGGTTCAGGAAAAAAACATACACATGTACAGATGAAGCAAATATGGCAAATGTTCACTTCTGTTATATCTAGTGGGGTGTACGAGTATTTACTGTACTATTCTTTCAACTTTTCTATATATTTGAAATTTTTCATAATAAAACCTTGGGGAAAAACCTCTTGCTAATTTAAAAGGTAAAAAATGGTATCATGCTTTAAAAATTTGCATTGCATCCATTTATTTGTTCAACAGATATTAATTCAACACAGTCAGCAAATATTACTTCAATACAGTATCTGTCATGCAGTGAGTTGACCTGGTCCCTGACCTCATGGAGCATACCATCTGGCATTTCTTTGGGTTGGGTGTTTATTTGCTAATTATTAATATATAGTTTGTTCACTTTGTCTTCAAGTTTAAATCTTGATTTTTAAAACTAATATGTATAGGTTCTTGGTAGAATTAAAATATTAACCCTTCACGTGTCTCATGAGAAGCTCTTTTCCCCACAGCTCTCAATTGTTTTGTAGAATTTACATAGCAGTTACAATTTTTTAAAGGTAGTCAAATCTCTTGAATTTTTTGATGACTTTTTTTATTTCTCAACTTTGGAAATCAACCTCCAGCCCAAAATTTGTTATAGAGTAAATTGTACATACTGTTATGTTTACTCCTTCTTTATAATATATTTCTGTTTCAGTATTATCCTGGTGACTAGCATTTTAAAAGCCATGTTAAACAGTGATGGTGATAGCAGGCCTCCTTATTTTGTTACTGGTTTCAACAGGAATGCTTCTAGTGTTTCTCAGTTAATTAACATTGGCTATTGGTTTGAAATTGATATCCTTAATCAAGCTGAGAATGCAGCCTTCTATTCCTTTTTTGGCGTATTGATTAGTTAGAAATGGCTGTTCGACTTTAATCAATTATCCCCCTGCATATATTGGAATCAATCTGACTTTACTTCTTTAACCCATTAGCATGACGCAGTTACTATATTAAGCTTTCCTAATATTGACAATTCCCCCCCACTTGCCCCACTGGGTTATGGTGGATGACTTGTTTAACATATTATTGAATTCTATTCCCGACATAGCATTTTCATTCTTTAATATGGTCTCTTTGCCATGTTTAGTATCAGGCTAATTTTGCTTTGAAGAATGAATTGGAGAGCTCTCCATCTTTTGCTAAGCCATGGAATAGCTTAACATTATCAGTATTATCAAATCTAAAACAATTACCTAGCAAAAACACTTGGCACTGGTGTCTTCTTTAGGTAGAGGGGGCAGTAGTTGATGATGATTGCAAATTTTTTCTCAATTAACAACATATACATTTTCAGAAAAGCATTCGTTTAAATGAGATTTTCAAATTTAAGCCTAGTGTGCACATATTTTTATTTTTTAAAACCTCTCTACCTATTGCAATGTCCCCTTTCTCATGCCTATTATTTTTTTCTTTTCTCTCTTATTTTTCAAATAGATCTGCCAAAGGTTAGGCCACTTTACTGTTTGTTTAAAAACAGAATCAGCTCTTGGATATACTTGCTAATTTCACCGTATTTCTATTTTCTAATTCATTTATTTCTGCCTTTTTTATCTTTCCCATTTTCCTTAGGGGCTGTTTTTTATTCTTTTTTCCCCCCTAAGATCTTAGGCTGAATGCTTGGTTTATTTATTCTCTTTTTCTCTCTCCCCTTTTAATACTAAAAACATTTAAGGCAATGAGAATAGTGCCAGCTGTCTCCCATAGGTTTGGTTATGTGGCACTCTGGTTTTCAATGCTTTCTAAATATTTGTCACTATGTTCTTTATTTCTTCCTTGACCCAACAGCAATCTAGGAGAGTTTTGCATTTTTTCAAGTGGTTAGGCTTTCATTCTAGTATGTTTAAATTTATAATATTTTGGCAAGGTTTACTGCATGGTGATCACAGGACTCTCTGACTGGCACAACTTCTGTTTTGGGTAGACCGTGAGTTCTTACAGTTGGTTACTGGTGGCTGACAGAAATATTTGCAGAGCATATGCTCGCTTGCAAAGCCCAAGTGCTTTTGAAAAGTTTTTGCTTGCCATAATGTTATGTCAAATGAAAAAGGATATAAAGTTCAGGGTGTTTGTAACCAGTTTAAAATACAATATATTTACCTATGTGCATGGAAAAAGACTGTGAAGAAATATATAAAGGTACTAAACAGTGTTGGTAATTTCTAAGGGGTGAGATTATGGGCAATTTTTATTTTCTTTACAATTTTCTGTATTTTCAACTTTTCTATATAGGCATAAGATTTACTATTTTAATAATAAGATTTCTTTAAACGTTTGGTAACAGAAATGCTTGCTCTGAGCTTTGTCTTTGCAAAGCTCCCCCTGGCCAGAGAGTTAAGAAGTCACCAGGCAGAACTTGAGGGATAACTGGATTTGGACCCCAAACAGTGACCACACCTGAAGACGGTGGCCCTGTGAGGAGCCCACAGTCACTCAGGCTGTGGAGGTCCCCCCTGCGGGAGGGGATTCACTCTCCAGGGGCCCCCAGGAGCACCACCCTCGTCCCTCCATGCTCCTCATGCCCAATGACCAACCCCCCCATTACTGTCATGGAGGAGTTTTCCCTCAGAGGGAAAGAGTGAAATCCAACTACTGCAACTGATGCGTGCAGGCTTTTATTTCCTTTCTACCTCAACACGATCTCTGAGGCCCACTTCCAAAACGGCATTTTCAACCCAAGGTCCACTGCAGAGCCCGTCTGAATCCAGAGGAGCTCTGGCCCCTGGAAATGGACAAGGTGGCTGTGCCCCCAGCTCCTGCCACTCAGCCCAACACCAGCAGCTCTGGAGAGGGGGCAGCCACGTTCCCACGAGCTGCGCGCTCAGCGTGTGGGACCATAAACTCCAGAGAGGTCCAGAAGCCTGCTCTGGGATGGAGGAGAAAACAGGGAGGGAAGCTAAGGGAGAGGCGGCAGCGATGAGAGAGGAGGAGAGAGAGAGAGAAGAGGTGTGAATGACAGGAAGCATTAAGGGGAGGGGAGTGGTGGTTCCAGGCGGTTCCTGGAGACCCATCGTTTCAGAAGCATTTCACAAGCGTGCGACTGGCAAAGGTACCACACAGGCGCCCTGGCCCTGCGCTTATTACCTTTACTAGGAGTCATCTCACACTGCGGTCTCTCTGCTCTGTTTCTCTGTCCTCCATCCTCGCTCACCCAAGTCCTCTGCTAGAAGACAGTTGCCCCAGCTGGCTTCCACTGAGCCCCGGGGAGTCTGGGGACACTCTTAGAAAGTCACGGAAGAGAATCCTGACCCACAGGGAATGTATTAAGATGGCCAAGCAAAGATGGTAAGGGCCAGAGGAAGTGCAGTGACAGGCAAAAAGATGCTGGTGTGTGCCGAGCACCCCAGGAGTGGCTTGTCCCTTGGGAATATCTCTTGTCTCTTTCTCGATAAACTTTCGTCCCCCACCCCTGTGGCTTTCTATATCCAGGCAGCTCTGCCCACCACCCTGGCTGTTCTGGGCAGTGACCTTCAAGTATGTCTATGTTTCATCCTGATGCCACTTACAGGTACCAACTTCCTGCCCTCTGCTCCATGCAGTGTCTACACAGTGGAATGAATCGCCCAAATCAGAATGCAGCCATTGCCCTTTGGAGGAATGCTCTCCAGGGGAGGGGTGCTACCAGTGTATCAGCCCCCAGAACTTGCAGGGGGAGAATGGGAGTGGGCAAGTGTTTCAGCTCTAATTTTTGCCTAGAAATCAATAGGCTCTCCAGCGGCTCATCTGACCCACCTCTGCATCTCCTGCTTTACTTTTCTGGTGTGTCTTGGGAGTTAGGTGGCAGAGAGGTTCAATGAATGGAGTGTGAACTCTGGATTCAATCATACCTGGTTCAAATCCTGCTACCATCCCTTACAGGTGCAAGGTCTTGGGAAAGTGGCTGCCTTCATTAACCTCAGTTTCTCTGCCTCTAAAATGGGTCAGGGGGACTTCCCTGGTGGCGCAGTGGTTAAGAATCTGCCTGCCAAAGCAGGGGACACGGGTTCAATCCCTGGTCCAGAAAGATCTCACATGCCATGGAGCAACTAAGCCCGTGCGTCACAACTACTGAAGCCCACATGCCTAGAGACCATGTTCCGCAACGAGAGAAGCCACCGCAATGAGAAGCACGCGCACCGCAACAGAGAGTAGCCCCTGCTCGCCGCAACTAGAGAAAGCCCACATGCAGCAACGAAGACCCAACGCAGCCAAAAATAAATTTTTTAAAAAAATGTTAAAATGGGTCAGGAATGCTGTTTCTTACAGAGTCATTGAATTAGAAGAGTCTGGCCCAGTGCCTGGCCTGGAGCAGGTGCTCAACAAACATTGGTCCTCTTTCTCCTTCCCTTGCTGGGATTGAGGAAACCCATCCTGAAGATCTCATGCACTCATGCAACATTTCAGAAGACCTTCCTATATTTTCAATTCAGTAACTATGGGTTAAGAATACACCTCAGTGGAAAATTTTTACTTGGGGTTATTTCTTGGTGAGTTTTAAGAAACACGGTCAAGCACAGAAAACGTACTTTTATACATTATCTGTAAACAGCTGGTGCAGAGCAGAAATTTTAGGTGAAATGAGAAGGAATTCAAGCAAAAGTGCTATACTTATTCCTCTGAGGGATTTCTCAACCCTCAGATCAATTTTTCCAAGGGGATTTCCCCACATGGAATAGCAGCATAAGCCCCGAGTGCCCTGGCTTATGCCAGAGTGATCTGTCACGTTGTTTCTTTGCTCAGAACCCACTGGTGGCTCCCCCAGGCCTCTGGATGAAGTTCAAGTCTTTGGACACATTCCCAGATCGGCCCCTCCAGCTCCATCTTCTACCATCCCACCTCTACACCCTACCTCCCATCCACACCAAACCGCCACTGACTCTTTGCATGTGCCTGTACTTTCTGCCTTTGTATATTCTAGTCCCCCAATGGAATGCTCCTGCTTCCCTTGTCTGCTAAGACTCAGCAAAACACCACCTCCACCAGTCTTCCCTGCACTCCTCCGCACCTTCACCACGTCCGCAGAGCGAATTTCCTGTGCTCTTGTCTGCATATCCCATATCCCTTCTGGCTGAGGGCCTGCTGGGGACAAAGACCGTGCCATTCCCCTTTATATCAGAGTTTAGTAGATGCTTGGGAAATGTCTGCTGATTGAATGAAGAAATAAAGAGATGACAGAGGGAGGTTTGTAACAGAAGAGAGTTTTCAGGATGGTGAGGGGTTCTCCCTGACTTTACAGGCCTGTGGTCCACAGGTAACAATGATTACCATGTATCACACAACACAGAGCACACATGAAAAGTAGGCACATGAACCCATTTCGCAGGCCATGAAATCAAGGCTTGGCTGGGGAGGCTGGGGCTCATCAGGGCTAGGAGATGGCGAGCCAGGACGGAAGGCCATGGCTCCTCTGATCCTGAGTCCCACGGCTTGAAGTAAGGTCCTCCCCTTGCCTGTGAGCCCACTTCCGTGGCAGGCGACCTTTTAGATCCATCCCTGCCTGTGGGGAGAAGAGCAGCTCTGTGTTTCTGTGATAAATGTACTTTTCGTCCTGCAGAGCTTCCTAAGGCCAAGAAAGTGCCAGGTCAGAAGTTACAGCACACACGGGAGCAAACAATCGACTATGTCGCAGGCCACCCAGAGCCGAGACCCTCACTCTTGGACCCAACTCTCCCACACTGCTAAGGGTGGGGGCCACACCATCTCTCACAGGACACCAAAGCTGCCCATTTCTTGTGCCTTTGGTGGGTCCAACATCATTAAAAGTGGACCCTGGTTTTCTCCAAATCAATTAGTTAAGAAGCAAGGTGACGAGTTTCATTGGAATCTAAGGTTACAGAATGAGGTCTGTAACATTGTGTCTCAAATGGGGGAAGGGGGTAGAGACTGAGGAATGGGGATGGGCCATTCAGGGAAGAGAGGCAGCACTGGGCAGATAAGAGATCTCATCCACCAGACAGATAACAGGGCTAAAATGACAAAGGAGCTAGAAGCTGTGCTGGCCTGTTGAGAGAAAGAAAGAGCATATTAAATTTTAAACAAAGCCCACCCCAGGGGAACCTCCAGCCTCCCTCTCCCAACCCATGCCTCCCATTTCCAGCACACTAGTCGTCAAGTTCATAGAAACCGAAATGTCCCTCATCTCTAGGGGCTGGGTTTTGTGTTTTTGTTTTTTTGTAACCCAATGGGCAGCAGCTGGCACACTGTGTCTCTGGGGGATAGTGGGGAGGGAGTTTGGGACTCCCTGAGCCCCTGTGGCCTTCCCGCCGGGCCTGAGAAAGGAGGGCAGGCTGGAACCAGCTTCGGCTGGGACAGCACCAGGTGCAGGGAAAGAGCAGGAAGTGCCAGGTCCAGATGGTAGGCAGCAGCCTAGGTGTCACTAGGAGCCAAGAGGAAAGAAGGAACTAAGAAGTAGGGAAGGTCCTCAGAGGCCTCATCAACCAGCGTAAAGAATGTGCTGGTAGGGAGGAGGAAGAGAGCAGAAAAGGAGGAAGAGGGAGCTAGGAGCTGGAAAGGAAGGCCCAATTTAGCCCAAGCAAATGTTACTTCCTCAGTAATTCCGTCAAACCTCCCTCCCCCGCCAGCCCCCCACCCCCGCAAAGTGATGGTTGGCGAATCGGGCTGCAAGGGCTGAAGGTCTGGGCAGAGACACTCTCCTGGGCAGGACCCGCGGGACAGGGTCTGAAGCCTGCACAGGAAATCTCCATGCCACCCCGACAAACACCAACCAACCTCAGTCTATGGAGTTAGGGCAGGATGTCTGTTTTATGAGCATCTTCTTCAAAGAAAGACCAGCCTAAGCTCCCTGAGAGAGTCTGGAATCCTCAAAGCCAGCACTGCCCCAGGTACCCTAAGGATGGGCCCCTTGAGGTTTCCCTGGGGAGCCACAGGCCTGCCCAGGTGCCTGCAGAGGAGACAAGAAAGGCCTCCAGCCTCAGTGCTCGAGGCCCACTGCAAACAAAGGGACAAGGATGGGAGGTTCTCTTACACAGGTCAGCTGTGCCCCGGTCTCTCAGGCCTTTCCCAGGCCAGTGCCTCTTAACCAACATGCGTGAAACAGTTGAAAAGCGGTGTCTTAAAAACGCATAATCAGCTTTTAAAAGAATAAGACTTAGTATTCACCTAAAAGGAATCAAGAATATTACACGACATTTCTGGAGGCCAATTTAACCATCTATATCCAGAGCATTTACAATGTGTCCTTGGCCCAGTGGATTCCCTGCTAGAAATATATCCCAAGGATATAATCAAAAAATACCCAAGGATGTTCACCACAGCACTCTTTATAAGAGAGAAGAGGAAAAAACCTAAATTTAGGGGACTGCTTAAATATGTGGAAGGGTATATCATATACTGAAATATTAATAATTATAGGTGGTTTTAATTTTCTTCTTTTTGCTTGTTTCTATTTCCTAAATTTTCTGCAACAATCATAAATCTCTCTGTAACAAGAAAAAAAATCAATAAGAGCTATTTTCTAAAAAAAAAAAGGAACAGATCCAAGATCCAAGAGACTGTGCATTCCTTGGACATTCAAATCTGAACTGGATTTGAACAAAACAAAACAAAACTTGACAGAGACACTTAAAACCACCTAAGAATATTTTCAAGGACTAAGAGGTGGTTTCCAGTGAAGGGAAATTAAAATCCTCCAGAAGGCCTGAGTGAGTGCAGGAAGGGTGAGTCAGGAGCAGGGAGCCAAATCCCCAGAATAGTCAGGACCCAACATTTCTGTCCTTAGAGTAACTGCCATGGTGGGGGAGGGGTTGGGGTAGAGGGCAGGGATGAGAGCAGGCAGAGGGGCCGAGGTGTGAAAAAACAAATGTTACTTTTGTCCCTGATCAAGGAAAGGACAATGGCCATCTCTTTAGACAGTGAATTCAAGCTGAGTGAGATTTGTTCATCTACCTGGCAATAGGGAATGAATTTTTACAACCAAGGTATAGAAGCCCCCAAACAGAGGTGTGGAAGAGAAATTCTGACAAGCTCTGTAACTGAAGCAAAAGAACTTAGCTGATGTTGCACAGAAATTTTTCCAGATAATGAGCTAGAACACAAGAAGATAACGGAGTGGAACACTCGGGAGGGCGTTAAGAGTACCAGGTGTAGCATTAACAGAAGGTGGCCTTTGCGTAAGATGACCTACAGCCCAAGGAAGGAAAAATCCCACAGGACGTGGACTTAATTATTCAAGCATCAGGAAAACCTGAGGAGCAATGGGAGCGGTCTAAATTTCTCCAGTCCTCTTTCTGATCAAAAGCTTTAAAATCTATCTCAGAGGGCTTCCCTGGTGGTGCAGTGGTTGAGAATCTGCCTGCCAATGCAGGGGACACGGGTTCGAGCCCTGGTCTGGGACGATCCCACATGCCGTGGAGCAACTAGGCCCGTGAACCACAATTGCTGAGCCTGCACGTCTGGAGCCCGTGCTCCGCAACAGGAGAGGCCACGATGGTGAGAGGCCCGCGTACCGCGATGAAGAGTGGCCCCCACTTGCCGCAACTAGAGAAAGCCCTTGCACAGAAACGAAGACCCAACACAGCCATAAATAAATAAATAAAATTTAAAAAAAAAAGAGAGAGAGAGAAATACCACTGTTTCTAAAACATCCAGGTCATCCAGAACACCAAGACATGGTGGCTACTAACATAATCTTCCCGCCATGCCCCTCCAACCCCTGCCATCCTACAGCGGTGAACTGAATCATCACTTTGGGGAGCAGGATCTGGGTAGGGTTTGGCCTCCATAACAAACTATGACATCTTAAAAGAAAAAAAAAAATCTCAGAGATCAAAATTCATCCATTTGGGAAACATTTATGGGGTGCCTCCTATCCATGCATGCATTCAGCAAACAGCCAGGTGCAAACTTGATGTGGGTGCCACTCTGTGATGTTCAAAGCACTTCCACTGGCCTAACAAACAAAAACGGACAGCATGGGTCACTAGCCTGCATCCCTCATAAAGATGCCAAGTAGCACAGTGATAGGGTGCTGGACATGCCAGCTCAGGCCCACGGATCCTGAAGACTTCCCACCCCCATGAGCATTCCTCAGCCCCAGTGGACCCTGACTCTCTCTTAAGAAATGATGACTCCAACTTGGAAAATAAATATGACACCACACATGAGGACAGCTGGTGCTGGATGATTCTGTGTCTCTTAAAGACATCAAATTCTTCCCCCAGGTGAAGCTGTATCCTATAAATTACAGCCTCGCATTATACATGGCCAACACCTTTAGCTTTGTCCTCCGTGGAGAATTTCTCTTCAGCAAAGAGGAAGCAGTCAATACCCTACTTTGAAAACAGCACAGGTGTTTCTGTGAGACAAAAACCAAAAATCAAAAAACCACCTCTTCCTCCCTTTAATTAAAGGGATTGCACCTGTGTATAGAAAAATAGAAAAAGTTGTTCTTCCAGAATCTTCCATGTACTAAGTACTTTCAGCCCTGAAAACTTACCTGCTGTAAAACAAAGTGAAGGCACCAGCTTACGGTACCAGCAAGTGCTCCCTTGGCACCTGGCAGCAGCTGGTACCTACCTGAGGCCAGCTCATAACGACAGTAATAAAAGTTCCCTCGAAATAGTGTTAAGGTTCAGACACTCTGATAAAAGCTGGGAACTTCAAAGATAGGACTGCAAAGCCCATCCCTAATCCTCCTCATTGTGTCTGATGTGGAGGGCTGGGCTCTCGGCTGGCTCCACCACCTACTGCCTGAGCTTTGCCCAGGAGGACCTGTGAGTCAGCCAGCCAGCCAGCCAGCCAGCTGGAGGAGGTGGGATGGAACTTTGCACTCACTCCCACAGGGGGTCGGGGGACTGTCTAGGCCATGGTGCACAGCCATTGGTCCTTGACCTATGAGAAGTCGGATAAAAATAAAGGAAGGAAACAAGAAAATTCTGATCTACAGACATGAGCCCAATGATTCTGGAGTGAGAACTGGATTCAATGCCAGGTTCCAAGGCTCTCTCCATGAACTTGGGCAAGTCATTGCAGACTTCCGAGCTTCAGTTTCCTGGTCAATAAAAATGGTAACCTCCCTAGGGGCTGCTGAGGGGAGTAACTAAAATACCCTATATGAAAATGCAGAACAAAGGTGTGATCCTTCTTCCCTTCCTCCCTCCTTCCCACCCTCCCTTCTTTCCACCCTAACCTCCTTCTTTAAAAAAAATTTTTTTTAAATTAGGTAATATAGGGAATTTCCTGACAGTCCAGTGATTAGGACTCCATGCTTCCACTGCAGGGGGCATGGGTTCTATCCCTGGTCAGGGAACTAAGATCCCGCAAGACACGCGGTATGGCCAAAAATAAATAAATAAATTAGGTAGTATATGCACAAAGTACAAAATTCAAAATGTAGAAAAAGGAACACAGTGAAAAGTCAGCATCTGCTGTGGGAAACTATTACCAGTCTCCTAGGTATCCTTGCAGAATGCTGCACAGCCAGGCATTCTGTCTCCTACTTTCTTACTTAAGAAAATATCTCAGCAACCACATGGATACATAGGGAGCTTTTACATTCTTTTGTACAGCTGCACAGAGCTGCACTGCATGGTTATAGGATAATTTATTTACCAGTTCTCTAGTGATGGACATTAAGGTTGTTCCCCCCACTCCTTTTTTGCTTTTACAAGCAATGACGCAATGAACTATCTTGAAAAATGCATCATTTCACATGTATGCTCATATCTGTGAGAGGAATTCCCAGAAGTGGAGTTGCTTGTGCACTTTTAATAAATATTGTCGGGCTTCCCTGGTGGCGCAGTGGTTAAAAATCCACCTGCCAATGCAGGGGACACAGGTTCGAGCCCTGGTCTGGGAAGATCCCACATGCTGCGGAGCAACTAAGCCCGTGCGCCACAACTACTAAGCCTGCGCTCTAGAGCGCGCGAGCCACAACTATGGAGCCTGTGTGCCACAACTACTGAAGCCTGCGCGCCTAGAGCCCTTGCTCCGCAACAAGAGAAGCCACCGCAATGAGAAGCCCGCGCACCACAACAAAGACTAGCTCCCCGCCCACCGCAACTAGAGAAAGCCCGTGTACAGCAACAAAGACCCAATGAAGCCAAAAATAAATAAATAAAATAAATAAATTTATTAAATAAATAAATATTGTCAAAACCCTCTTTATACAGGTTGTACCAACTTACACTCTTTCAACAGTTGTGAGAGCATCTGTTCCCACTGTCACTTCTCCATAGCAGAGTTAACACTTCTCTTATTACTAGTGGGGCTGAACACCTTATATGGTTAAGAACCACTTGTATTTCCTTTTCTGTGACTGGTTCATAGCCCATTTTAAAAATTGGGCTGATAGTCTTTTTCTTATTGATTTTCTCTTTTTAGATATTAAGGAAATTAGCCCTATCTCTCATATATGTTGCAAAAATGTTTTCCCAGTTTTGAGAAGTAGAAGACTCTTTTGACTGTTTATGATGATTTTGCCTCACAGAAATTTTTTACTTGTGTAGGGTCAGATATATTAATCTTTTCTTCTATGGATTCTGGGTTTTAAGTCAAAGTTAAAAAGTATTTTCCCTGAGTTCATTTTTTATATTTAACATCTTTAATCCATCTGAAATTTATTTTGTTATGAAGTGTTCTTTTTTTAGACAGCCATCAGGTTGTCTCAAGTCACAAATTTTAAAATGCCACCTTTCTAAAATGTCACCTTTCATATTAATTTATCTTTAAGTCCCTTTTCTTTCTTCTCTTCCAAATCATGCCCCTTTATCTCAGAATCACGCTCTTTCTCTCCAAGGCCCTCCCATCCCTTCATTCCATTTGTGAGCCAAGAGTTGATCCATGTTGTCATGACTGACAGTCATACAAATTATGTTGAATCTCAGTATCTTAGAGCAAGTAGAGATCTCAGAAGCATCCCTTCATTTTATAGCTAAGGTCACTCAGATCCAAACAGGTAAACTGGACCTGTCCAAGATCACAGGGTAGCTTAGTGCTTGTGATTTTTTTTATTACTATTCAAGAAGAACAGAAATATTGATTTTGCCATAAATTCCATTCAATCAATAGATATCTATTAAGCAACTACTCTGCCCAACAGTGAACAGGCACTGGGGCTCCAGAAATAAATGACACAGCTCTGACCTTTTAAGAAGTTCTGAGTCCAGTATGGGGTCTGAACACACACATCCACAGACTAATAGGTAAGGTGACAATGGCCAATTAATGTAGACGGACTGGTTAATTTTGCAAGGGATGGCATGGAGAAGGCTCAGAAGATACATAGTTTTCAGTTGGGCCTGACATGACTAGGACTTTGTCCAAATATGGAGAGAAGACATTTGGCAATAAGGGAACAGTGGGACAAAGTAGGGGGTCTGGTGGTATATCGTCAGGAAGGAAGTACTCTGGCTTAGTGTTAGCTGTGGGCAGAGTTTTAAATGAAAAGGCTCCTCTGAGAATCTGTGGTCATTAGCCAGCCCTCAAGTGGGTTTGGGCTCTGGTCCTCAAAACTGCAAGCTAAGAATTATAAATAAATGACCCATCTGTAGGGTCTTAAGGTGTCTGGCAGAAGGCAACACATATTCTCCCTGGAAGAATGTACTCTCATCCCACACCTTAAAGAATTCTCACAGATAGAATTCTAACAAACATAAGCTCACAATAGAAAATCACAAAAAGAAATAAGCCCTCATGAGTGGGAGGGAGCAGAATCATCAAACAACAGAACTACACCTGTAAATACTTCAGATACTAGAATTACTGGATACAAAAAAAAAAAAAGGATGTTTAATATGATTAAGGAAATGAGGATTTAAAAACCCAGGTAAAGAGTAAGAGATTATTGGGCTTCCCTGGTGGCACAGTGGTTAAGAATCCGCCTGCCAAGGCAGGGGACACGGGTTCAAGCCCTGGTCTGGGAAGATCCCACATGCCACGGAGCAACTAAGCCCGTGTGCCACAACTACTGAGCCTGCACTCTAGAGCCCGTGAGCCACAGCTACTAAGCCCACGTGGCACAACTACTGAAGCCCACGCACCTAGAGCCCGTGCTCTGCAGCAAGAGAAGCCACCACAATGAGAAGCCCACGCACTGCAACGAAGAGTAGCCCCCACTCGCCGCAACTAAAGAAAGCCTGCACACAGGAACAAAGACCCAATGCAGCCAAAAATTAAATAAATAAATATACATATATTTTTTAAAAAGAGTAAGATTATTTTTAAAAAGTCACACATATTTGAAAAATGATAAATAGAAACATGATGCTCATCCAGATTAAAAACTTAAAGAATGAACATCAAAGAAAATAACTACAATGGATTAAAACACATAAAGTATATTAAAATCTCTGAGTTGGACTTCCCTGGTTGCACAGTGGTTAAGAATCCGCCTGCCAATACAGGGGACACGGGTTCAATCACTGGTCCTGGAAGATCCCACTTGCCAGGGAGCAACTAAGCCTGTGCGCCACAACTACTGAGCCTGCGCTCTAGAGCCCACGAGCCACAACTACTGAAGCCGTGCACCCAGAGCCCGTGCTCCGCAACAAGAGAAGCCACCGCAATTAGAAGCCTGCATACCGCAACGAAGAGTAGCCCCTACTCATCACAACTAGAGAAAGCCTGCACGCAGCAGTGAAGACCCAGTGCAGCCAAATAAATAAAATTATCTCTGAGTTAATAGTGATATTAAAAATATCTCAGTGGGGGCTTCCCTGGTGGCGCAGTGGTTGAGACTCTGCCTGCCAATGCAGGGGACACAGGTTCGAGCCCTGGTCTGGGAAGATCCCACATGCCGCGGAGCGACTGCGCCCGTGAGCCACAATTACTGAGCCTGCGCGTCTGGAACCTGTGCTCCACAAGAAGAGAGGCCCGCGCACCGCGATGAAGAGTGGCCCCCACTTGCCACAACTAGAGAAAGCCCTCGCACAGAAACGAAGACCCAACACAGCCAAAAATAAATAAATTAAAAAAAAAAAAAAAATCTCAGTGGAAGGGCCGAACACAAAATTAGAGATAACTGAAGAGAGAATTAATGAGCTGGAAGACAAATAAGAAATTACCCAGAAAACACTATAAAAAACCAAAAGACTGAAAATGAAAAAGAAGTTAAGAGAGGGGGGCGTGGGATGAATTGGGAGATTGGGATTGACATATATACACTACCATATATAAAATAGATAACTAATGAGAACCTACTGTATAGCACAGGGAATTCTACTCAGTGCTCTGTGGTGACCTAAATGGGAAGGAAATCTAAAAAAGAGTGGATATATGTATGTGTATAACTGATTCACTTTGCTGTACAGCAGAAACTAACATTATAAAGCAACTATACTCCAATAAAAATTAAAAAAAAAAAAAGAAGTTAAGATGTCAAGGAGATGTAAAGGATAGAATAAGATCTAACATATATCTAATTGGAGTTCCCAAGGAGAAACCAGAGACAGAATGATAGAGAGATAAAAGTCAAAGAGATAAAGGATGAAAATTTTCTAGAACTGATCAAAGTCACTAATCTTTGGTTTCAGGAAGTCTAATGAATCCTTAGACAAATAAAATAAAATCCACACCTAAATGCATTAAACTGCAAAACACACACACATGTGCACACGTGCGTGAACACACACCACCACCACCACCACCACAACAAAACAACAACCAGAGAGAAGAAATTACCTAAGATCAATAACTGGGCTACTAACTTCTCAATATCAATAAGGAAAGCCGGAAGATAGTAGAATACCATCTTTCAATACTAAGAGAAAATAACTGTCAAGCTAATGTTTTATACCCAGTAAAACAATCTCTTAACAATAAATATGAAATAAAATTTTAGCCAAACAGGAACTGAAAGTTTATGATTAAAACACCTCCACCACATGATGTTCTGATTCCAGAAGGAAAGCCTGAGATGCAGGGAGAAATATGGGTAAACAAAATGGTAACTATGTGGAAAATCAAAGGTTAACTAACCTTTCATTGCACTGCATTACCTGAAAAAAGATATGGATACCAACTAACTTTAAACCTTATGCAGTCTGCATGCATCAAAAGGACAGAAATAGAGTATATAAGTTCCAAAGCAGTAAAGAGAAAAAGAGTAGAGGGAAAAAAAAAAAAAAAAACAGAGAGGAAAGAATCAGAAAAAGAAGAAACAGAAAACACAAACTAAGATGGTAGGAAGATATCCATATATACCCAAAACTATAAGTAATGTAATCCCAGCACTAGGTTGTTCACAGGAGACATGAGGGCAGGGATACAGGCCAAAGAGTCCTCACTGTGCAGGGTGAAGCCATAGACATGGACGGGAAGCAAGTAGCAAAGAACTGTGGCTGAGGCACCAAAGCATAGCCAGGAGAGGAAGGAGTGGCAGAAAAAGCAGGATTAGAGAGGCAGGAGCAGGACCCAGAGTGATGAGCCAGAACCCACGATGGGCAAGAGTATCACGACAGTACAGCTACAGAGAAGCCAGGTAAGTAGAGGCCACCAGATGTGATCAGGAGGTAGCTGGGGACATCTGGGAGTGGGGGTGAAACTCTGCTGCTGGAGAGGAGAGGGGGAGAGAGGAAGTAGGGATGGAAAGTGTGGCCTCTTCTTTGTGAAGTACTAGGGTGAAGAGAAGTGAAATGGAAGGGGGGCAGGGGAGAGGCAGGGCCAAAGGAGAGGGAGACAGGTGTGTCGGTAGCTGTAGCGGGGAACTGGGGCACAGGAGGATGTCCAGTGCTCAGTCGTAGGGAGGCAGCCTGGGCAGGACATGGGAATGAGGGTTGATGGTGGGCATGAGGCCCAGGTGAGCAGGCAGAGGTATTCCAGCTTGGGGCAGGGGTGGGCGGGGTTGCTTCAAGTAGGGATGCGCAGTGGGGGGCTTGGAAGAATTCAGAATTTCAGAGGTGACCTGCTTCCAGGTAATGGCAAGTCCACAGTGGTCCTGTGGCTAGCAAATGGATGGGAGGTTGAGACTGTGGGCCTAGGGACCCCAGGATTGGACATCACAGGGTGGGGTTAACCAACCAGCACGGCCAGCCTCCAAAGGGTCCCTAATGCTTACTGAGAGGCCCGCTCAGGTGTGGTCCTTGTGAGGACATTCTGACGTGGCGCATAAAGCAACCATTAAAGTTTGTACAATTTTTTTTTACCAAAACCATGCAGGACAACCTTCCGATCCAGAAGACAAACCACACATAACCAAGAGTCATCACAGAAGTTCTAGTCTCCCATGTAAATCTGCAGGGTGGACAATCCTGCTTTCTGTAGTGATCATTCTTACCTGATTTTGATTCCCTGTTTATTATACCCTGGGGGGCAGGGAAGGAAGAAAGGGAAGACAGTTGGGCCACAATGTGATCCCTTATTCTCAACTTCCAGCTGCACTGAAAATCCTCACATTTCCAACAGTTCTCTCGGTACTCCCAAAATATACACATGATAGAGCATATGTATTTAATATCAGAAACTCCTTTCTGATCATGGTTGTAGAAGACAGAACCAAAACCCCTCTAGAGATCAACCCACTTTTAATAGTCCCTTTACTCCATTTACAAATATATAGATTATAAAGATAATACATACTGGTATATATTCAAATGGCACAGAAATGAGTAAGAGAGAAAACAAAAGGCCTCTGTACTTGGGGTAAGGCACTAGGGGTGGCGGAAGGGTCAGGTCTGTGAGCTACACACACTAATCAGTAGGTAATAAAAGTCAGTTATTTTACCTTTTGAAGCTGCTGATTCGACATACATTTGGCCCTGCTTTGGCCTCTAACATCCTTTAATCCCCCCCTTTCAGAATCTACCCCAATTTCCTGCGACCACCTCACCCCCCCTTATTTGACTGTGTTCAAGCACCTTCTATCCGATTCTAGAATTCTTAATTTACCTTGCAGTACTGCAGCAGTCTTGTTTTCTAAATTTTTTTTTTTTTTTTGCAAACAATCATGAGTTGGGCCCAATAGTAACACAGGCTCCCACGGGCTAGCATGGCAACCCTGTGCTATTTGTAACACATTTCCTTGGGAAAATCCTTTCAGTTTTACACACGAACTATTGGGAGATGCTTACTTGTAAAGTGGGGGCCCCTATAATCTCAATTTTTGTTCTACCAAAAAGAGCTCTCCCTTAGCCCCACCTGCCCTGTTACTAAGGTAGGCTTTGCTAGCAGGGACTCTGGGGCCTGACTGCCTGGGTGCCAATCCTGGTTCTCAAACTTACTAGGTGTGTGAACTCCGGAAAAGTATTCAACCTAAATGAGCTAATATACGGAAAGTGCTTAGAATAGTGCCTGGCACATAGTAAGCACTGCATAATAAAAGAGCTGGGAGAGATTAGTCAAGAAAGCCCTTTGTCCCTAGTTCTGGGAGGCCGCAGACCCCTTTGAGGCTGGTGAAAGCTACAGGTCCTCTCCCTAGAAAAGTGCACACACATGTAACCCTCTGCACAGTTGCAGGTGTAGCTGAAGCCCATCCACAGCTGCAAGGGTCAAGAAGTCCTGGTTCCAGTGCTCTGGTTCTCTCTAAAGTGATATGAGGATCTCAGGGGCAGAATACCACGGCAATTCCTGAAGTATTATGTTCACATGCATGGAACTGTTAAGCAGGTTCCTCCTGCCCTCAGTTTAGGCTCCACTTTTGGCAGAAATGTTACACCTTTCTTCCTCAAAGCCCCTTTGACCCTTGCCAATCTTTCTCTCGCTTCAGGTCAACTCATCTCTGGGTCACCTTAAGACAATCTCTCTGTGCGCCACAAAGCTCCACATGCTGTCTGCGAATTATTCTCATCTTTCCCCAAAGGATGGTCTGGCCCCTCTTTAGTGCTTACTGCAGTCAGACCAGAGCATGGACTAGTAGCATGTGCTGGCCCCCAGCAAAGGCACCGTAGAGGTGGATGCTGTGTAAGCCCAGGTCCTTTCCCTCAGTAAGCTTGGAGACAGCACACACCAGCAAAAGCCAAAGATCTGAGAAGCCAGAAGGAACTTGTGGGATGATCTAATTCCCTCGTTATCACTCCTCCAAGTCATTCCAAGTTGGGTGACTTGCCTGAGTCACCCAACTCATTCCCAGCAAAGCTGTGAACCTCCCAGTTCGGTACTTTGATTCCATCAGTATTTCTTAGACTTTACCATGCACGGGAATCTTGTTAAGATGCAGATTCAGCAGGTCTGGGGTAGGCCCGAGATCCTGCATTTCTAACAAGCTCTCAGGTGATGCTGATGCCGCTGGTGCATGGACCACATACAGAGTAGCAAGAGTTTACATCAAGGCTAATGGACTACCCCACCTGGTTAAAGCCTCTTCACCCACCCTTTGCGTGGCTGTTTAAATGCCCTTTCTTCAGGAAAGCCTCCCTTCCCCCGTCCTCCCTGATTATCAGCTTCCATGGTCTCTGTACTTTTTCCTTTGAAGCATTTATAACAACTGTAATTGAAGAGTATTTGTTTAATTATTAGTTTAATGTCTGTCTCCCAGGGAGACTGCAAGCTCCACAAGGACCAGACCAGCAGACTGTCGATAAAAGGGCAGCTGTTGTGGGCTGGAGCAGCCTGGACCAGCATCCTTGGAGGAGGAAGGGAAGGCTTGCACTGGTGGGAAACACCTTCTAGAGGCCTCATGGCCAAGGGTGACACTTCTGGCTTTAAAATTTCCACCAGTTTCAAATACATGCCGACTAAAATGTAACTTGAAAAGCAACCTTTAAAAAAAAAAGAAGTCTCCTAAATCTTTATCAAAGATGTATTGAATAAATATATGTGGTGAATAAAAATAAATTTGAATAGTGGGATAAATTAAAAAAAAAAATCTTTATCAAGTGCAAAACAGTCCCAATCTGGTACTAGCCACCCTGCCTGGGGAATAATTAGGTCCCCAGTAAATATTCCCCTACAGTCCTCAGACACTGTGAGGGCCTGCTCCCTGACCAGCCTCATTCTGTTGCAGACCAACAATTTCTTTCCCAATTTTTCTGCTGCCATCCTTTCTAGCAACCCCAAAGCTCTGAATGCCAAGCTCCTTGGAGTGGGGAGAGATATCTGCACTCATCATCATTCTAGGGTGGCCAAGTCAGTCCGCCTGGGTTCAGACACCACCAGTTCCGTGCCCTTGTATGTAACTAATCTCTCTGTGCTCCAGTTTCCCAATCTGCCAAATGGGAATAACAATGCAGCAACTAGCACCTGTGAGGACTAAGGGAGATGATACACATAAATCACTTACACAAGCCTGGCCCAAGATCTACGATTATTATTATCCTCCCCATATCTGGTCCAATTCAAGATCTCTCTATTGTTTCCCGCAAGTCTCCACCCAGTGGCTCCACCTCATTCAAAATTTACTCTTCCCAGCCCCTCCTGCCTTACCTGTCTGGAGCTTGTTCTAAGCAATGACTCACTGCAAAACTCTGCAGTTCCCATCAATCACCTCCCTGTCTCTGCCTCTGTGTGTCATTTGTGGGTCCCTTCTGGGAGGGAAATCTTTTTCCTAATGTCCAGCACCCTTATTCAACAAGTATTTATCGAGGGCCCACTATGTGACAGGCCCTGTTCTAGGCACAAGGGCTTAGCAATGAACAAAGAAAGACCTCTATCCTCATGAACTGAAAGTAGTAAGAGATCTAACCCACGAATAGAGATCAGTTCAGGTCTCTGGCCCTTCCTTACGTCCCCATTCTTTTCCCTGACCAAGCCTAAATAAATCACACACAAGTACAAAGCATGAAGAAAACATTCCAGATAAAAAAATGCTCAGTGTGACTTGGGCACATCCCGATGACTAAACTGCTGTCCCGCTAACTGGTAGACGTTGAAGAAGTATGCATTGTAACAGCCAGAAACACCCGGTTTCCCCAAGTAGTCACACCAGCCGTCAAATCCTCCAGAACAGTACGTGTAACACAACTAGAAAATAAGGTCCTTCATTTACTTATCTCATGAGGGTAGGATAAGCCCATGTTTTCATGTTCTCACAGCCACATTCTTCGGATGAAGCCTGATTCGGGTTCCCCAGCAGGAATACAGGCAGCAGCCTTGTGTTAACAGCACTGGAAATGGACTCTGAAAGCCCATGTTTGAGTGCTGGCTCTGTCACTTACTGCGTGATTTCAGGCATTGAGCTTTTCTCATGCCTCACTTTCTTCAGACAACCTCTAAGGTCCTCTTCCAGTTTTGCAGTCTAAGGGCTGGGATCAACCACCATTAACATGAGACACAGCAGATTCACAGATTCCTTAATTCAACAAAATGAGCCCCTGCCCTCAGATCCGGGGGGTGAGCAAGCCCGATGACGAGCCTGTGGACAGCATCCTGAGATGCACCCAACTACTCCTTTACTTATTTACTCCCTGAGATGCACCCGACTACTCCTTTACTTATTTACTCCCTTCTAACGTCAAACTTGAGCTTTCCAAGCACAACTCTGATAGAAATATCCCTGGGCCACAAGGCAAACCTAAAATAGAAGGCATGCAAAATCTCCGGTGGGCCCATTAGTCTCCCTTCCTCCAACTCAAAAAAACCATTCCAGACCTTGTCCATCTCCTTGTCTCTAGACAGGGAGCCTAAAATAAGTCTCCCTGGTAGAAAATGCCTGGTTGGAATGGAAGTGACCCAAGTGCAGAACAAATGGCCCGCTGGCCACACACCACAGGACAAGGACTCACCCGGGAATCCGCTCTGAGGAGAAGAGTGAACCTCTGCTCCCACTGCAACTCACTGCATCTGCCTCCATGGGCATACAGGCAACCAGGTGAGCCTGGAGGAAAGAAAAATGTGACCCAAATGGCCAACTCCCCCTACCCTAAAGAAGGCAGCCCTACCCCCACTGCCCTCATGCAAGAAAGCCGGGTCCTGCAGGTTACTGGAGCACTAGTGCGGCTAGAACTACAGGTGACCAGTTAGAGGTCCTGTTCCCAGACTGGCAGGTGCCTGGCACCGAGCGACGCGAGGTTCGAGGGCCAGCTGACAAAACCACCATGAGAGCTCTAGAAAATAACATTCGCTTTAAAACAAACGAGAAAGGGACAGCCATACTAAGTCTCAAAAATCAAAACCAGACAGGCCCATGGCTTTGATCACAAACACTAAGAATGCATTTTCTAAAGTCTAAAGACAATTAGGGGTGGTTTACTTCCCCTCCCCCACCTGGCCCGGCGGGTCCTTTGAAAGCCCCTGGTGAGGGCAAAACAGGGATGCAGGCTCCAGGCCCTCTACTTGGCAGAAATGAACTTTGACTGTTTTTACTTACACGTGTACAAAGGCAGGACTGAAAGAGCAGCTTCAAAGTTGGCTGGGTGACCCCCAAAGTTCAAAGTCCCTCTCCGCACACCTATGGGGGAATCTTGTGAGTTTCCCAGGCGCCCACCGGAACTGGTTATGTCCCCTCCAGGTCTACACCGGCTGGGAGTTTCCATTTTGCACAGAAATAAAGGCGCTCTGGGTGCCCTTAGCAGTTAGGGCGCTCGGCCCGCTGCTCTAGGGTGGGCCACGAGGACAGTCCCTCATTGGACCGCTCAGACCGGGAAGGACCAGCACCTCGTAGTGACCCTGTGAAGACGCACCGGGCTGCGGCTACGCCTTGCCCGAACCATCGCAGAGCTTAGAGATACATTAATGATCGTTTCGGGTTAGCGAAAACCCACGCAAGCACCTCCCTGGCCTCTTAAATCTTCCCAAACTACTGCTCAGACTGGAGGGAAGCAGTTGCAGCCACCATAAAAGTCATCTTAAAAGGCAAGTTGGAAAAAAAACCGATACGCACTAGTTAGCAAGTCCGCGGTTAGGGGGGCGGTGGCACGAGGGCCGGATCTGTGGGCTCTGCACGCTGGCGGGGGCTGTCCCGTTGGTCCCCGAGTCCCCGCGCCCACCTGGCAGCCTCGGGGCCACTAATCTGACGCCGGCGATCACACCCCACAGCTCTGTCCAATTAGGAAAATGACCGCGAGGAGACGGAGAGAGTGGGCGACAAGGAAGGGGAACTGAGACTGAGGAGGCTAAGGACAGGCCGTGGAGACCCAGCCGGCCGGCGAGCGCCTTCAACAGGTCCCCGCCCCGGGTAGCGGGGCGTGCGGCGGCCTGCTGCCCCGGGGGCGCCCGCGACACCCCGGCGGCGCGCCCAGCCCTCCCCCACCCCGGACGGCGGGGACGCGCAGCAACCCCACCCGCCGGGAGAATAAAGTTTGTGGGCTGCGGCGGGGCAGGGCGGCGGGGCGAGGGGGTGAAACTTTGAGTCCCGGGCGGGCGGCGGGGGGAGCGTACTGGGCGCCGGGACACCCACGTGCGGGCCCGTGAGCCGCCGCCGCCGCCTCCGGGCCTCCCGCCCCGCCGCCGCCGCCGCCGCGCTTTCCTTTCATTTTTGCTTCTCTCTCTCCCCTCCCTTTCTCTCTCTCTCATTCGCGCGCTCTCCTCGCTCTCGCCCTCTTTCGCTCGCTCGCTCCCTCCTTCCCTTCCCCCTCCCCCTCCATACCCCCGCCCCCCCCCCCCCGCCAGACGCCATCTCTCCCTCTTTCCCCGGCTCTCCATGTCTCCCTCCAGCTCTCCGGCATGAGGGAATGTGGAAGTGAAAGGAAAAGACGACATGTTTGCAGCGCGGGCCTGCGCGCGGCCGTCCCCGGGGACAGGCGGGGGGCGGGTCGGCCGCGGCCGCAGTGACCCACCCCCGTGCCCCCCGCGCCCCCGCCGGCGCGCCGCCCGGGGTTGCGGGGTCGGGGGCTTGGGGCCGCGCGGGACACTCACCCTGGGTCCGGGCGCGGCTCCTGCGCTGGGGCCCGTGGCGGGCCGGGGCCGGGGGCTCCTGGCTGCCCACCGCCCGGGCTGCTGCTGCGCGCCCGCCGCCCGCCTCCACGCGCGCCCGCCGCCTGCTCCTGCCTCCCTCCCTCCGGCTCCTCTCTTTCTCTCTCTCTCTCTCTCTCTCTCTCTCTCCCCCCCCCTCTCTCTCTCCCCCTCTCTCTCCCTCTCCTCTCTCTCTCTCTCTCTCTCTCGCTCGCTCTCTCTCCCTCCCTGGAAGAAGGGAATGAGGCAGGGCTGACGTGAAGGGATGCAAAACAGCTCCTCCTAACCCAGCTCGCGGAGGAAGAGAGACAGAAAAGCAGCCCTTTTATCTCTCTTTTGTTTTCTCACTTCCTTCCACCCCCCAACAGCCCCCTCTTGTCAGCCCAAGTTTTCTTTTCTCTTTCTACCGCAGAGAGGATTTTTCTTCCTTTCTTTCTCTTTCTTTCGGTTCAACTCTCCCACTCAAATTGAAAGCCTGAAGGGTTTTCTCTCTCTTTTTTTCTTCCCTCTTTTCTTCCTTCTTCCTCCTTTCTTATTTCTCTAAAAGGGTTTTGTTTGCTGTGGGAGTTTCGTTTGAAAATCAAGTCACGCCTTTTTTCCTCCTTTTCTTTCTCTCTCTTTTTTTCTCCTCAGCAGAAAAGGGGAACAAAGATTAACTGAAGCGGGAGAGAGGGGGAGCATCAGAACCTCGCATGGAAATGGGGGGCCCGGTCCTGCCCGGTACAAAGAGGGCCAGGGGACCCCCCACCGTGGGAAGCTTGGGGCGTCCTCCCGAGAGGAGAGTCGGTGGGGCTGGGGGGGACGCGGGTTCCTTCCGAAGTGCGGGCGGGGGCCGCGGAGCCCGCCCCTCCCCAGGCAGAGGTGGAAGGCTGGGTGTGTTCTTCACTTATGTATTTTTAAAGTAGGCAGATGGGCGTGGAACAAACATCCCCGCGGAGCACTAAACTGTAAGAAGCCTTTAAACAGCTGTTTGCAGAGCCCTGGACGTCCAGACTCGAGGGAGCGGTGCGGACTGCGAGCGCCAGGGCCCGGGTGGGGAAGGGGCTCCGAGGAGCCGCTGGGATCGGCCCCTCGTGGGCTCGCCAATCCCACGGCCCGGGCCTTCGCCCCCGGGCGCACTGCTGGGGGGCGCTGAGGCGTGGCCGTTGGCAGCGCGGGGGTCAAGCCCCTGGCGCCTTCCTGCAGGGCCTCGGGGCTTGGCACAGCCTTGCCTTTCCCCGGCTTCCGACCCGACTCTCGGCCTCTAACCTCCAGCCGCTTCTCCACTCCGAGCCCTCGGACAGGACGCGGTAGAGCCTCCCCGAAGGGTCAGTTATTCATGGGGCGCCTGGGCGTGTTCCCAAGACCTGCTCTGCCTTCTGCTTCTCCAGAGAGGTGGGGAGAAAACGGGGGGAAAGTTCCCAGAGCAAAGTTGGCCACATTTCTCTTTTGCCTAAGGAAGTATTGAGCACCTGCTGGATGCCCGGCACTTAGACTGGGGCTACTGCCAGGGGCTGGGGAGAAACGTGAGTCTTCATGGGCCCTGAGAGTTTCCACAGGAAACAATGCCAGAGGAGACTGCAGCTCAGGACCAGGTCATCGAGAGGAAGGAAAGCCTGGATCCTCTCCCCTCCCTCCTCTCTTCCTTCCCCTTCTCTTCCTTCCTCCCGGCTGCGTCTCCTTGGCTCCACCCCTTCTCCTCATCAATTCCTCCCACACTTCCCTGCTCTCCCTGGCTTTTCACTGGAGGGTCCCTTCTCCCAGCTAGGAGCAGATGCTGAGCCTCATTGTCTCTCCCCCTCAGTGACTGCAGCCTCCCGGGGACAGGACCTGCCACTCTTCACCCCTCCCCCCAGCCCGCAGGCCTGGGCCTTTACAGACTGGAGCCCCAAGGCCACTGACCCTCACCCCACCCTAAACCAGCTCCTGGTGTTGTGAGCAATGACTCCAGTCACTCAGAACATGATTTGTTTCTGACTGGGAGTGAGAAAACAGTAGCCTGGTACTTGCTTTAGCAAGGAGGACACCATGATTTTAATGTCACTGCACTGAGCCCTGGATGACCCCAGAGCATCCCCCCGACTTTGCCCTCTTAATGGGGTATACAGGGAGCTACATTTCTGTCATCTTAGATCCTGTTTAGTGCACCTAAGCTATACCCTCCAAATAAATCAAAACAGCTCTGATAGTCCAGCATTCACGTAACAAATGCTTACCGAGTACCTACTCTGTGCCCGCTCCTATGCTTGGGTGCTAAGCACCTAACAACCAATGGCACACGTGGTCCTCACTTAGGCTTTGCAGACTGGCAGGGGAGGAAACAAGAAGGCAGGCAACCACAATGCCACATGTTACATGTTAAGGATGAACCAAGGAAGCACCTAAAAAAAGGGTGCTTGGACTAGGGTGGTCAAGGATGGCTTCTCCTGGAGGAGGTTACATCTAGATGCGTACGCCTGTGCCAGGTAAACGCATAGGAAGGCACAGCCTGTCCAAAGGCCCCAAGGCAAGAGAGCACATTCTTGCAGGTTCTTGGAACCTCCACAAGTATTTGCTGCAGTGGAGAGTACAGTGGGGGAGTGGGGACACTTTGGTGTCAGGGCACAAGGCGGGGGAGGGGAGAGTGGGGAGTGTGTCAGGCAATAAGTAAGGGAGGGGGCCGGATATCAGGGGGCTCTTCAGATTTTAGCCTCTCCCACTTGCTAACTTCATGAACTTGGGTGATTATAGTTTCCTTCCTTATAAGATGGGGGTAAGAAGACCAGTGGGTTGCAGAGACAGTGTCTTATGTTTAAGCGCCCAGGCTTATTTGCTGTATATCCCTGGGCCAGTTGACCTCTCTGAATATAAGTTTTCTCATCTGTGAAATGGGGTGAAAACACTTGACTCACAGGGTTTCTGCAAGGCTTAAAAGGCTTAAGACATGCCTAGCTCAGTGTCTGGCACATAAGCTCCAATACATGGTAGCTTTTATTCATTGTTATTATAGATCAAGGAGTGACAGGGAGGTGCCCTTACAACCCAGAAATGAGATTTATGTTCTGGGTTGAAACTAGAGTGAGTCACCGTGCCCGAAATGCAATGATCTGGCTGTGAAGGAAGCATTCCTTCAGAGGATACCCTGTGTCCCCACAGGTGGCTGGGATTGGGGAATACCTACGTCTGACCAAGATGGCCAGTGTGCTGTCTCAGGAACAGGACCGGAATGTGAAGACTGTGGTTACCAAGGCCTGGCCTGATCAGTGGAGGTGTAGCCTGCCTGAAGAACAAATAGGAATCAGAAGAGAGTGGGCCTCGTAAAATCCTGGAGGGCCGGTAGGAGCAGGCGCCTGGCTGTGTTTGCACAGTGGAGAGAAGTAGACACAGAAGTTCACACTGGGGAGAACAGAGGGGGAGAAAGAGACTTTTGACTCTTCCAGAGCCTGAATTAAATCTCTCAAAACCTCTTAGTCCTTTGCTTGGGTTCCTCATTCTTCAAGCAACCTGCAGGTGAACTTGGCACCAACAAAATGCCCCCTGGATCCAGACAGACACCAGGGTTCCAGTTCCTGCATTGTAAACCTTTTACACTTCTATTATTTCTTTATGACACAAGTTCATTGTGAGAGAATTTGATAACCAGCTAAGCAAAACTGAAAGAGAACTCCAGTAGCGACATTATATTTTTGTGTGTGTCCTTGGACATTTTATATCCACATATCTACATGTAAAATGCACATAGTAATAAAACTATGCAAAGTGAATATTGTTAAATGAATGACTACACATGTAAATATATTATTTTAACAAAATTAACAAAAATGACGTAACACTATTCCTACTGAATGGCAACCACTTTTACCCCGTAATATGTCACAAGTATCTTTCCCTGTCTGTAAACATCCACATTATCATTCCTAACAAATGATATTATTCCATGGTATGCATTTATCTTACCTGTTTAAACAAATTGCTGGACTTGTGGGATATTTCCAGTTTTTCACTTTTATGGACCCACTATGATTGATAGCCATACTGTACAGTCACCTTTGTGTCAGGTAAATATCATATTCTTCCCCCCGGCTGCGCTGCATGGCATGCAGAGTTTTAGTTCCCTGACCAGGGATCAAACCCGTGCCCCTTGCAGTGGAAGGGCGAAGTCTTAACCACTGGATTGCCAGTGAATTCCCAATGTCATATTCTGATCATCATTTTACAGCTGAGGAGACTGAGGCACAGCGAAGTTTAAAAGTTTTCCAAGGTCATAGCTATTGAGTGACTGAGCCAGAATTTGCAGCCAGAGTTTCCAGTTGGGAGTTCCTTCCAGCATCTCTGTTTTCTCCTTTTCTTTAGTGTATCCCCTCCTCATACCTCCTCGTTTTCTCTCCCAGATCACCTCCCTGTGAGAACCAGTCTGGGCAGGTGACCCACTTCCTTCTCTGACACCTGAGTAACGTCAGTAATGTCCATCTCCTGGGGTTGTTGGGAGGAATGAAAGCAGGTGATAAATGACATGTAATGCATGATACTGTATTTGGGAAATTGTGAAGCCTGTGCGAATGAATGTTAGGAGGTACTAGCAAGGGCCTAAGCTCACAGTGAGATGCCACCACCCTTAGCCAAATCCCCTGACCTCCTCAAACCCAGGAAGGAAGCCTCCAGATTCACACTAGAGAGAAAGAAATCAGCTGTTCCGATGCAGAAGCAATAAAGGAGGCGTCCCCCTGGGCATTTCAGGAGCCCCACAGTTGCTCCCCACCCCCACCCCAGCCCCACAGCTGGAACGGGAGAGAAGATTTGTTAGTATAAGGTTTATTCATGCTCATGATTTCCCTGAGGGAGGATGCATTCATGTCACAGACCTTCCAGAATGTTTGTATCCATCTCTGAAAATCTGAGGACTCGAGTAAGCCGAGTAAAGGGATGAAACACAGCTCTTCCGTGTTTCAGTTGACGTGTTCATCAGAGTAACTGCTGGGAGATTAGCAGATGATTATTAAAATCTGTTTCTTTCATTGGCAGAACCACACAAACATTAAAAATATACATCAGTGACTTTGCAATGTCTAATATTTGATTTTGAGTATCAAACCTCCCCACTGGATTCCAGCCAATGGAAGATGCAGGACCCCAGGGCAGAACTAAATGGGGCTGCAGAGAACAGAGGTGGACCTAGGGCTCCTGAAAGGATGAGCTTGTGGCAGGGGGACCCAGAACTGGAGAGTCACTGAGAACTAAGTCAATGACTGGAGTCCCACAGAAGTTGTGTTGGGCAGCAGCTCAAAATTCTCATAAGTGTAGTAGCAATTTAAGAAGACTCAGGGTTTGCAGGGAAAACCCAAAGAAAGCAAAAAGTCTGTGTGGATAGATGGGGTGAACATCTGACATTTGTGCATTATTTTTCAAGGAATAATGACAGGGTACACCTCCTCTGATCCCCCTTATGACCAAGGATGCATAGTTGCATGGCTTTATTCCCATCACGGTTTGGACCAGTAAGTTAACTGGCCTTATTTGCATAAATATAAGAATAAAAATAAGCTAAAAGAAACATGGGACACCTACCATAAACAGGAAACTGCTAGCTTCACTAAACAGTTAAAAAAAATTAAAAACATAAAAGCCACAGTGATGGGACTTCCCTGGTGGCGCAGTGGTTAAGAATCCGCCTGCCAATGCAGGAGACACAGGTTCGAGCCCTGGTCCGGGAAGATCCCACATGCCGCGGAGCAACTAAGCCTGGGAGCCACAGCTACTGAGCCTGCGCTCTAGAGCCCGTGAGCCACAACTACTGAAGCCTGCATGACACAACGACTGAAGCCTGCACTCCTAGAGCCCGTGCTCCGCAACAAGGGAAGCCACCGCAATGAGAAGCCTGCTCACCACAACGAAGAGTAGCCCCGCTCGCTGCAACTAGAGAAAGCCCACGCGTAGCAACGAAGACCCAACACAGCCAATTAAAAAAAAAAAAAAAAAAGTTTATGTCTTTTGATTAGTAACTTTAGTTCTAGAAATCTATTGGAGGGAGAGTCATCAGTGTGGACAAAGATTTGAGTTAAGGGACTTCCCTGGTGGTCCAGTGGTAAAGAATCTGCCTTACAATGCAGGGGACTCGGGTTCCATCCCTGGTCAGGGAACTAAGATCCCACATGCCGTGGAGCAACTAAACCCGCACGCCACAACTACTGAGATTGCACACCTCAGCTAGAGCTCTTGTGCTGCAAACTACAGAGCCAATGTGCCCTGGAGCCTGTGCACCACAACTAGAGAAGAGAAAACCCACAAGCCACAACTAGAGAGCCCACGCACCTCAACTAAGATCCAATGCAGCCAAAACTAAATAAAATAAATAAATAATAATTTTTTTAAAAAAAGATGTGAGTTAAGGGTGTTTATCAAAGTGTTATTTATGTTGGCAAAAATTACAACCCCCCCCCCAAAAAAAGGAAAAGGACAGAGGGAAGAAAGCAATAACCCAAGTATTCAACAGCAAGGAAATGTTTAAAGAAGTTATGGCATGCACGTTTGATATAATACTGCATAGCTATTAAAAACCATGTTTTTGAAGAATATTTAATGACCTGGAAAATGTTTGTGATATAGTGAGTGAGATACAAAATTGCATGTGCAATTATATTTTTGTCCAATTTTGTATATACATATATATTTATCCCAAGAAATACATATAAAATACTTGAGAGGAAATACAAAGAAGTTTAAAAGTTATTTGTGTTTGTTGGAATTATAGGTGATTTTTATTTTCTTCTCTGTCTTAGTGTATTTGACAAATTTCTATAATGATTATATTATTTTAAACAATAACCTATATATTTAGAGAACAAGACCTTGGTTTCTCATTCACTCCACAGTCAATGGTGAAAAGACCCAGGCCAGGCCTTCAAGGATCTTCCAGTTCACAGGAGAAACAGCCAAGCAAACAGGAAGTTACACTACAGAATGCAATTATTTCTCCTCCCCTGGAAATGTTTGAAGACCTAGGAGGAAATAGGAACCAGCATTTTGGTTGCTGATGATTTGGGCTCTGGGTTGAATAGACTATCTATTGTGAAAGTGTATTGTGCAAAAAGTGAATGGGGCTTTTTGTGAAGGGAGATAAAGAGGGTGTGGTTTGGGAACTGGGAGGGTGGGGGAGGAGGAGGCAGGCCTGGAAGCGGTGGGCAGAGCTGCCCTGAAGGTCCCCCCAAGTTGTGCTTCTCAGCCTGCACCTGGGTCGCAGTGTCCAGGGTCAGCAGAGTACCTGGCTCTGCATCCATAACAGGGGCTCAGTAAATGTTTACTCAGTCTTTATTGTCCATAAGAACTGATGAATGAATGAGAATGTAACATCAGGGATCATTCTCATGAATTTCCTTTAAGGCATTAATTAAACATGTTGTCTGAAGAAGAAAGACTCCATTGTGAAACCATGATGATGAGCAAGACAGGAGGGGAATTTAGAGTCTTCTCCACCAAGGCAGCAAGGGGTGTGTGTGTGTGTGTGTGTGTGTGTGTGTGTGTGCACGTGCAGGAGTGTGTCTGCATGTCTGCTTTGGCGTCAGGAGGGACCTGGGTTCAAGTTTGAATGGAGTGGAGTCTGAGGAGCTCTTGGCTATGGCGACTTGCAAGCTGCTGCTCTTGGCCAGACTCAGTTTCTAAAGGCTTTACTACCTAGAAAATGGGGCTTAAGGTGACTTATGTTCTTGGAGACCAAATGAGATAATGCAGGTAGGATAATGCTGCGTAGACAGCAAACACTCTGCATATAGAACAAGCTATTAATGTCAGTATTATTACTTGTAAACCCCGAGGCATCACCTGCTTGGCAGGGGAGGGGGAGGAGTACCATAGGGTGATGGTGTTGCTATGTTCATTCTTCATACAGGAACTCTCTTTTTTGTCCTTTATTTTGGTCTTTTTACATTTATTCTTCACTTCATCAACAAATATTTATTGAGAACCCGCAATGTGCTGGCCATCCTTAAGGGTCTCCCAGGTAACCAAGGGTGACAGATATGACTAGGGATGACTTTTACAGGAGTAGAAGAGGGGTGCCCAACTCTTCTCTTTGGGAAACCTTAGAAGAGGTGATGTTTAAACTGAGTCTTGAAGGAAAAGTGGGAACGTGCTCAGCAAAGCAAGGGAGACAGGGCTGTGAGCAGGCAACAGACTTTAGGAAGTTACTTAACCTCACTGGGGGGCCGTTTCCTGCTCTGAAGAATCCTGCCTCACCTTGAAATAAGACAATACATGCAAAGTGCCTAGCATAGTGCCTGGCCTTTAGTCGGTACTGAAAAAACCAGTTCTTTGTCCCCTCTGTATCAAAATCACTTCCTCTTTGAAGCTTACTTCCTGTTCACATTTGTTCTTTTCCCCAGTTCCTGAAGACATACTGACTTTTGGCTTAGGCTGTAAATTACTCAGCCTATTTTCCAGGACGCAGAAAATAATTTTAAAAATGGATCACAGTTTCCTCCACAAAGAAAATCCCAATAAATTCGAAGTACAAATGTCATATGGATCACATCCTTTGTTCACAATATGCTAAAACTAGAAATTAATGTTAGAAATTGACTATTTAAATTTTCCAAAATAGCTTTTGGATAAAGGAGGAAGTCAGGAATTAAGTGGGTTTTGTGTGTGTGTATGTGAGCTTCACTGCCTTTATTTTATTTTTCGCGTGAACACAGTTTTCTTTGTGTGTCTAACTTTTTAAATTTTTATTTATTTATTTATTTTGGTTGCTCCGGGTCTTAGTTGAGGCACATGGGATCTTTAGTTGAGGCACATGGGATCTTTAGTTGCAGCATGCAGGATCCTTTTTTTTAGTTGTGGCATGCGGACTTCTTAGTTGCAGCATGCAAACTCTTAGTTGTGGCATGTGGGGTCTAGCTCCCCGACCAGGGATCGAACCCTGGCCCCCTGCATTGGGAGCTCGGAGTCTTACCCACTGGACTACCAGGGAAGTCCCACATCTAACTGTTTTTTAATTGAAGAATAGTTGATTTACAATATCGTGTTAGTTTCAGGTGTGTAGCACAGTGATTCAGTTAATTATATATATATATATATACATATATATATATATATATGTATATATATATAAGGAGTTGTGATAATTTAGAAAAAAACGCAAAGAAGAACCACACCTAGGAAAACCAACAGTATGCGTGCAAAGCTTTACTCAAAATTTTGTTTAGTTTTTTAAATGATTTTATTATTAAACCCAGAAAAATTTAAACAGACAAAATAATAATTTAGAAATGTGCAAAAACAAAAACCCCAAATAAAGATGAGGATGGAAGAGATCAGGAAAAGAAACAGAAAAAAATAAATTAGAAAATAGAACAACCGTTGAATTATTACATACGTCCTTGAGTTGGTTCTTTTTGTAAAAAGAAGATCTAAATAATACAATGGACAAATGTAACTAAGGAAAAAAAGCAGAAACAAACACAACTTAAGGTGAAATGGTGGAAATGACAAAAATAGACTTAAAAAAAAAAAGAGTATGATGCGAAATTGTTGACAAATTTGAAAACTTCAGAGATAATTTTTTGGAAAAAAAAAATAGAGAAGTTTCTCTGACAGAATCAGAAGTAGAAAATCTAAAGCACCTCCTTCAGCTTCTGCTCGGAAGCGGTGGACAGAGTGCCTGCCCCTGACCAGCTTTCCAAAGCTGCACTTTTTCTCGGCAGCATTTCACACCATCTGATGTGACATATGCCTAATTTCTTACTTGTTTCCCTTTTTCTCTCCCCACTAGAATACGAGCTTCCTGAGAGAACTTTGTTTTGTTTTTTTAATTAAACTTTTTATTTTGAGATAATTGTGTATGTGTGTGTGTGTGTGTGTGTTTAATTAAACGTTATATTTTGAGATAATTGTAAGAAAACTGTTTTGGGAATTCCCTGGCGGTCCAGTGGTTAGGACTCGGCTCTTTCACTGCTGTGGCCCAGGTTCAGCCCCTGGTCAGGGAATTAAGATCCTGTAAGCCGTGAGGAGCAGCCAAAAAAAAAAAAAAAAAAGAAAGAAAACTGTTAAACTGTTTTGTTTGCTGCTGTATCCCTACTGCACAGAACTGGATCTCGGGCATAGCAGGCACTTGAAATAAATACTAGTTTAATGAATAAATGAATTGAGGAAGAATTTAAGACAGATATCAAGAATGTTGTTCCCCAAAGTTGTGAGTTCAGGTGGTTTTACTGGGGAAGAGGGTGTGTCTTCTAAAGTTTTGAGGCATGGGTTATATAATATAACATTTTCTATATGAAGATAACTACATTTTATTTTCCCCTAAGGCGTAAAAGAAAAGACTTTTTTTTTGGTGGTTTTTTTTTTTTTTTTTTGGCCACACGGCGCGTGAGATCTTAGTTCCCCCACCAGGGATCAAACCCGAGTCCCTTGCATTGGAAGCACAGAGTCTTAACCACTGGACCGTCAGGGAAGTCCCAAAAGAAAAGATTTGACTATGGAGAGATATACTTTATGCCTGATGCAAAAGCTAAATGATGTAAAGATGGAAAGATCAAATTAATTTACAGGCTTAATGCAAATCCAAATGTGATTTTTTTTCAAACTTTTACAAAAAAGATTATAAAATTCATTTAGCAGAATAAATAGGTAGAATTTCAAAGGAAGTTTTGTAAAATAAGAGTAAGGAGAGAAGGAATAGACCATCTAGCCACAAAACATATTAGAAAATTGTGATATTTAAAATTCTGTGGTATTAGGACAAAAATATATAGTTGTTTTAGTAGCTTAAAATAGGGTACTCAGAATGAGATGATGATACACATATTAATTTAATGTGTAATAAAGTACCATCATCAGGAAAAGAAAAGGTTATTATTATTATTTTTTAAATAAATTTATTTATTTTTATTTTTGGCTGCGTTGGGTCTTTGTTGCTGCACGCAGGCTTTCTCTAGTTGCGCTGAGCGGGGGCTACTCTTCGTTGTGGTGCGCGGGCTTCTCATAGCAGTGGCTTCTCTTGTTGCAGAGCACGGGCTCTAGGCGCGCGGGCTTCAGTAGTCGTGGCACGTGGGCTCAGTAGTTGTGGCTCGCCAGGCTCTAGAGCGCAGGCTCAGTAGTTGTGACGCACGGGCTTAGTTGCTCCGCAGCATGTGGGATCCTCCCAGACCAGGGCTTGAACCCGTGTCTCCTGCGTTGGCAGACGGATTCTTAACCATTGTGCCACCAGGGAAGCCCAGAAAAGGTTATTTTAAAAATTATTTTGGGCTACTGGCTGGCAGTTTAGGAAAAAAAAAAAAAAAAAAAAAAAAAAATTATATCCTCACCTCACATAATACAACAAATAAATTCTATCTGGACTTAATAACAATCATAATAAAGATCAAATGTAAAAATGTTGTAAGGAAGAGAAAATAGACACTTTCAAACACCTGAAGAAGAAATGACTTCCTAAGCTTAGAACGAATGGAAGAAATCAAGGGAAAAGAGAACATTTTTGGTTGTATAAATAAGTCAAACTTTACCATGGTAAGAAAACAAAAATTATCTCTAAGAGATATTAAGCGAAGAAGGCAAGTTGCGGTTAGTTCACATAATGTTCACATAAAGAAGAAAAATGTACACAAAAGAAAGCTATATATTTTTGTGAATATATTAGGTGTGTAAATACCTAGGAAGTGGTGAGGAGGAATATACACAAACTGATAGCATTTGGAGTGGGCTACGGGGACATTTGCTTTATTTGAACTGTATGAATTTTAATTTCATACAAGAATATACTCATGTATCACTTGTGTAATTTTTAAAGAAAAAGTGATGACAAAACTAAAAAAGACTGTTAAATACTTTTAAAGCCTTTTTAAAAATTATATAAAGAACTTGTATAAATGATTTTTTAAACTGTAAAATCCCAATAGATAAATAGTTAAAAGATACCATGAGTCAGGTCACTGAAAAGAAAATACCAGAAACAAAACTAGAAGAAAATGTTCACACTCACAGTCATTTAAATAAATCCAGAGTGAAAGCTGTCACTGAAGATCAGAATTCCAACTTCTCTTCTGAGCCCCAGGACCAGCTCAATCTTGGGAAATGGGCAACTTGTGGGAACCTGCAGCAGAGAGGAGGATGGGGGACCCTGCCCGGATCCTCCCAACTGGAGATTTTGCCGGTGTTGGCTGCCCATCCCTTCCTATGGGGTAGATGGTCCTGTCCTGCCCCTACTTTGCCTCCCTTCCTTCTCTGCAACAGAGTGCAGTGCGGGGAGAAAGAAAGAGATCTGCAGAGAGCTGGTGGGGTGGCCCAGTCTGCAGACAAAATTGAGGCTATTTTGTCTAGTGCCCCCACACAAGTGTCCTTTCTTAGGGACTGAGCACCAGAGCATGGGGGGAAGGTTGGCTTTAGGGCTTCCTTGAGCTGGTAGGAAACCATGGGAAGAGGTGGGCAGGAATGATGAATACAAAGGGATTCTGAAGCACTTGGAGTAGAGTGGACATCCTTGGGGATAGGGACCTTCTCTTTTGCTGTCTAGATTCCCCAGCATTTGTTCACACTTGAGCTGCACAAGTCTACACTGTGTGGGCTGGCACAGTGGAGCTGCTGTGTGCCTGCAGATGATTCACGTCTCTTTTTCTGGATCTGGACAACCTGGGTTGAAACTCAGCTCTACCTACTACCTACTTGACACCAGGAAAGTAATCGAACCTTCCTGAACTCATTTTTTACTTTTCTAAATGGAGGACAAGAACAGAGCTCCCCTCCAAGGGCTGTGGAGAGGATTTAATGAGGGAGTGAAGCATGAGCATCAGGTCAGGCACAGTAAAGGGTTAGCAAATGGTAGCTGGTACATCATTCTCTAAAGACCTGGCCTCTTACAGTGCAGCACAGGTAGGTCATGGATTTGAACTTGTGCATCTCGTGGCTGCTGGCCATCTCCACTTGCATGCTTTTTTTTTTTTTTTTTAATATTTTATTTATTTATTTGGTTGCACCGGGTCTTAGTTGCAGCAGGCGGGTTCCTTTGTTGCGGCATGCAAACTCTAAGTTGTGGCATGCACATGGGATCTTAGTTCCCTGACCAGGGATCGAACCCGGGCCCCCTGTGTTGGGAGCATGGAGTCTTAACCACTGCGCCACCAGGGAAGTCCCCACTTGCATGTTCTCTTTACACGTCACTTGTCCAAAACAGACAAGTCTCCACGCCAAAACTGTCCCCACACTGGGCTCCCGTCAATGGCAACGCTGTCCATCCAGGGCCAACCAGAAACCTGGCACTCCCTCTCTTTCACCCTCAGTGGCCATCAATGCCCAAGGTGTATGGATTCCGCCATGGAAATACTTTTCAGGTATGCATCACCCAACTCCCACAGGCCTGGTCTAGCTGCCAGTGTTTCCCTCCCTTGTAACAGCCTTTTAGCTACTCTCTCTGCATCTAATCTGGACTCCTTAGACCCATTCTTTAAAAAAAAAAAACCTCTTAATGACTTAAAGCTTTTAATGGCTTCCCACTGGCCTTAGGATAAATCAAAATAAATAGTAAAAGTTATTGAGCAACCACAGTCCTTCCTCAGTATCTGTGGGGGGTTGGTTCCAGGATGCTCAAGTCCCCTATATAAAATGGCACAGTCTTTGCATATAACCTAAGCACATCCACTTGTGTACTTTAAATCATCTCTAGATTACTTGTAGTACCTAATACAATGTATATGCTATGCAAATAGTTGTCAGTACAATGTAAAAGCTATGTAAATAGTTGCTGGTTTGACAAATTCAAGTTTTGCGTTTCGGAACTTTCTGCAATATTTTTTCAAATATTTTCAATCCAAGGTTGGTTGAATCCGGGGATGTAGAACCTGGAGATAAGGAAGATCGACTGTATTGTGTGCCAGCCACTGTCATAAGTGCTTTACCTGCTTTATCTGTTTCAACTCTGGAAACCCTATTAGATAGATACCATCACTTCCAGCTTGCCCGGTCACCTTCAACAAGTTAATTTAGTGACTCAGTTTCATTATCTGCTAAGTGGTGATAATACCTTATCTCTTAGGGTTATTGTGAGGATTAAATTAGTTATATCATGTAAAGTGCTTGGAAAAATGCCTGGCATGTAGTAAGCGCTTATTAAATTTAGCTAAGTGTTGGAGAAGACACCCCATCTTGCAGCTAGGGAAATGGAAACAGAGAGGTTAAGAAACTCCCCCCGCCCCCCGCCCCACCAAGCCCCACAGAGGGGAAATGGCCCAGTCAGGATTCAACCCAAGCCTCTTGACACCAGTCACTGAGCTGAGTCTTCAAGGAGACTGTTACTCACCAGCCTGTTACTCACCAGCCTCTTCCAAAGCCACCCTCACCTGCTGTACTCACTGCAGCCCCTAAAGGCACCTCAATCTGTCTTTTGCATGCTGTCCCATCTCTTATGGGCCTTTGTCTCTTCCAGGAAGCCCTCCCTGGACACCCAGACCAGGTTAAGTGCTTGGTATGTCCCTCCCATAGGCCCCTCCCCCCACTTCTTGGCAACACTTTGCACATTAGCAGTTATTGAATTGATCATAACACTGTGTTTCCTGCCTGTCTTCCCTGGCCTGTGGTGAAGGCGGGACAACGTCTATCTTAAAACCTGCAGTGCTTTATCAATATTTGTAGAATTAATGAATGAATGTACCTCAGGGGTTTCAATCATCCTTGTCAACTACTTGCTGCAAAGCTCTTTTCTAAGAGGGAAGTAGGTGGTGAGGGGAAATTTGATTGGAGACCCAAGCCAGGGAGAGGTCTAGGATAATGGAGCGGGGGCTCATTGGTACCAGGGGCTGTGGGGGCTGAATGGAAAGGGGTGTCAAAGCATAGAAGGCAACAAAGTCATTCTTAGCATCTTAGCGTCTTAGCATTCTTCTCCAGCGCCAAAGCCAGGGACCTGAGTAGGGAAAGCTGACTGAAGAGGGCCTGGCACATAGTCAGTGCTCAAAAAGCATGGGTCGTTCATATTAATAAAATAATAATCTGCATGGAGCTCCTGCGAAAATTTGTTTTATTTGGAAAAATGAAAAGGGAAGGAAAAGGGAATAATATGAACAAAAATACAGAGAAATGAAAGTGCAAAGCATTTGTGTGTGGTCAATGTGGTGGGAACTAGGGTGCATCCATGGAAGAACTCTGGGTGGTGAGGCTCGAAAGGCTCTAAAGCGGGGTCGTGGCTAGAGTGGAAGGGTCTTGGATGCCGTGTTAAGGTATCTGGGCTTTATCTTGTAGGCCAAAATGTGTTTGTTAAATGACATTGCATAAGAAGGGCTTCAATGTCAAATAAGGTTAAGACAAATACTGTATGATATCACTTACATGTGGAATCTAAAAAATACAACAGACTAGTGAATATAATAAAAAAAGAAGCAGACTCACAGATATAGAGAACAAACTAGTGGTTACCAATACAGAGAGGGAAGGGGGAGGGCATTGTAGGGGTAGGGGATTAAGAGGTACAAACTATTATGTATAAAATAAGCTACAAGGATATATTGTACAGCACAGGGAATATAGCCAATATTTTACAATAACTATAAATGGAGTATAACCTTTAGAAATTGGGAATCACTCTACTGTACACCTGTAACATATAATACTGTACATCAACTATACTTCAATAGGGAATTCCCTAGCGGTTCAGTGTTTGGGACTGCGCACTTTCACTGCTGTGGGCCCAGGTTCAATCCCTGGTCAGGAACTAGGATCCCGCAGGCCATGTGAGGTGCCGCCAAAAAGACAAAACAGAACAACAACAACAACAAAAAACTATACTTCAATTAAAAAAAAAAAAAAAAGAATTGACAGAGTGAAAAAAATGAAAGAAGTCCTTTACTGAGAGACTGCTGCTTGGAGCCTTTAATTTGTCATTTTGTGTTTGGATTCTCTAACATGGGTATGCTATAGAAGATTTCCTAAACTTATGTGACCAAAGAATGAAGGTTCTAAGGAATGTACTTGGAGAAATGTTGCTGTAGGCACTGGGCAACCCTGAAAGGTTTTGAGGGGCACAAAGTGATAGGGTCAGATTTATGTTTTAGGCAAAGTAATTCTGTGGCCTGGTTGCCAGTGGTGGGAGAAGCACAGGGAAAAGGAGAGGAAAGCATCTCTCCAATCCACCAGCTTCAGGGAAACAGAAGAAGTTCACATGCCTGTCAGAGAATTGACTTCACCAACCAACAGGGGGGCACTGGGCCTAGGCTTAGCTTGGTTGCTGTCCCTATGCTTCTAGATGTTCTGACAGGCGAAATGCCGAGTGCTGGAGAAAGGTGGCTTTGAATGTATCTCGTGTCTGTGATAAATAAGAGGAGACTGGCAGCTTTCTCCTTTACTCCCTCCCGCAGACTCAGGTATGTCCTCCGCAGGCCCAGCCTCTCTTTTCACTGTGCAGCCTCTCAGGCCCTCCCTTCCCCCCACCCCCCTTGCCACTTCTTGCCCAGGTGCAGTGGGACCATCTCCTGTTCTCCTCTCCCTCCCTTGGATTCCATTTGTGAGTCCAAAATGACCTGAATCATGGTTGGGCTGCAGACTCACGTCTTCCTCGTACGCCTGTAAAAAGAAGATGTAAGAATGTTCTCCTTGACACGCCTCTATCAAGAAAAAAGAAAACCATAATATGTGAAGGGAAATTCAGCCTAACAGAAAGCCCTATAGTCAACCTCCTGAGCTCTTGGAAATGCTCAGAAGCCCCTTTCAGATCCCCACTGGAGTCTCCATCTGCTAGCTTATTCTCATTAATTAAACTTGCTTTTTCTCAAGCATCAGCACTCATAACAAATAAAGATAAGGTTTCAGATCCAAAATATTTTTTATCATCCACAGTTGCAAGTTTTGCTTTCTATTTTTCATTTCAAACATCCAAGCACTTCCTCAATATTACGGATTAAATAAGAATTTTTAGTTTAGCCTGGGAATTTTACAACTAACAATTCCCCCTCCCCTCTCCCCACACGGGTAAAAATGTGCTGAGTGCGAAACTGATTTACAAAACTGATTTACAAATGAACTTTTGGAGCATAACCTGTCTGGAAGCTCTTAGGCACATCTGTGTAACCACATAATTGTGTATCTGTTTGTGAGTTTGTTCACCCAAAGTAGATTTTTGTCTTTCTTTCTCTTTATCTTTCTGACATCTAACGCTCACCTAACCTGCTTCTTAATAACGCATCCCAATATGGCTTCTAGGGCACTACCCCTAGTCACTCTAAGTCCATGCTATTGGGTGGGTGTTGGCCCCACCCCCGAGGGCCCAGCCAATCAACGCATCACATTTCCGTGTGTCAGTGTTGAGCCAAGTCAGGCCAGCGAGAGCCAGTGAAACTCAGTTAGTCGTTTGACTTACTGGATTACTTTTTCCCTTTTCCTGAGAGGCTGTAACGTTTGGCGCTATGGCTGCCATCTTGCGCTGACAGGAAACTAAAGCCAACATGGAGGAGAGCAGAGCTGAGAAGCGGGACTTGGAGTCAGTCATCCTTCGATCCTCTGATCAAGCTGCACCTGAAGCTCCACCTACACTGGGGTTTTAGCGCTATGCGTCAATAAATACACTTTGCTTAAATCAGTTTGGGTGGGGTTTTCTCTCACTTGGTAACCAGAAGAGCCCTCGCTCTAACACCAATCTACTTCTGCATTAGTAAGCCTCATGGCAGACTCACGGATCCTGCACTGTTGATTCAAATACCCCACTCTTCTCCCTGTCTTGGAGGATAAGCACTGCACACACGTCTTGCTGAAAGAAAAGGAACTGTTTTTAAACAGTGTGAGCTCCAGTCTCCTCTGTACCTCCAAATAGGCAAGTCACATATGTTCCTAGGGCTCCAGCAGACACTCTAGCTGATATCTGGCATCTGTCCTGAAACCCAGAGTGGTTCTCCTGCAAGGAAAGGCAGCCAGCCTCAGGCAGAAACAATGTGACAGGGAACTCAGGGTGCTCTGAGTCTCCTGACGGCCAAACTGACCAGACTTACGTCTCCTGGCCCACTCCGGAGGCAGAGAGAATTCATGCCATGTTTGGAAAAACAGTAAACCTGGTAGGCAAGGTAGGGAGAGGTGATTAAAGGCAAAGGCTCAGGCATCAGCCAGGTCTGGGTCCAAATCCTCATCTTACTACACACAAACTGTGTGCCAGTGGCAAGTTACTGAGCCCCCTGAGCCTCAGTTATCTCATCTGTAAAATAGGGATAGCAGTATCCACCTCACAAAATATTGGTGGGGACTGAATGACATAATGGGGTAAAGTGCAATGCCTAAAGTAAGCACTATATGGGAAAAAATAATTATTATTGTCATTAGATATGTCCAAGCCCGGTCTAACCTATAAACATGCTAAACCATTCTGTTAACTGGAAGAGTTCTAAAGACAGAGAAGGTCAAAGCTGGCTACCGGTTGGTTACCCCTCAATAGGAACCAAGGGGTGAAGAACATGGACTTTAGCTTCAGGAAGACTTAGGTTCGAGTCTGGCTCTGTCACTTACAGTTGTGTGATCTTGAACAAGTCATGAGTGACCTTTCTGAGCCTCCACTGCCTCATCTGTAAAATGGGCAAATGGAAACCTACTTCAGAGACTTGTGGTGAGGATGCAATGAGCTATGCCTGCACCTGCTTGGCACATTGTTCAAAGCTCAATAAGCGGTGGGTACACCTCAGGTGTGTCCACAGGCAGGCTATGCAAGTGACAGTTCTTAATTATGTGAAGAGAGGAATGAGGTTGCTGTTATCTTTACTTACACAGCATTGAGTATTCCTTAGACAAGGGATGTAATTTATGGTGAGAGAAGTGGAAGAGAAGAAAAAAGAAGAAGAGGAGAAAATGGCATGTGCTGGGGAGGAAGAGCGTGGAGAGATGTTGTCCTGAGATCTTTATGCAGACTCCTGCTTCCTGGAGCTAATGGCAGGAGCACTGGTCCAGGTTTTCCAAGAGCTGGGTTCTAGCCAGTGCTTCTCCATCCAGGTACTCAGACCCCTTTAGTCCTGGCTGAGGCGCTTTCCTTAACTGTGTGACCTTGGAGAGAAGCTCAGACAGCTTCTCTGAGCCTCTTGTCCTATCTATATGAGTTTCTTGTCCTATCTATATGAGCCCCTTGTGCTATCTATATGGGACTATGAACACTGGTCTCTTTCACAGGATGGATGTGGGCATTAAATGAAATGTGGAATGTGGAAACACTTCAGGAACTCTCCAGAATCTTCTTATTGCCCCAGGTGGCCTTAATATTCTATGGTTTGTGTCCTGCCATTTTCCAGTGTACGTTACACATTTTATTTAATTTATTTTTGGGGGCTGCGCCAATTGGCGGGCGGGATGTCAGTTCCCCAACCAGAGATCGAACCTGTGCACCCTGCAGTGGAAGCGCAGAGTCCTAACCACTGGACCGCCAGGGAATTCCCACATTACACATTTTAAACACACTTTTTCTGTGTCTATTTCATGGCCTGGAGGATGGACGTGGTGGGAATGTGGGAGGGGCAGCAACAAAGAATTGGGCGTGGGCGGAACTCCCTGATGGAGATGGTGGTTGGGCTGGGGCTATTAAGTCGGGCAGGGGCTGAGCCGGTGGAAAGGAGGCAGGCTAATCCATTTAGGTGTCAGACAGACCTGAAGCTGAATCCTGGCCTCCAGCTGGGAGACCTTGGGCAGATCATCTGTGAACTCTCCAGCTTCCTTTTATTCATGGGGATGAGGGTGTTATTGTGAAGATTAAAAGAGAAACATGTTTAAAGCACTTAGTATGGTCCCTGGCTTGTTTTCAGTCCCCGTACTTTAAAAATTTTTGTTTTATTACCAAAAGAAGGGAAATAAATCAGAAACTCAGGAACATCTGAATCCAGCCTGGGTTAATTCAGAAATGAACACTTAACCCTCCCAGGGTTGAAACCGCACACACAGATTGGGACTCGAACCCAATCACACCTCAGATGGTTTTCAAGCCCAGCTAAAACTCAGATTGGGACTTGAACCCACAGGCTGGGACTCGAACCACTGTCTTTTAATTAAAATCACACACCTGGTCTCAGGGCTTACTGAAGCTGTTTCTTTAGGTCTTAGTGCAGAAGGAATTCAGCAAGAGGCAAAGTGACAGGCAAGAAGTAGATTTATTAATATAGGACGCTTGTGAGTAGGCAGGCAAGGGGGTTCTGCTCCGAGAACTGAGTGGGAAAGCAGGTTTATTTAGAGAGATACACATTCCATAGGTAGAATGTGGTCTGTTTCAGAAAGTGAGAGCGGCCCCAAAATATAGAGTGATTAGGTATTTTTTTAAATTTATTTATTTTATTTATTCATTTTTGGCTACGTCGGGTCTTCGTTGCTGCACTCAGGCTTTCTCTAGTTGCACAGAGCACTCCTGGGCTCTAGAGCGCAGGCTCAGTAGTTGTGGAGCACAGGCTTAGGTGCTCCGCGGCATGGGGGATCTTCCCAGACCAGGGCTTAAACCTGTGTCCCCTGCATTGGCACGTGGATTCTTAACCACTGCGCCACCAGGGAAGTCCTAGAGTGGTTAGTTCCTATAGGCTGGATAATTTCATAGGCTAATGAGTAGGCGGATTATTCCAACTATCTCGGAGAAGGGGCGGGGATTTCCAGGAATTGGGTGGGTTTTGGTCAGTCTCGGAACTGTCATGGCGCCTGTGGGCAAGTCGTTTAGCATTTGCTAGTGCATTACAACGAGCGTATAATGAGGCTCAAGGTCTACTGGAAGTCGAATCTTCCGCCGTCTTGGGCTGATAGGTTCTAACCGGTTTTTGTCGTATCCTCAAGGGCTATGTCATGCTTTAAGGGTTGTGCCATGCCCCCTTCCATCCTGTTTCAAGGTGAGTCTGGGATTTTCAAATATACTTGCCTTCCTCCATTTAATACTATTTGATTGACTTAAAATAGTGGAGTGTGGACTCTTATAGTTGGAAGGGATATTAGGGCTTGTAGCTGTGGGCCCAAGAATCCTGGGTTCTGCAGAGCTGCCTCAGAGCCAGGAGGGCCCAGCTGGCAGGGTTCCAGGGCTTGGCTGCTAAAAGAGGTTTGAAAACCCCATTAGCCCAATGCCTGAATCCATTATGGTGTTTCTGGTATGAGGCTGAGGCCCTCTTGGAAGAATTCTGGTACAGTAGACTTCACTATCTTTCTTTATTGGAGCAGGAATTGACTGTCTTGTCATGGTCATCTGTGTCCAGTTTTTATTTATATATATATTTATTTATTTATTAAATTTATTTTTTGGCTGCGCCGCATGGCTTGCAGGGATCTTAGTTCCCTGACCAGGGATTGAACCCGCACCCTCGGCAGTGAAAGTGTGGAGTCCTAACCACTGGACTGCCAGGGAATTCCCTGTGTCCAGCTTTTAGATCAGAGTTCTAGAATTCTCCATTGTTAAGGAGCTTCCAGTATAACCCACGAGGAGCCCCAGGGTTCTGCCTGATTGGTCCTCTTGAAGGTGGGGTGGAGGGCTGAAGGCTCATGCTGAGGAGCAGAAAGAGGAGGGAGTCCAGAATCCTGGAGAAGTCAGTCCTCTGGGGGGAGGGGTGTGGTTCTGGGTGCCAGATGCCTCTGGGACAGAGGACTCTGTCCTCTATGAAACCTCATGTTGTTATACAACAGGCTGTAACTAATACCACCGAGGCTCTGAAAGACTTACTATCATTCTAATAAAAAATGAAAGCTAACTGTGCCCAGCGCCCACAGCCTTGCAGACACTTGCCCGCCCAGAGGCCTTCAGCAGAGGGCGCTCACAGGGACTGGAGGTGTCCCCATGCCAACCACCAAACTGCAGGAGAATGAAGCCCTGCCCTGTCTGGTTCTGCTCAGCCAGAGCAGGGCAGGTACCAGGAGATCTGCCGCCCCAGGGGATATGAGTCATTCAGAGAGGAGGCCTAGGAGTGTTGGGGGAGGAGGGAGATGGAGAACGGGCATCAGGGCTGATTTCCTTTGACCTCCAACTTACGCATCTATTTGTCACCCATTTTGTACTGGTCAGGGTTCCACCCTGGTGCAGAGCACGGAGGGTCAGCCAGGACTTCCCTGCACGCTGCTTCCAGATTCACCTGCTGAAAGCACCACTGGAATCATATCATGCTTCCACTCAAGAACCTGTAATGGCTCCCCATTCCGTGGTATCATGTGAATGTCTCTGCCTTGTGTCAAGGCCTTTGACTATCTGCCTCCTCACCTCCAATCTGCCTCATCTCTACATGCACTGTTTGCTTCAGGCAGACTGGTCCCCTTGATGGCTCCCCCAAACTGCCATCCACTTTCTCTTTGCAAAATGGCACTAGTTGTGCCCACTTTATAGAGTTGCTGCTGTGAGGACTAAGTGAGAGAACACATGTGAACCATATGCCTGGCACATGATAGGCACTTAGATAAAATGTTTGTGATAATGATAACGATGCTGCTGCTGAACTATTTCTTGCTTGGTAACTTCCCCCCTCCTCTTCACCCAGCCAAATATTTTTGCCTTTGACAGTCCAGCTCAAAGCTGCTCTTCCTCTCAGAAGTCATCCAGGATCACATTGGGCCAGTGGTTTACAAATCTGGGGCACTTCAGAATCGCCTAAGAAGGTTTTTTCTTTCTTTCTTTCCTTTTTGCCCCATTTTGGGGGTTTGTTTTTTATTTTTTGGCCAGGCGCGAGGCATGTGCAATCTTAGTTCCCTGACCAGGGATCGAACCTGTGCACCCTGCAGTGGAAGCGCAGAGTCTTAATCACTGGACCGCCAGGGAAGTCCTGGGGGATGGTTTTTAATATATTTTTTGTGTGTGGTAAAAAACACATAACATAAGATTTACCGTCTTAACCACTTTTAACTTTACTGAACCACTTTTACAGTTCAGTAGTGTTAAGTATATTGACATTGTTGTGCAACAGATCTCCAGAACTTTTCATCTTGCAAAACAGAAACTCTGTACACATTAAACAAAAACTCCCATTTCCCCCTCCTTTCTCTTTAAGACTAAAGAATATTCCATTTTATGTATATACCACATTTTGTTTATTCATCCATCCATTCATCAATGGACATTTGGGTTGCTTCTATCTCTGGGCTATTGTGAATAATGCTGCTGTGAACATGAGTGTGCAAATATCTGTTCAACTCCTTCCTTTCAATTCTTTTGGATATTTACTCAGAAGTAGGATTACTGGGACTTCCCTGGCGGTCCAGTGGTTAAGATTCTGTGCTTCCACTGCAGGGTGCACAGGTTCGATCCCTGGTCAGGGAACTAGGATCCCGCATGCCAGTGGTGTGGCCGGAAAAAAAAAAAAAAAAGGATTGCTGAATCATATGGTATTTTTTTTTAATTTTAAATTTTATATTGTAGTATAGTTGATTTACAATGTTGTATTAATTTTAGGTGTACAGCAAAGTGATTCATATATGCATATACATATATCTATTTTTTTTCAGATTCTTTTCCCATATAGTTTATTACAGAATATTGAATAGAGTTCCCTGTGCTATACAGTAGGTCCTTGTTGATTATTTACTTTATATATAGTAGTGTGTATATGTTAATCCCAAGCTGTTAATTTATCCCTTCCCATATGGTATTTTTATATAAAATTTTGAGGAGCTGCCATACTGTTTTCCACAGCTTTTGCACCATTTTACATTCCCATCAACAGTAGTGCATAAGGGTTACAATTTCTCTGCATCCTCGTCAATATTTGTTATTTTCAGGGTTTTTCATTTTTTTCTCTCTTTTTTTTTTTTCTAATGGGTGAGTTTCTGTTTTTTTCATGATTGTGAAGTGATATCTCATTTGTCTGTTTTTGCTTTTGCTGCCTGTATATCCAAGAATTTTTGGCATCATATCCAAGAATTTATTGCAAAATCCAATGTCATGAAGCATTTCCTCTGTTTTCTTCAAGGAGTTTTATAGTTTTGGGTCTTATGTTTAGGTCTTAATCCATTTTGAATTAATTTTTGTATATGCTGTAAAGTAAGGGTCCAATTTTATTCTTCTGCATGTGGATATCCAGTTTTCCTAGCACCATTTGTTCCACAATTGTTCTTTCCCCATTGAGTAGTCTTGGCACCCTTGTTGAAAATCGTATGATCATATATGTGAGGTTTTATTTCTGGGTTCTCTATTCCATTGGTCTGTGTCTATAGTACCACACTATTTTGATTACTATATCTTTGTACATGCATTGAAATTGGGAAGTATGAGACTTCCAACTTTATTCTTCTTTTTCAAGTTTTTTTTTTTTTTTTGCAATTCAGGGTCCTTTGAGGTTCCATGTAAATTTTAGGATGAAATTTTTTTTAATTTATGCTAAAAAGTCATTGGGATTTTGATAGAGATTGCATTGAATTTGTAGATCACTTTGGGTAGTAATGACATCTTAACAATATTAAGTCTTCCAATCCATTAACACAGGATGTATTTCCATTTATTTGCATCTTCTTTAATTTCTTTCAGCAATGTTTTGTAGTTTTCATTGTACAAGTCTTTTTTGGATTGTTCTTTGTTAGTGGGTAGAAACGCAACTGATTTTCATGTGTTGATTTTGTATCCTGCAACTTTGCTGAATTTGTTTATTCTAACACTTTTTTGTGTGTGGAATCTTTAGGGTTTTCTACATATAAGATCATGTCATCTCTGAACAAAAATAATTTTACTTCTTCCTTTCCAATTTGGACCCATTTAATTTCTTTTTCTTACCTAATTGCTCTGGATAGAACTTCCAGTACTATGTTGAATGGAAGTGGTGAGAGTGGGCATTCTTGTCTTGTTCCTGATGTTAGAGGAAAAGTTTTCAGTCTTTCACCATTGAGTATAATGTTAGCTATAGCCTTGTCATATATGGCCTTTGTTATGTTGAGGTTGTTTCCTTCTGTTTCCAGTTTGTTGAATGTTTTCATCATAAAATTTTGTTAAATTTTGTCTAAAGCTTCTTCTGCGTCAATTGAGATGGTCACGTGGTTTTTGTCCTTCGTTCTGTTAATGTGGTGTATTTATTGATTTTTGAATGTTGGATCACCCTTGCATCCCAGGAATAAATTCTACTTGGTCATGGTACATAATCTTTTTAATGTGCTATTGAATTCTGTCTGCTAGTATTTTGTTGAGAATTTTTGCATCAGTATTCATCAGGGATATTGGTCTACAGTTTTCTTTTCTTGTAGTGTCTTTGTCTGGCTCTAATATGAAGGTAACGCTGGCCTCATAGAATGAGTTTGGGAGTGTTCCCTCCTCTTCAACTTTTTGAAAGAACTTGAGGAGGATTGGTGTTAGTTCTTTAAATATTTGATGGAATTCTCCAGTGAAGCCATCTGGTCCTGGGCTTTTCTTTTTTGGGAGGTTTTTGATTCCTAATTCAATCTCCTACTAGTTGTATGTCTGTTCAGATTTTCTGTTTCTTCATGGCCCAGTCTTAGTAAGTGTATATGTCTAGGAATTTATCTATTTTTTTCTAGGTTAACCAATTGTGGTGCACAATTGTTCATAATATTCTCTTATAATCATTTTTATTTCTATAAAATCAGTTTTAATGCCTCCGGTTTCATTTCTTTTTATAAATTTATTTATTTTATTTATTCATTTTTGGCTGCGTTGGGTCTTCATTGATGTGCACAGGCTTTCTCTAGTTGCAGCGAGCAGGGGCTACTCTTCATTGCGATGCGTGTGCTTCTCATTGAGGTGGCTTCTCTTGTTGCAGAGCACGGGCTCTAGGCACACAGGCTTCAGTAGTTGTGGCATGTGGGCTCAGTAGTTGTGGCTCACGGGCTTTAGAGCACAGACTCCGTAGTTGTGATGCACCGGCTTAGTTGTTCCACAGCATGTGGGAGCTTCCTGGACCAGGGATCGAACCTATGTACCCTGCATTGGCAGGCGGATTCTTAACCACTGTGCCACCAGGGAAGTCCCTCCTGTTTCATTTCTGATTCGGGTTATTTGAATCTTCTCTCTCTTTTTTCTTGTTGATCTAGCTAAGGGTTTGTCAGTCTCATTGATCTTTTCAAAAACCAACTCAATTTAGTTGATGTTTTTTTCCTACTGTTTTTCTACTCTCTATTTCATTTTTCTCTGCTCTGATCTTTATTATTTCCTTCCTCTGCTAGTTTCGGTTTATTTGTTCTTCTTTTTCTAGTTCCTTGAGATAATAAAGTTGGGTTGTTGATTGGAGATGTTTCTTCTTTTTTACTGTAAGCATCTACAGCTATAAATTCCCCCTTTAGCACTGCTTTCACTACATCTCATATTGTGTTTTCATCTTCATTTGTCTCAATGTATTTTCTAATTTCCCTTGTGATTTATTCTTGAGCCATTGGTTGTTTAAAAGTGTGTTGTTTAATTTTCATGAATTTGTGGATTTTCCAGTTTTCCTTCTGCTATTGATTTCTAGTTTCATTCCATTGTTATTGGAAAAAAATACTTTCTATGATTTCAATATTTTAAAATTTGTTAAGACATGTTTTGTGGCCTAACATTTGGTCTGTCCTGGAGAATGTTCCATGTGCACTTGAGATGGATTTACGTTCTGCTGTTATTGTTGGTGGAGTGTTCTATATATGTCTGTTAGGTCCAGTTGGTGTATATTGTCATTCAAGTCCTGTGTTTACTTATTGATCTTCTGTCTGGTTACTCTCTTTCCTTAAAAAACAAAAAAAAAGTATACTGTATATTAAAACGTAGTACATTTACATTGTTCAGAATTTTAAAAGTACAAAAATCCTTCCATTTCTGTCTCCCATCTCCCACTTCTCCTCCTCAGAACCCAGTGTTACCAGTTTCTTGGCTCTTTTTAGGGAGTTTAAACAAAATACGCATTTCTGGGGCCCTTCCCAGAGTTTTCGATATAGTAGGTCTGGGTTGGGTTCTGGAAAATTGTATTTTTAAAATAAGTCTCCTCCCTGAGTGACTGATGCTTCAGATTTGAGGGTCACTGCTCTAATCATCTCTCAAGTATATGAACATATGGCTCAGGCATTTTATTGAAAAGGACTAAGGCAGGACTTCCCTGGTGGCGCAGTGGTTAAGAATCTGTCTGCCAAGGCAGGGAACATGGGTTCGAACCCTGGTCCGGGAAGATCCCACATGCCGCGGAGCAATGAAGCCCATGCGCCACAACTACAGAGCCTGCTCTCTAGAGCCTGCGAGCCACAACTGCTGAGCCCATGTGCCACAACTACTGAAGCCCGCGTACCTAGATCCTGTGCTCCATGACAAGAGAAGCCAGTGCAATGAAGAGTAGCCCCCGCTCGCCACAACTAGAGAAAGCCTGCACGCAACAACGAAGACCCAACACAGCCAAAAATAAATAAATAACAATAAAACTAAAAAAAAAAAAAAAAAAAAAGGACTAAGGCGTTGAGTAGGATGGGGTACTCATGATAGATAAGTGAGCAATAACAGGCCACCAAGAAGAGCATCTGTGGTTGGGAGGCAGTGTGGATGAAGTAATGGAGAAAAGGCCAGCCTGGAGTTGGAAATCTCATCCCAGATTTGGCACCAGTTGCTATGGGATGTTGGACACCAGTCAGTGCCCTTCTCTGTCATGGGCTTTTTACTCAAGAAATGAAGATATTGGACTACACAATGTCACAGAGTCCCTTTCCCTCCAGCTCTAACATTAGGGGATTCCGAGCCTCTTTTCCCATAACCCATCCAAGTACTTGTCAAGTGTGTTTTGGGATATTTGCAACCATATTCATTGTTCCTCCCCTCTCACTCCTGGGTAGGTACTGAGCTTGGAGAGAGGGTTGTATTTTCTAGTTGGAGCATCCGGGAAGCGGATCCCAGGTGGAGGAGTCAGTGTGTGCATGAAAACATGGAGGCAAGAAATAGCATGGCTCCTCTTTTTTTGTTGGGGAGGGGCTACAATTGGTTCAACATCAGTAGAATGAGGGGTTGGTTAGACAGGGAGCCCTGGGAACCCAATGGAGAGGTAGGAGGGTCCAGGAATCAAGGGCCTTGTGGGCCAGGGTAAGGAGTTAGGGGTCTGTTCTGAAGGTAATGGGGAGCCATTGAAAATTTTATGTGGGAGACTGAGTCTCTCAAATTTAATTTTAGAAAGAATATTCTAGCAGAAATATGGAAAGTAAAGTGGAGGAAGGCAATACAAGTGTAAGGGAGACCAGGCAGGAGGCTATGAAACCTGGGCAAGAAATTCTGACAAAAAGAAAAAAAAAAAAAATAGAAATTTTGACAGCATGAATTTAAACAGTAAATGTGAAAAGAGTAGAAGAATTTAAGAAATATTTAAATGAAATAATTGATGGGGAGGACAATGGAGATAAGACAAATTATATGATGTGTAGGAATGAGTCTTGAATGAATCTACACTTTGTTGTTCATCCAAATAAAAATAAATTTCTAGAGGAAAAAAATAGAATTGGTGCGACTTGGTAGCAAATTTGAGGAGAAGGTGAAAAGGGAGGCGTCTTAGTGCTATTCACTCTCCTTCAGTGTGTATAGTGAAATAATCCTATTAGAAAGCCTCTATGCAAAAAATGATGTTGATTCCACTGTTACTTTTTTTTTTTTTAATAAATCTATTTATTTATTTATTTATTTTGGCTGTGTTGGGTCTTCGTTGCTGCATGCGGGCTTTCTCTAGTTGCGGCGAGTGGGGGCTACTCTTGGTTGTGGCGCATGGGCTTCTCATTGCAGTGGCTTCTCTTCTTGCGGAGCACGGGCTCTAGACACACGGGCTTCAGTAGTTGTGGCTCACGGGCTCAGTAGTTGTGGCACATGGGCTTAGTTGCTCCGTGGCACGTGGGATCTTCCCAGACCAGGGCTCGAACCCGTGTCCCCTGCATTGGCAGGCGGATTCTTAACCACTACGCCATCAGGGAAGTCCCTCCACTGTTACTTTTGACAGAAAAAAAATCGGTAGCATTCTGAACTGTTTTTGAGGTGTGTTTCCTGGGTGTCGAGCCTGGAGATCTACAGAAATAATTTAGCTTAGAGGAGGGACTTCCCTGGTGGTCTAGCGGTTAAGACTCCACGCTCCCAATGCAGGCGGCCTGGGTTCGATCCCTGGTCAGGGAACTGGATCCCGCATGCATGCTGCCGCTAAGAGCCCACATGCTGCAACTAAAGATCCTGCACACTGCAACTAAGACCCGGTGCAGCCAAATGAATTAATAAATATTACAAAAATAATAATAAAATAAAGAGCACCAATCAGCTATTTAAAAAAAAAATTTAGCTTAGAGGAAGCCTGACTTGGGGAGGCCACAATTGCTGACTTCTGATGGGAGAGGAGCATCTGAGGAAGATGGTACAGGAGTGTAAGATCTTTGAGGGCCAGAGACAGGCTTACTTCGGGAGGCCCCACCCCAGGTCACATGAAGCATATTAAAATGCACCTGTATCCATAATTAAATATGATTTATATCAAACTCTTCTGTAAGAGTTGCACTGCAGTTGTCTGTTTGACAAATGTTACATTTTGCAGACAGTTAAACATTTATTAATTGTGATTGTACTATTTTTATTTTTATTTATTTATTATTTATTTATTTATTTATTTTTGGTTGCGCTGGGTCTTCATTGCTGGGCTTTCTCTAGTTGCGGCAAGCGGGGGCTACTCTTCGTCGTGGTGCACGGGCTTCTCATTGCAGTGGCTTCTCTTGTGGAGCACGGGCTCTAGGTGTGTGGGCTCAATAGTTGTGGTGCACAGGCTTAGTTGCTCCGCGGCATGTGGGATCTTCCCAGACCAGGACTTGAACTCGTGTCCCCTGCACTGGCAGGTGATTCTTAACCACTGTGCCACCAGGGAAGTCCCCACAGTACCTTTTGAGAAGCTCAGCCCGCGTCCCCAGACGGCCTCCATTGCTCCCAGCAACGGCTGGTCTTGGGCTGACCACAGCTATAAGTAAGGACTTATCTGGAAGTTAAGGAGGAGTGTCACCCTAAAATTAACTGATGACCAAAAATGCATCTCCAGCCAGCAGCTCAGGGCCCCCAGTGGAGCTGGCTGAAAGCTCTGGGCTGCACAGAGGCTCATGGGATGCTGCTCAGGCCGAGGGGCTTGGTCTGGGGGCTGGGTGGGGAGGGGGCCTGCTGAGGGCTAGCTTCCAGCCTCAGGGCACCCTTCTGTGCCCACTGGGCCCCATTCTGTCTTGTATAATGAGTTTCCTTGGTTGGCCTGGGGTTGGTACAGGGCAGCTTGGGGCTCTCTTTGATGTACAGGCCAAGGGAGCTGCTGCTAAGAGGGGTCTGTCTTAGTGGGAGGGCAGAGTGGCACCTTAGTGGAGCCTGGTGGGCTAGAATTCTGATTTTCTATGCTACAACCTGGGGGACAGGGTGCCACTCAGTCACTGACTCCCTAAGCATTTGCTAACCACCTACTGTGTGCCAGGCACTTTGCAAACATCATGTGATTAACCTGTGCCACAATGTTTTATAATGTGGGCTGGGAGCTGAGGCTCAGATAGGTGAGATGGCTTGCCCAGGCTTCACAGTGGGCTGCACTGCACACCTGACCTGAGAATGCCGAGGCCTGGAGCCTGGAAGGCCTCAGAGTGGTCTGGAGCAAGTGACAGGGGCGTGATGGATCTATCAGGGGCTGAAGCAAATGGGCATCCAGCACTGGCCCTCGTGGAGTTTACGGTCTTGGGAGTGTTAGACAAATGCCCACATGACTCTGAGATAAGGTGGAGGATCCAGGAAGTTCACCTTGCTGTTGGGTGGCCACAAAGTTGGCAAAGGTCGTGTCATCTCCCAGTAGGGAGGCCCTGCCCTTGTAAGGATGCTCCTGGGCCTCAGCCCAGGTCTCCTGCCTGCAAGACCTGTATAAGGACTCACCCCTGATCTGCATTATAGTGGTTTCTTTTCAACCTTTCTGGCTATTGATTTTTAATATTTTTCAATATTGATTTTTAGTATCTTAGCTTGTTTTTTTGTCTTAGTGTATATATCTTTTTAAAAATTTTTTATTCTTTAGTGTATATTCTTTATTATTTTGATTTGTATTATTCCCCATTATTTTTCCTTTCTAAATGATCTCATTTTACCTTCTATCCTTTCAAACATTTTAAGCCTTCTGGTTTCCTTTCAAATCTTCTCTTTAATTATCTGTGTTTATTGTTATATTTCCCTTCAATTTAAAAAATCATATTTTTCTGACTCATAAAGCATAATGCATTTTTATTGCTAAATGTTTGGAAAATATAGGAAAGGGTGTAAAGAAAAAAATTTAATATCCCATTAAGCTCTCCTCTAGGGATAACCACTGTTGTTGTTCTATTCTTTTCAACTACTTTTTTTGTTCATAAACACGTAGATATTGCTTTAACCCTTTGTCTGTCATATGTGTTGTAAATATTTTCCCATGATTTAGATGTTTGTTGAAAAAAAATCTTCATTTTTTTAAACAGTAAAAGTTGCACATATTTGCTGTGAAAACATCAGACAATAGTAAGGGGTCTACAGCAGAAATGCAGTGCCCCCTCCTCCCCCACTCTCCCTGTCCCTGGGAAACCAGCCCGAGACAACTACGATGAACTGTTGGGCATCCATCCTTCTAGACTTCGAACATGTATTTTCATGTGTGCTTTAAACAATATTTGTACTAGACATACTGTTCCACCTTTTGCTTTTTCACTCAACAGCACATGATGGGCATCTTTCGACATCAGCCCTGAACAGTGTGGAGGTGGGGTTTTGAAGGGACCATGGCCAGGAAACCCTGGAAGGCTGTACTTACCCATCACACGAAAGGTTCCCAAAGGAGCTCATGTTCAGGGACCAACAGCCAAATGAGGATCAAAGCACCATTCACTTGGTTTTTAGCTGAGCAAATGCCTGATACCGGAGAGGCCTGGGTTTGAGACCCAGCACAAAATGTGTGCCCTGATACTTCCATCTTGTAGCAATTCCATTTTACTGCAATTAGCACATAGGAGGTGACTTTCAGGCAGCATGGCTAGGTTTTAATGGGCTGGAGGTGTGAGAAGGTAAATTCTCCAGTTTCCTTGTTCCCTCTCAGGAGAGGTGCTAGTGCAGTCAGCTGTTGAGGGTGGAGCTCTGCCTGAGCAGGGGTTTTCTGAGTCTCTTGGATTCCATTGTAATGATAATAACATCCAACATAGTTCTAAGTATGCTTTACATATACTAACTTGGTTATTCCTTATAAGAGCCCTGAGATAGTATTTTAATACTATTTTTGGATAATAATATTTTACAGAGGAGAAAACTGAGGCACAGAGTGGTTAACTAACTTTGTCAAAGGTCACACAGCTAGCTAGATGTAGAACCTGGATTTGAAAGCAGGCAGTCTAAAATGTGTGTTCTTAACTAGCATGCTGTTCTACCTCAGTAGCTAGTTTATAGTGGCTTCTGGTTGTTTACATCATCCAGTTCTAGCATCTGGGTTCATGGGATCACTTCTTCTTACGGCACAATGCCACATTGCTATAGTGTCCTCTGGTTATAAAGTGATGACTAGACTTTGCCTGTTGCAGTCACACTGCAACCATGTGAGCATGCATCCTCATTTGTCTTCTGAGCCAGGAGGCCGAGACCAATGTGAACTAGCAGGCCTGGCCATGTCTGTCACAGCCTCATACAGGACTCAGGGGCAGATGCTGGACTGCAGCACTGAGTCTGGGCATCTGGCTAGCCCCAAGGTAAGGGGATCTGAAGCAGATCAGCAGATCCCAGGTGAGGGCAGAAGGTGAGGCATGGCCAGGGCAGTCCCAAGGCAGCCTGAGAGCTATGAGACCACCAGCGTGTGCATGGAGAGGCAGCACAGGGAAGACCAAGCGTGGGCATGTCCATTGGACACAGTGACCTCCCCGCTGCTAAGCAGGGCCAAATCAAAGCCCAGCAGCTCCTCCTCCTCCAGGCTTGGGGTGTGTGAGAGGAAGTGGCAGAGAAATCTTCCCTGAACATAAAAGTAAGTGCAGACCTAACACATTCTTTTAAACCACGGCACATCACACAGTCAGAAGGATTAATTTATGAACATTTAGGTTCTTTCTCTTTCTGTCTCTCTTTTCAAAGATAAACAAAGATGCAGTACCTAAATTCCACTCCCTCATCAAGCTCTCCATTTTCCGAGGTATTCTTTCGTGTCTTCCAATAAAGTTATTAGACATTCCACATTTCCTGTTAAATTTATTCCTAGGTATTTTACAGCTGTTATTATTGTGAACTTATGGTGTTTAAAAATATATTTCTTATAGTTTTATGTTTTTATATTGCCAAATCTGTCAACCTGTTCCTTTGTGCTTGCTAACTTTGATACTAGGCTTAGAAAGGTGTTCTCCACTCCAAGATTATGGAACTGTTTGCTTATATTTTCTTCCAAATCTTTATGCTTTTACTTAGTATGATTAAAAGTTTTTTGCTTGCATTTAAATCATATAGGGTTTTATTTAGCATCTGGTATGAGGTAGAGCTCAGCTTTATCTTCCAAGCTGTTAGCCAGTTGAACCAAGGCAATGTATTGAATTACCCATCTTTCCCCTATTGATTTGAAATTCCACATTTACCACACATCCAATTCTTATATCTATTGAATCTCTTTTTCAGTTTTCTATTCTGTTCTATTGATCTGCTCTTCCCAGGCCAATACTACAAAATGACTTTATTTCTCATTAGAAAAGCAATAAAGGCTTATTACAGAAAGATCAGAAAATACACAGACACAAAGAAACAAAAAGCACCTGTGATTGCATCCAGGGATAACTACCATTTTACCTTGCTGTGTATCACTCCAAATCATTTAATTTATATAAACATGTATAAATATATATTCATAAAGTAAAATTAAGACCATGTCATATAAATAGTTTTATAAACCTTTTTCACTTTATGATACTTCAGGAATGCTTCCTTGCCAGCAAGTACTCTTCTTTTTTAAACTTTTTTATTGTAAAATACAACATTCATACAGAAGAGTATACAAAAGGAATATTTTTAGCTCAATGATTTATCACAAAGTGAACACCCACGTAACCACTACTCAAGTTAAAAAACACATGTCAGCACCCTGGAAGCCCATCTTGTGTGCTCTTTTAATCACTGCTTCCTTCCCCACAAAGATAACTTCTAACTTCCTTGCTTTTTTTTTAGAACTTTGCCACGTAAACTTTTATCCCTAAACAATATAGAGGTTTTTTTTGTTGTTGCTGTTGTTTGGTTGTTTTGTTTTGTTTTGTTTTGTTTTGTTTTTTTGGCTGCTTGGCTTACGGGATCTTAGTTCCCTGACCAGGGATCGCATCTGTGCTCCCTGCAGTGGAAGCTCAGAGTCCTAACCACTGGACTGCCAGGGAAGTCCCACTTTGCCCATTTTTAAACCAGGTCATTTTTAAAATTTTAGCCATTGAATTGAGTTCTTTCTTTATTTTGTGCTTCATGAATCAAGACATCCATTTCCCTTCTTAGATTTGGGAAGTTCTCAGCCATTTTTTTTTTTTTCTTCTAAATAAGCTTTCTGCCTCTCTCTCTCTCTCTTTCTCTCTGTCTCTCTCTTTTCTCCTGGGACTCCCATAATGCATATATTATTTCACTTGATAGGATCCATAAATCTCAAATGCTTTCTTCACTCTTTTTCATTCTTTTTTCTTTTTGTTCCTCTGACTGGGTAATTTCAAATAACCTGTCTTTGAGTTCATCAATTCTTTCTTCTGCATGAATGAATCTGCTCTGAAGCTCGCTGTTGAATTTTTTTTTTTTTTCAGTTTATTCATTGTATTCTTCAGCTCCAGGATTTCTGTTTGGTTCTTTCTAGTGGTTTTTATTTCTTTGTAAATTTTTTTTGGTTCATGTATTGTTTTCCTGACTTTGTTTAGTTGTCTATCTGTGCCCTCTTGTAGCTCATTCAGTTACTTTAAGATGATTATTTTGAATTCTTTGTCAAGCAGTTCATGGATCTCCATTTCTTTAGGATCAGTTACTGGAGCTTTATTAGTTTCCTTTGTTTTGTCATGAGTACCTAACTCTTCATGATCTGTGTAACCTTGCATTTGTGTCTGTGCATTTGAAGAAGCAGACATCTCTTCCAGTCTTTACAGACTGGTTTTGGCCAGTAAAGACCTACTCCTGCTGAGTCCCCAGACTGAGAGGACTGCCTCTGGGGCTGTGGTCAAGTGGGACTGGAGCCAGGTCATGGGGCTACTTCTGGGTCCACAGTTGGGTTCATAGACAGTGGGCCTGTTACCAGCGGTGTGAATGGGTATGGCTCCTGGTGGGTCCCTGGGCAGGCAGAGCTGCTCCTGGGACCACAAAAAGTGAGGCTGGAGCTGGGTCATGGGCTGCTTCAGGGTTCACAGTTGGATCTAAGGTCACAGGGTCCAAGGTCAGCAGGCCTGTTATAGGGGGTGCCACTGGGCATGGTTCCTCTTAGCTCCTTTGACAAATGGGGTTGATGGCAGGACTGTGGACATGTGGGGCTGGAGCTGAGCCTACAGGGGGAAAGGGCTGCTTCTGTATCCACAGTCAAGACCACATTCGGAAGACTTGCCACTGGGGTGCAGGTCTGCCTTCTCAAAGCAGCACTCCTCAGTCTTGGGCTCCACTGGAGTTTTGCAACCTCCTACCTGGGTCATAAAGTTCCCACAAAGGTAATTTTGTATGTGGACTGCTGCCAAATTGTTGTTTCTGTTGGGGAATGACAGCTGGGAACCACCTATTCCCTTATCTTGCTGATGTCACTCCCTTGTTAATTCTTGATGATATCAGTAATCTTTAATTTTAGCAACTCTGATGGGTAGGTAGTGGTATCTCATTGTGGGTTTAATACACATTTCCATTATGACTATTGATGTTGAACACTTTTTTTTCTTGTAGAAAACATATATATTCTTTTTTCTTTTCAAATTCTTTTCCCAATTAGATTGTTACAGAATATTGTTGAACACTTCGCATACGTTTATTGACCATTTAGATATTCTATCATTCTGTAATTAAGGTTTATTCAAGTATTTTGCTTTTTTTTTTCTATTGGGTTTTCTTTATTTTTTTCTTGTCAATGTTTGAAGTTCTTTATATTTTCTGGATATGAGTTCTATTTTGATTATAGTTATTGCAAATATCTTCTCACTCTGTGGTTTGCCTTCATACTCTTTGTTTTTAATGGCTTTATTGAGATATAATTCACATGCTGTACAACTCACCAATTTAGAGCAGAGTTCAATGGCTTTTAGTATAGCCACAGAGTTGTATGACCATCACCACAGTCATTTAGAACATTATTCATCACTCCCTAAAGAAACCCCACACCTCTTAGTTGTCATCCCCCAATCTGCTCATTACCTCAGTCCTAGGCAACACTGATCTGATTTCAGTCTCTATAAATTTGCCTATTCTGGACATTTCATATAAATGGAATCACATAATACGTGGTCCTTTGTGACTGGCTTCTTTCACGCACCATGTTTTCAAGGTTCACCCATGTTGTAACATTTACCAGCATTTCGTTTCTTTTCAAATAGTATTCTATTGTATGGCTATACCACATTTTATTTATCCATTCATCAGATGATGGACATTAGGGTTATTCTACTTGTTGACTACTATAAATCATGCTGCTATAAACATTCATGTACAGGTTTTTGTGTGATATATATTTCATTTCATACACACACACAGACACACACACACCCAGGAGTGGAATAGCTGAATCATATGGTAACTCTATGTTTAATCTTTTGAGAAACTGCCGGACTATTTTCCAAAGTGACTGCACCATTTTACATACCTATCACCAATGTATGAAGGTTTCAACTTCTCCAGATTCTCACCAATATTTGTTACTATCTATCTTTTTGATTATAGCTATCCTACTGTGTGTCAGGTGATAGTTCATTGTGATTTTGATTTGCATTTTCCTGATGGCTAATGATGTTGAGCATATTTTCATGTGTTTATTGGCCATTTGTATATCTTCTTTGGAGAAATATCTTATCAGATCCTTTGCCCATTTTTACATTGGATTATTTTTATATTGGATTATTTGTCTTTTATTATTAAGTTTTAAGAGTTCTTTATATATTCTGGATACCAGACCCTCCTCAGACATATGATTTGCAAAAATATTCTCCTATTCTGTTGCTTGTCTTTTCACTTTTTTTTTTTTAATTAATTAATTTATTTGGTTGCGTGGAGTCTTAGTTGTGGCAGGCAGGCTCCTTAGTTGCAGCATGTGGGCTCCTTAGTTGCAGCTCCAGGGCTCCTTAGTTGCGGTTTGCCAGCTCCTTAGTTGCGGCACATGGGCTCCTTAGTTGTGGCATGCGAACTTTTAGTTGCGGCATGCATGTGGGATCTAGTTCCCTGGCCAGGGATCGAACCCGGGCCCTCTGCATTGGGAGTGCAGAGTCTTATCCACTGTGCTACCAGGGAAGTCCCCTTTTCACTTTCTTGATGGTGTCCTTAAAAGCATGAATGTGGGCTTCCCTGGTGGCGCAGTGGTTGAGAATCTGCCTGCCAATGCAGGGGACACAGGTTTGAGCCCTGGTCTGGGAAGATCCCACATGCCGCGGAGCAACTGGGCCCGTGAGCCACAGCGTCTGGAGCCTGTGCTCCGCAACAAGAGAGGCCGCGATAGTGAGAGGCCCGCGCACCGCGATGAAGAGTGGCCCCTGCTCGCCACAACTAGAGAAAGCCCTCGCACAAGAAACGAAGACCCAACACAGCCATAAATAAATAAAAGTTAAAAAAAAAAAAAGCATGAATGTTTTTAATTTTGATGCTTCTTACTCTCTTAATGTCATTTTTTGATGAACAGAATTTATTCATATTCATAAAGTCCAATTTATTAATCTTTTCCTTTGCTGTATTTTCTTTGTGTCCTTTAAAAAATATTTGCTTATCTCAAGGTTATAAAGATGTCCTATGCTATCTTCTGGTGCATAGCTGCTGAATGGTAGAAACATAACATGAGCCACAACTGCAAATCATATATGTAATTTAAAATTTTCTGGTAGTCACATTAAAAATAAATAAATAAGTAAACAGGTGAAATTAACTTGAATAATATTTTATTTAACTCAATATAGCAAAATATTATTTCAACATGTAATAAGTATAAAATTTTAATTAGATATTTCACATTCTTTTCTGGTATTAAGTCTTTGAAATATAGTGTGTATTTTATACATAGAGCACAACTCAAATCAGGCTAGCTACATTTCTAGAGCTTGTTAGATACATGTAGCTATTGGCTAAAAGCTTTTTAAAAATAATTAATTAATTAATTAATTAATTTTTGGCTGCATTAGGTCTTCATTGCTGCATGCAGGCTTTCTTTAGTTGTGTCGAGCGGGGTTACTCTTCCTTGCAGTGCGCGGGCTTTTCATTGTGGTGGCTTCTCTTGTTGCGGAGCACGGGCTCTAGGCGCACGGGCTTCAGTAGTTGTGGAGCGTGGGCTCAGTAGTTGTGGCTCACAGGCTCTAGAGTGCAGTCTCAGTAGTTGTGGCACACGGGCTTAGTTGCTCCGTGGCATGTGGGATCCTCCTGGACCAGGGCTTGAACCAGTGTCCCCTACATTGGCAGGCAGATTCTTAACCACTGCACCACCATGGAAGCCCTAAAAGCTTTTATGTCTTGCTCTCCACATTTAGATCTATAATACACTTAAAACAGATTTTTGTGTATTGTATGAGGTAGGAGTTGAGTTTCCTTTCACTTTCCATTTAGGTATGCAGTTGACTCGGCAACATTTCTTGAGAAGACCATCTTTTTCCTTCTGTTCTGCATCTTCATCATAAATCGAATGATCATTCATCTGTTTATCTGTTTCTGGGTTTTTTATTCTGTTCAATTAGTCTGTTTTTTCTTGTGCCAGTGCCACCTGCTGTATTAATTTAGCTTCATTATAAGTCTTAATACTTGGTATTATCAGAGCTTCAACTTTGTTTTTCTTCATGATTGCCTTGGCTATTCTTTGTACTTTTGCCATTTTCCATACAAAATTTAGAACCAGCTTGTCACATTTTGTAAAGCAAAACAAAACAACAATGACCTCTTAAGTGTTTCATTGGCGTTGCATTGAATCTATAGATCAATATGGGGAGAATTGACATTTGTAATTCTTTGTTTCTAGTACATAAAGAATAATTAATTTTGTATATTCATCTTATATCCAGCAACATTCCTAAATTTACTTATTTCTATGCATTTTTCTGGATTTTCTATGTACACACACAATCATATTTTCTGTGAATAATGAAAATTTTATTTTTTCTTTTCAATCTTTACCTTTATTGCTTTATTTCAGTTTGGATCTCTAGTATGAGTGGAATAGGAGTGGTAATTATAGGTAATTGTTCCTGGTCTCAGGAAAAGAGCTTTTAATATATTACTATTAAAGAATTGCTGGAGCTTTATCTGATTAAAGAAATTACCTTCTATTCCTAGTTTGCTAAGAGTTTTAAATCATAAATTTGTGATTTCATCAAATTCCTCTTTTCAGATGATCCTGTGACTTGCTCCTTTATTCTGCTATGTGAATTACACGGATTGATTTTTCAAGTGTTAAACCAACTTTGCATTCCTGAATTGGCTGTGATGTAATATACTTTTTTGCACATTGCTGATTAGATTTGCTAATATTTTATTTTAGATTTTATTTAGAATTTTGCATCCGTAATCATGAGAGAGATTTGTCTGTCATTATTCTTTCTGGTAAAGTCCTTTTTGTATCAAGGTTATGTAGACCTCATAAAATGAGTTATAAAAGTTCAGTTGACCTTTGAACAATACGGATTTGAAATGCACAGGTCCACTTATATGTGAACTTCTAAAAACAGTAAATACTACAGAACTACATGATCTGCGGTTGGATGAATGTGCAGATGTAGAACCATGGATATGGAGGAACCATGGATGCAGAGGGCTGACTATATGTTATAAGTGGATTTTCAACTGTGTGGAGGATCCATGACCCTAATGCCTGCATTGTTCAAGGATCAACTGTATTCTTTCTTTCTCTTTTTCTTTCGCTCTCTCTTTTTTTTTTTTTTTTGTTATGCTTTCTTTTTCTATTCTCTGAAAGAGTTTGTATAAGATTAGAGTTATTTATTCAATAAATATTTGGAAATATTTAACATAAGATTCAATTCCCAGTTACAGGAGTATTCAGATTTTCTATTTCTTCTTATATCTATTTTTGGTAAATTATATTCTTCTAAGAATTAGTCCATTTTCAAATTTATTGGCATAGTTTTTCATAGTTTCTTCTCATTATCCTTGTAAATTCTGTAGATTCCATAATTATACTCTCTTTCCAATTTCTGAGACTGGTAATTGATGTTCTCTCTCTGTTTCTCTGAAACAAAGCTTACACATTTTATTAGTTTCTTCCAAGAAAAAAAGTTCCTTTTCTATTTTATTAATTTCTGTTCTTTTTCCTTTTTCCCCCTTTCTTCAGTCTTACTTGCTCTTCTTTTCTAGCTTTTTAAGGATAGATACTTAGATAATTGATATTCTTCTTTTCTAACATATGCACTTAAAGCTATAGCATGTACTCTAATCACAGTTTTTGCTGCATCTTGAAAGTTTTGATATGTCAAGTTTTTATTATCCTTTAGCTCAAAATATTTTAAAATTTTTATTTGTGATTTCTTCTTTGACTCTTGGGTTACTTAGAAGTATATTGCTTAATTTTCACACATCTGTGGATTTTCTAGCTATCTTTTGTAACTGATTTCTAGCTTAATTCCACTGCAGTAAGAGAACATATGATTTCAGTTTTTTGAAATATGTTGAGACTTGCCTAATGGCCTAGTGTATGACCAATTTTAGTAAACAATCCATTTGCACTTGAAAAGAATATGGATTCTGAGGTCGTTGGATGCAGTGTCCTATATATGTCAATTAAGTCAAATTTGCTAATAATGCCCTAATCTTCTTAATTCTTGTGGATTTTTAAACTCTTTGAGTTACGAATAAGGATAGCAGACTACACCACCCCAAAATGTGCCACTCTGGCAAAGAATTATTTTGAGTTAAAGGCAATTGAAAAGAAGAAAAATTCTGTGATCCTCCCACCCACCAGGAAGGACAGAAAGATTCTTAATCAACAGAGACAGCTCTAGACTCTTCTCAGTCTGGAGATGTCACCAGAGGAACCTACATACCAAATCTTACTCCCCGATATATTGACCTTCCCACAGTTTGCCACCCCTAGGAGCTCAAAGTCCCTTTACTTTGTTTTGTCACTGCTTTATAATTTATTGTTCCTTTGTCAAGATGCTATAAAAGCCCAAATTCTAACCACTTCTTTGAGTTACTCATCACTGAGTATTTCTGCATGTATGCATGATACATATCTTAGTAAACTTCTGTTTATTTTTCTTTTGTTAATCTGTGTTCTGTCAGACTAATTTGCAGGGCCCCAGCCAATGAACTTCAGATGGTAGAGGAAAAACATTTTTTTCCTCCCCTAAAGTTTTGGTGACCATGATGGAACAGAAAAGGCTGGTGGGGCTTCCCTGGTGGCGCAGTGGTTAGGAATCCGCCTGCCAATGCAGGGGACACGGGTTCGTGCCCCGGTCCGGGAAGATCCCACATACCACGGAGCGGCTAGGCCCGTGAGCCACAACTACTGAGCCTGAGCGTCTGTAGCCTGTGCTCCGCAACGGGAGAGGCCGTGACAGTGAGAGGCCCGCGCACCGCGATGAAGAGTGGCCCCCGCTCACCGCAACTGGAGAAAGCCCTTGCACAGAAACTAAGACCCAACACATCCAAAAATAAATAAATAAATAAATTTATAAAAAAAAAAAAAGAAAAGGCTGGGGTATCCTATTTGCTCTGGAAACCACTGATGAAATCCTGGGACAACAGATAAAAGCTGGCAAAATGTAAGAATGCTTTCTTTTTTTAAAAAAAATATTTATTTATTTATTTATGGCTGTCAGGTCTTCATTGTGGCATGCAGGATCTTCGTTGCGGTGCGTTGGCTTCTCTCTAGTTGCGGCATGTGGGGTTTCTCTCTCTAGTTGTGGCGTGCGGGCTTAGTTGCCCTGTGGCATGTGGGATCTTAGTTCCCCAAACAGGGATAGAACCCGTGTCCCCTGCGTTGGAAGGCGGATTCTTTACCACTGGACCACCAGGGAAGTCCCCCAAAAGGTAACAGTTCTTACCATGTCAGCCTCCTGCATGTCTGTTTGTCATGCCCCTGGTATGACCCATTGACTGGAGACCTGACTGAAAATCTGGAAGCAAGCCTATGATCTGGCTTCACCTTTGCTCACCCATAGTCCTAGAAGCAGTCCTGATCACCCAGGGACCCAGGATGAACCATGCCAATTGGCACCTCTAGTAACAGGTGTGTCAACCACAGACTTGACTGTAGGCAGCCTTATGACACAGCTCTGGCCCCACTTTACCATAGTCCAGAGGCAGTCCTGCCAGCCTAGGAACCTAACCAGGGATCTAGCAGAAGCCTGGCCAGGCTAAACCCATTCATGCCCCTGGTAACAGGCCTGCCTTCTGTGGACCTGACTATGGACCTGGAAGTGGCCCTGTGACCTGGCCTTGGTCCAACTCAACCATGGTCCCAGAAACATTCCCATAAGCCTTGGGATCTGATAAGAACCACTCCTGCCTGTGCCACTGGTAATAAGCCCACTAACCAGACCCAACTGCAGACCCAGCAGCAGCTACATGACCCAGCTCCAGCCTGGCCTTACCACCATCCTGGAGGCAGTCTTGTCAATTCAGGGACCCAGCAGGAGAAGGTCTTTACCTGCCAAAACCAGTCTGTAGAGACTTGAAGAGATATCTGTTCCTTCAAATGCACAGACACAAATGCAAGTCTACAAGTATCACAAAAAATCAGTTAATCATGACAAAACAAAAGGAAGCTAATAAAGTTCTATTAACTGATTCTAAAGAAATGGAGATCTATGAACTGCTTGACAAAGAACAGGTCATTTGAAATTATTCAGTCAGAGGAACAAAAACGAAAAAGAATGCAAAAGAGTGAAGAACACATTCAGGACTTATGGGATACCATCAAGTGAAATAACATAAGCATTATGGAAGCCCCAGGGGAGAAGAGAGAGCGAGAAAAGGGCAGAAAGCTTATTTAAAGAAATAATGGCTGAGAAATCCCCAAATCTAAGCAGGAGAAAGGACATCTTGATTCGTGAAGTCTAAATGTTCACAAATAGATTGAATCCAAAGGGGTCTACACTGAGACACACTATCATTAAATTATCAGAAGTCAAAAACAAAGAGAGAATTTGGAAAGCAGCAGGAGGAAAGTAACTTGTCACATACAAGGGAGCCCCCATGAGTTACAGTACCCAAGACAGTGTGGTGTCAGTGAAACAAGACACAAATACCTCAGTGAAACAGAATAGCGAGCCCACAAATAGACCCACATAAATATAGTCAACTGATTTTTGACAAAGGAGCAAAGGCAATACAATGGAGCAAAGATAGTCTTTTCAACAAAGGATACTGGAACAACTGGACATCTACATGCAAAAAAATGAATCTAGACACAGATTTTATGCCTTTCATAAAAATTAACCCAAAATGGATCACAGACCTAAATGTAAAATGCAAAACTATAAAACTCCTAGAAGATAACATAGGAGAAAAGCTAGATGATCTTGGATGGTGATGGCTTTTTAGATAAAACTCCAAAGACACGATGCATGAAAGAAAGAATTGACAAGCTGGACTTCATTAAACTTAAAAATTTCTACTCTGTGAAAGACAATGTCAAGAATGAGAAGACTAACCTCAAACTGGGAGAAAATATTTGCAAAATCACGTCTGATAAAGGACTGTTATCCAGGAGGGAGGGGCAAGATGGCGGAAGAGTAAGACGCGGAGATCACCTTCCTCCCCACAGATACATGAGAAATACATCTACACGTGGAACTGCTCCTACAGAACACCCACTGAACGCTGGCAGAAGACGTCAGACCTCCCAAAAGGCAAGAAAATCCCCACGTACTTGGGTAGGGCAAAAGAAAAAAGAAATAACAGAGACAAAAGAATAGGGACGGGACCTGCACCAGTGGGAGGGAGCTGTGAAGGAGGAAAGGTTTCCACACACTAGGAAGCCCCTTCGTGGGCAGAGACTGCGGGTAGCAGAGGGGGGAAGCTTCGGAGCCACGGAGGAGAGCGCAGCCACATTGGTGCGGAGGGCAAAGCGGAGATTCCCGCACAGAGGAGCGGTGCCGACCAGCACTCACCAGCCCGAGAGGCTTGTCTGCTCAGCCGCCGGGGCGGGCGGGGCCTGGGAGCTGGGGCTCGGGCTTCGGTGCTAGCCGGGAGGGAGTCCGGGAAAAAGACTGCGGCTGCCAAAGAGGCAAGAGAATTTTTCTTGCCTCTTTGTTTCGCGGCGCGCAAGGAGAGGGGATTCAGAGCGCCGCCTAAACGAGCTCCAGAGACGGGCGCGAGCCGCGGCTATCAGCGCGGATCCCACAGCAACAGGGACGCAGAGGGAAAAACGGAGAGATTCCCGCACAGAGGCTCGGCGCCGAGCAGCACTCACCAGCCCGAGAGGCTTGTCTGCTCACCCGCCGGGGCGGGCGGGGGCTGGGAGCTGAGGCGCGGGCTTCGGTCGGATCCCAGGGAGAGGACTGGGGTTGGCTGCGTGAACACAGCCTGAAGGGGCTAGCGCACCACAACTAGCCGGGAGGGTGCACGAGAAAAAGTCTGCAGCTGCCGAAGAGGCAGGAGACTTTTTCTTGCCTCTTTGTTTCGCGGCGTGCAAGGAGAGGGGATTCAGAGCGCCACTTAAACGAACTCCAGAGACGGGCGCGAGCCGCGGCTATCAGCGCGGACCCCAGAGACGGGCATGAGACGCTAAGGCTGCTGCTGCCGCCACCAAACAGCCTGTGGGCGAGCACAGGTCATTCTCCACACCGCCCCTCCCGGGAGCCTGTGCAGCCCGCCACGGCCAGGCTCCCGTGATCCGGGGACAACTTCCCCGGGAGAACGCACGGCGTGCCTCAGGCTGCTGCAACGTCACGCCGGCTTCTGCCGCCGCAGGCTCGCCCCGCCTCCTCCGTACCGCTCCCTCCCCCCGGCCTGACTGAGCCAGAGCCCCCGAATCATCTGCTCCTTTAACCCCGTTCTGTCTGGGCGGGGAACAGACGCCCTCAGGGGACCTACATGCAGAGGCGGGTCCAAATCCAAAGCTGAACCCCGGGAGCTGTACGAACAAAGAAGAGAAAGGGAAATCTCTCCCAGCAGCCTCAGAAGCAGCGGATTAAAGCTCCACAAACAAATTGATGTGCCTGCATCTGTTGAATACCTGAATACACAACGAATCATCCCAAATTTAGGAGATGGACTTTGGGAGCAGGATATATTAACTTTTCCCCTTTTCCTTTTTTTTGTGAGTGTAGATGTGTATGCTTCTGGGTGAGATTTTGTCTGTATAGCTTTGCTCTCACCGTTAGTCCTAGGGTTAGGTCCGTCCGTTTTGTTTTTTTTTTTTTGGCTTAAAAAAATTTTTTTTTCCCTAATAAATGTTTTCTTAATAATTTTTTCCTTATTTTCTATTTTTAAAAAAAATTTTTAATAAGTTTTTTCATATTTTTTATTTTAAAAAATTAAAAAAATTTTTTTCTTAATAAATTTTTTCTAAATAATTTTTTTCTTATTTTTAGTATAAAAAATTAATAAATCTATTTTTAAAAATTAAAAAAATTTTTTTTTCTTAATAAATTTACTCTGAATAATTTTTTTTCTTATTTTTTATTATAATTGCTTTATTTTATTTTATTTTATCCTCTTTTTTTCTTTCTTTCCATTTTTTCTCCCTTTTATTCTGAGCCGTGTGGATGAAAGGCTCTTGGTGCTCCAGCCAGGCATCAGGGCTGTGCCTCTGAGGTGGGAGAGCCAACTTCAGGACACTGGTCCACAAGAGACCTCCCAGCTCCACGTAATACCAAACGGCGAAAATCTCTCACAGATCTCCATCTCAACATCAAGACCCAGCTTCACTCAAAGACCAGCAAGCTACAGTGCTGGACACCCTATGCCAAACAACTAGCAAGAGAGGAACACAGCCCCATCCATTAACAGAGAGGCTGCCTAAAATCATAATAAGGCCACAGACACCCCAAAACACACCACCAGACGTGGACGAACCCACCAGAAAGACAACATCCAGCCTCATCCACCAGAACACAGGCACTAGTTCCCTCCACCAGGAAACCTACACAACCCACTGAACCAACCTTAGCCACTGGGGACAGATACCAAAAACAACGGGAACTACGAACCTGCAGCCTGTGAAAAGGAGACCCCAAACACAGTAAGATAAGCAAAATGAGAAGACAGGAAAACACACAGCAGATGAAGGAGCAGGGTCAAAACACACCAGACCTAACAAATGGAGAGGAAATAGGTAGTCTACCTGAAAAAGAATTCAGAATAATGATAGTAAGGATGATCCAAAGTCTTGGAAATAGAATAGACAAAATGCAAGAAACATTTAACAAGGACGTAGAAGAACTAAAGAGGAACCAAGAAACGATGACAAGCACAATAAATGAAATTAAAAATACTCTAGATGGGATCAATAGCAGAATAACTGAGGCAGAAGAACGGATAAGTGACCTGGAAGATAAAATGGTGGAAATAACTACTGCAGAGCAGAATAAAGAAAAAAGAATGAAAAGAACTGAGGACAGTCTCAGAGACCTCTGGGACAACATTAAACGCACCAACATTCGAATTATAGGGGTCCCAGAAGAAGAAGAGAAAAAGAAAGGGACTGAGAAAATATTTGAAGAGATTATAGTTGAAAACTTCCCTAATATGGGAAAGGAAATAGTTAATCAAGTCCTGGAAGCACAGAGAGTCCCATACAGGATAAATCCAAGGAGAAACACACCAAGACACATATTAATCAAACTATCAAAAATTAAATATAAAGAAAACATATTAAAAGCAGCAAGGGAAAAACAACAGATAACACACAAGGGCATCCCCATAAGGTTAACAGCTGATCTTTCAGCAGAAACGCTGCAAGCCAGAAGGGAGTGGCAGGATATACTTAAAGTGATGAAGGAGAAAAACCTACAACCAAGATTACTCTACCCAGCAAGGATCTCATTCAGATTTGATGGAGAAATTAAAACCTTTACAGACAAGCAAAAGCTGAGAGAGTTCAGCACCACCAAACCAGCTTTACAACAAATGCTAAAGGAACTTCTCTAGGCAAGAAACACAAGAGAAGGAAAACACCTACAATAACAAACCCAAAACATTTAAGAAAATGGGAATAGGAACATACATATCAATAATTACCTTAAATGTAAATGGATTAAATGCTCCCACCAAAAGACACAGGCTTGCTGAATGGATACAAAAACAAGACCCATATATATGCTGTCTACAAGAGACCCACTTCAGACCTAGAGACACATACAGACTGAAAGTGAGGGGATGGAAAAAGATATTCCATGCAAATGGAAATCAAAAGAAAGCTGGAGTAGCAATTCTCATATCAGACAAAATAGACTTTAAAATAAAGACAATTACAAGAGACAAAGACGGACACTATATAATGATCAAGGGATCGATCCAAGAGGAAGGTATAACAATTGTAAATATTTATGCACCCAACATAGGAGCACCTCAATACATAAGGCAAATACTAACAGCCATAAAAGGGGAAATCGACAGTAACACAATCATAGTAGGGGACTTTAACACCCCACTTTCACCAATGGACAGATCATCCAAAATGAAAATAAATAAGGAAACACAAGCTTTAAATGATACATTAAACAAGATGGACTTAATTGATATTTATAGGACATTCCACCCAAAAACAACAGAATACACATTTTTCTCAAGTGCTCATGGAACATTCTCCAGGATAGATCATATCTTGGGTCACAAATCAAGCCTTGGTAAATTTAAAAAAATTGAAATCGTATCAAGTATCTTTTCCGACCACAACGCTATGAGACTAGATATCAATTACAGGAAAAGATCTGTAAAAAATACAAACACATGGAGGCTACACAATACACTACTTAATAACGAAGTGATCACTGAAGAAATCAAAGGGGAAATCAAAAAATACCTAGAAACAAATGACAATGGAGACACGACGATCCAAAACCTATGGGATGCAGCAAAAGCAGTTCTAAGAGGGAAGTTTATAGCAATACAAGCCTACATCAAGAAACAGGAAACATCTCGAATAAACAACCTAACCTTGCACCTAAAGCAATTAGAGAAAGAAGAACAAAAAAAACCCCAAAGCTAGCAGAAGGAAAGAAATCATAAAGATCAGATCAGAAATAAATGAAAAAGAAATGAAGGAAACAATAGCAAAAATCAATGAAACTAAAAGCTGGTTCTTTGAGAAGATAAACAAAATTGATAAACCATTAGCCAGACTCATCAAGAGAAAAAAGGAGAAGACTCAAATTAATAGAATTAGAAATGAAAAAGGAGAAGTAACCACTGACACTGCAGAAATACAAACGATCATAAGAGATTACTACAAGCAACTCTATGCTAATAAAATGGACAACCTGGAAGAAATGGACAGATTCTTAGAAATGCACAACCTGCCGAGACTGAACCAGGAAGAAATAGAAAATATGAACAGACCAATCACAAGCACTGAAATTGAAACTGTGATTAAAAATCTTCCAACACACAAAAGCCCAGGACCAGATGGCTTCACAGGCGAATTCTATCAAACATATAGAGAAGAGCTAACACCTATCCTTCTCAAACTCTTCCAAAATATTGCAGAGGGAGGAACACTCCCCAACTCATTCTACGAGGCCACCATCACCCTGATACCAAAACCAGGCAAAGATGTCACAAAGAAAGAAAACTACAGGCCAATATCACTGATGAACATAGATGCAAAAATCCTCAACAAAATACTAGCAAACAGAATCCAACAGCACATTAAAAGGATCATACACCATGATCAAGTGGGGTTTATTCCAGGAATGCAAGGATTCTTCAATATACGCAAATCAATCAACGTGATACATCATATTAACAAATTGAAGGAGAAAAACCATATGATCATCTCAATAGATGCAGAGAAAGCTTTCGACAAAATTCAACACCCATTTATGATAAAAGTCCTGCAGAAAGTAGGCATAGAGGGAACTTTCCTCAACATAATAAAGGCCGTATATGACAAACCCACAGCCAACATTGTCCTCAATGGTGAAAAACTGAAACCATTTCCACTAAGATCAGGAACAAGACAAGGTTGCCCACTCTCACCACTATTATTCAACATAGTTTTGGAAGTGTTAGCCACAGCAATCAGAGACGAAAAAGAAATAAAAGGAATCCAAATCGGAAAAGAAGAAGTAAAGCTGTCACTGTTTGCAGATGACATGATACTATACATACAGAATCCAAAAGATGCTACCAGAAAACTACTAGAGCTAATCAATGAATTTGGTAAAGTAGCAGGATACAAAATTAATGCACAGAAATCTCTTGCATTCCTGTATACTAATGATGAAAAATCTGAAAGTGAAATTAAGAAAACACTCCCGTTTACCATTGCAACAAAAAGAATAAAATACCTAGGAATAAACCTACCTAAGGAGACAAAAGACCTGTATGCGGAAAATTATAGGACACTGATGAAAGAAATTAAAGATGATACAAATAGATGGAGAGATATACCATGTTCTTGGATTGGAAGAATCAACATTGTGAAAATGACTCTGCTACCCAAAGCAATCTACAGATTCAATGCAATCCCTATCAAACTACCACTGGCATTTTTCACAGAACTAGAACAAAAAATTTCACAATTTGTATGGAAACACAAAAGACCCCGAATAGCCAAAGCAATCTTGAGAACGAAAAATGGAGCTGGAGGAATCAGGCTCCCTGACTTCAGACTATATTACAAAGCTACAGTAATCAAGACAGTTTGGTACTGGCACAAAAACAGAAATATAGATCAATGGAACAGGATAGAAAGCCCAGAGATAAGCCCACGCACATATGGTCACCTTATCTTTGATAAAGGAGGCAAGCATATACAGTGGAGAAAAGACAGCCTCTTCAATAAGTGGTGCTGGGAAAATTGGACAGGTACATGTAAAAGTATGAAATTAGAACACTCCCTAACACCATACACAAAAATAAACTCAAAATGGATTAAAGACCTAAGTGTAAGGCCAGACACTATCAAACTCTTAGAGGAAAACATAGGCAGAACACTGTATGACATAAGTCACAGCAAGATCCTTTTTGACCCAGGTCCTAGAGAAATGGAAATAAAAACACAAATAAACAAATGGGACCTAATGAAACTTAAAAGCTTTTGCACAGCAAAGGAAACCATAAACAAGACCAAAAGACAACCCTCAGAATGGGAGAAAATATTTGCAAATGAAGCAACGGACAAAGGATTAATCTCCAAGATTTACAAGCAGCTCATGCAGCTCAATAACAAAAAAACAAACAACCCAATCCAAAAATGGGCAGAAGACCTAAATAGACATTTCTCCAAAGAAGAGATACAGATTGCCAACAGACACATGAAAGAATGCTCAACATCATTAATCATTAGAGAAATGCAAATCAAAACTACAATGAGGTATCATCTCACACCGGTCAGAATGGCCATCATCAAAAAATCTAGAAACAATAAATGCTGGAGAGGGTGTGGAGAAAAGGGAACACTCTTGCACTGTTGGTGGGAATGTAAATTGATACAGCCACTATGGAGAACAGTATGGAGGTTCCTTAAAAAACTAAAAATAGAACTACCATATGACCCAGCAATCCCACTACTGGGCATATACCCTGAGAAAACCATAATTCAGAAAGAGTCATGTACCAAAATATTCATTGCAGCTCTGTTTACAATAGCCAGGACATGGAAGCAACCTAAGTGTCCATCATCGGATGAATGGATAAAGAAGATGTGGCACATATATACAATGGAATATTACTCAGCCATAAAAAGAAATGAAATGGAGGTGTTTGTAATGAGGTGGATGGAGTTAGAGTCTGTCATACAGAGTGAAGTAAGTCAGAAAGAGAAAAACAAATACAGTATGCTAACACATATATATGGAATCTAAGGGAAAAAAAAAAAAAAAAAAAGAGGTCATGAAGAACCTAGTGGCAAGATGGGAATAAAGACACAGACCTACTAGAGAATGGACTTGAGGATATGGGGAGGGGGAGGGGTGAGATGTGACAGGGTGAGAGAGTGTCATGGACATATATACACTACCAAATGTAAAATAGATAACTAGTGGGAAGCAGCCGCATAGCACAGGGAGATCAGCTCGGTGCTTTGTGACCACCTAGAGGGGTGGGATAGGGAGGGTGGGAGGGAGGGAGATGCAAGAGGGAAGAGATATGGCAACATATGTATATGTGTAACTGATTCACTTTGTTGTAAAGCAGAAGCTAGCACACCATTGTAAAGCAATTATACTTCAATAAAGATGTTTAAAAAAAAAAAAAAAAAAGGACTGTTATCCAAAATATACAAAGAACTCTTAAAAATCAGCAATAAGGAAACAAACAACCCAATTTAAAAATGGCCAAAAATCTTACAGACACTTCACCAGAGAAGACATACAGATGGCAAATAAGCACATGAAAATATTCTCCACATAATATGTCATCAAAAAAAATGCAAACTGAAACAACAAGACACTACCACACACCTAGTAGAATGGCCAAAATACAGGGCACTGACAACACCAAGTGCTGGTGAGGATGTGGAGCAACAGGAACTCCCATTCATTGCTGGTGGAACACAAAATTGTACAGCCACTTTGGGAGACAGTTTGTCAGTTTCTTACAAAAATAAGCGTACTCTTATTGTATGCTCTAGTAATTATGTTCCTTGGTATTTACCCAAAGGAGTTGAAAAATTATGTCCATACAAAAAAACATGCACAAGGATGTTTATAGCAGCTTTATTCATAATTGTCAAAACCTGGAAGCAACCAAGATGTCTTTCACTAGGTGAATGGATAGATAAACCGTGGTACATCTAGACAATGGAATGTTATTTAGCACTAAAGTAAATGAGCTATTTCGCCATGAAAAGACATGGAAGAAATTTAAATGTGATAGGGCTCAGGGGCATGCTACCCCAAAATATGGCACTTTGGCATATATTAACTATTTTAAGATGAAGGAGTTTGAGAAAATGACGGAAACAGGAAGGTCACTTTGTTTTGTCTTTTTAAAAAAAATTATTTAATTATTTATTATTTAATTAATTATTTATTTATTTTTGGCTGCGTTGGGTCTTCGTTGCTGCTCGCGGGCTTTCTCTAGTTGCAGCGGGGGGGGGCTACTCTTCGTTGCGGTGCGCGGGCTTCTCATTGCAGTGGCTTCTCTTGTTGCAGAGCACAGGCTCTAGGCACGTGGGCTTCAGTAGTTGTGGCATGTGGGCTCTAAAGCGCAGGCTCAGTAGTTGTGGCACAGGGGCTTAGTTGCTCCGCGGCATGTGGGATCTTCCTGGACCAGGGCTCGAACCCATATCCCCTGCATTGGCAGGTGGATTCTTAACCACTGCACCACCAGGGAAGTCCCCAGGAAGGTGACTTTGACCTCCTCCCCCACTTGCTTTTCTTCCCTGAAATATGTCACAAAACCCTCATGAAAGAGGTGCCTTCCCTATACCCAGAGGAAAGGAGCATCCTTATCTCTGAAGACAAACGGAAGCCTAAGAGGAATCCTAAGAAACAGGCCTTGCTAAGTTTCCCCTAGTTTACTGCAATTACCTTATACTCCTTAATCTAGCATATTCCTCCACAAGTGATTACTCTGCTTCGAAACTTGCATAAAAACACACGGGTCTTCATTTACTTATTAAGGCTCATGTGTCATGTAAAACTTATATTAAAGAAATGTGTATGCTTTTCTCCTGTTAATCTATCTTTGTCAGTCTAATTTTCAGATCCAGCCAGGGACCCTAAGAAGGCTGAGGGATACCTTTTACTCCCCCAACAAATGCGTACTACTAAGTGAAAGAAGCCAATCTGAAAAGGCTATATACTGAATGATTCCAACTATATGACATTCTGGAAAAGGCAAAACTATGGAGACAGAAAGAAGATCAGTGGTTACCAGGGATTTGGAGCGAGGGATGAATAGGTAGAGCACAAAGGATTTTTAGGGCAGGGAAGCTCTTCTGATGTAGTGGTGGATACATATCATTATACATTTGTCCCAACCCACAGAATGTACAACACCAAAGTGAATTCTAATGTAAACCATGGACTTTGGATGATAATGATGTGTAGGTTTATCAATTGTAACAAATGCACCCTTCAGGTGGGAGATGCTGATAGTGGAGAAGGCTATGCCTGTGTGGGTACAGGGGGTATATTGGAAATCTCTGTGCTTTCCCACTTAATTTTGCTGTGAATCTAAAATTGCCCTAAAAAATAAAGTGCACAATTTTTTTTTTAATGACTCAAAGTCTCCTCACCAACCACAGAATCATTCTTATTTATGTCAGGACACCTTCAGATTCTGTAAAAAGCCAGGACATTGGAAAAATAATTGTCCTATAATTAAGAAGAAAAGGAGGGGGGGAATTAAATAGTGATTGCCCTAGATTTCTGATAATAGGCAAATAGGACCCCTGAATTCCTTCTTAGAGGAAACCTACATCCTTTCTCTGTCCCTTTGAGATATAAATCTTACTGTATCTTTGAAATGTAAGCAAACTAGGAGATAACTCTTAGCTAACAGAGCCATCTGAGACTAAAAGAAATAAAAGAGGGAAAAAGAGGCTTTTTGGAAACAAACTGATACTTGCTGTTTCCAAAGAGTCACCGCTGGCCCTAAATTTAGGCCACACTCTCCATAATACTACATATCAGGGCAAATAAAAATCATAAGGTTCTTCTCCAGGAATACTGGTAAAAAGCTTTAGCCCTCATGAGCAGGTAACTTTAACTTGTTCTACCTGCCAGAAACATAATTCAGATTAAGAAAAAATAAGAATGAGAATCACTCATAAAAATTAGTGAAATTTATGTTCCTGTGTTTATACCTAACTCGTGGCTGACAGAGAGAGAGAGAATATCTCATGGGGTCAAGCTGGCTAAAATTGAATGGTTTTATTGTGAGGGTTAAATGAGCTTTAATAGCAATAGTGTACCAATGCAAAAGTAGAATTTTGTTTTCTTTCTCTGTTACAAGGTTACAGGTTTCTTGGATTATTGGTCTGTTCTTAATGAGAGATTGTAAAAGGATTTTGTTTTTGTTTTTTTAATCTGATGAATAATTTTCCTAGGAAATATAGATTTGCTGTCTTATCAAGATAATTTCCTGTGCTTCTTGTTGACTTCATTAGGTCTTTGATTAGTTATGAAAACCGAAACTTCTCAATATTAAAAGAGCTAAGGTTTTTTTTTTCTCAAGTATGTTACTTCCTATATTTGCCTTTGAAATCTTTTATTATCACATTGGTAAATGAATAAGTAAGTATTCTTTCATAGTGATCTGTGATCAAGTGCTCAAACCTTTTGGCATTTTTGACAAACTTTACAAAATCAAATTCTAAATAAAGTCTTTTTGACTTCAAACTAACTTTGAGATTTCCCAGAAGGCTCCTGAAAAATCTCAAAGGATTTGTTTTCTCACCTGGTAAAAAGAGAGATGTTAAATTGATTAGATTTATTTTATATGTTTAATTGCATGGGCGGCACTGTAAAAAAAAAAAGATGTTTAATATTCTTTAGGTTATATTTGTATGGATATATGTTATTAACATAAATGTTTCAGCAATTGTATAAAACTCCTAGAAATCCCTTAATGTCCTTACTGTCTATGTAATCAGTCATAATTCCAGTTATTGTCTTAAAATGTTGTATGCCACAGAAGTAACAAAATTTCCTTATCAATTGCGTTATGATGAACTATCATTATATCTTTAACCATGGCTTTTTATGTCTTTTGTTATTCATAGACAATTACTGTTTTACTTTGATGTTCTCCTGAAATCTTTTACAATCAGCTACAATCCAAAAGTACTTAATCCTCAAAGAGATTCATAGAAAAGACTCTGACAAATACTCTGGAACACAGGTTTCTGATAACTTTAAGATTATACCACTGGACTGGGTAAGAGTTTCCAGAACTCTAGTAAAGAAACGGATGGGTTCATGAAACTGCGAACTCAAGATCAAGCAGAACAAAAATTAACTATATAGGACAGAATAAACTGATGAGGATGATTATAAAATTTTTATGGCATTTTTGTTTAAAACTTTGCTAGTTCTCTAATGTTTGATTTTCTAGATATGAGGGACACTTTTTCTCTTTTCTCATAAGCTATTTATAACTTATAGCAATTCAATAAATTATACCATTGTAAGCAGAAATAAAACATTAATTTTTTGGGACTTCCCTGGTGGCGCAGTGGTTAAGAATCCGCCTGCCAATGCAGGAGACACGGGTTCGAGCCCTGTTTTGGGAAGATCCCACATGCTGTGGAGCAACTAAGCCTGTGCGCCACAACTACTGAGCCTGAGCTCTAGAGCCTGTGAGCTACAACTACTGAGCCCGCGAGCCACAACTACTGAAGCCTGCGCACCTAGACCCCCGTGCGGCACAACAAGAGAAGCCACCGCAATGAGAAGCCGGCACACCGCAAGGAAGAGTAGCCCCCGCTCGCCACAACTAGAGGAAGCCCATGCGCAGCAACGAAGACCCAATGCAGCCAAAAATAAAAATTAATTAATTAATTAATTAAAAAATAAAAGACAAAAAAAAACCCATTAATTTTTCTCCCAATCTGCTATAGATTAAATGTCTGTGTTCCCTCCAAATTCCTTTGTTGAAATCTAATTCCCAATGTTATGGTATTTGGAGGTGGGAGTCTTTGGGAGGTGATTGGGTCATGTGGGTGGAGCCCTCAAGAATGGGACTACTGCCCTATAAAAAGAGAGTACAGAGAGCTCTCTCACTTCTGTCATGTGAGCACACATGAGAAGACAGTTGTCTGTGAACCAGGAAGTGGGTTCTCACCAGACACCGAACCTGCTGGCAACTGGATCTTGGACTTTCCAGCCCCCAGAAGTATGAGAAATAACATTTCTGTTGTTTGTAAGCCACCCAGTCTATAGTATTCTGTTATAGCATTCTGACCAGCCTAAGATGCTACCTGATCCCTCCAGAATTCAGACATTCTTATTGAGCCTTGTAGCCAGTATGCTGTGGCAACAGGGAAGCTGTAGGATTTCCAAGGCTAAGTCAGAAGAAGCGTTGCGATTTCTGCCTTGTTCTCTTAAAATGCTCTCTGTTGAAGCCCTTAGACACCATGTAAAATCTGACTATCCTGCTGGGAAGACTATGTGGAGGGAACCTGGAGAGTAGCTGGAGAGGTAGAAAGGCCAAACTGAGCCCACCCTTTCAGCTATTCTCCCCAAGGCACGAGGCATGTGAATGAAGCCTTCCTAGACCTTCCAGCCTAGCCCAGCTGCCACCTGAATA